>NC_048444.1:2561407-3161407 GCF_004353265.1 Vitis riparia
CAAAATTGATCAAATCAATTCACAATGATCATAAAAACCTACTCAACTAGAGAATTATAAAAATTGACTTAAAAACCCATTACCGAATTAAATTTAATTTAAGTAAATTCCATTTTGTTTACCTTATTATTAAAAACTCCATTTAAACTTGATGTAAAGGCATATTTGATAAAACTTAGGTGGTGTTTGTTTTTTTGGCTTTTTGCTGAAAGCAATACAGATTGTTTGTTTTTCTACTTTTTCATGACTTATTATAAACTTTTTACTAAATAGAAAAAGTCAAAATATGTAACTTTTTCTAAATAGAAAAAATAACATATTGATTTTTTTTACTTTTTAATACTTAATAGAAATAAAATACTACAAAAACAAACAACCTAATATTTAACACTATTAAGAATTAAGGTTCTATTTAGAATTAAGTAAAAAAACAAACACCACCTTAATACTAATTATTTAATTACTTAAGTTAATTTTAAATTAAATTAATTCAATTATTAATTTAAAACTTATTACTTAATTCTTACTTTAAATATTAAAATTGTTTGATAAAATTAACTTAAAAAATATATTTTAAATCATTAGATTAACATATTTATCCCGATAAAGGAAATTAAGTAACAATGAAGATTAGGGAATGACAAAAAAATCATAAAAATATGGTAAATAAAAATATGAATTTAAAAATAAATTAATTATTTTTACTTCTTAAAATTATTTTTTACTTTAAATTATATTATTAAGTTATTTTATAAAACATATTTAATTTATTTAATGACTTAAATTAAGTTATTAACTCCCTTTTAGTTTACCAAACACAAATACCAAATGTAAATTAACCACATTTGTTCAACCAACCATTTTTTTTAGATAGTCGGAACCCTACCTTTTTTACACCCGCACTCGCGTAAAATTTTATCCAAAATGGTTTGAACAACTTATCATTTTGCAGCCTTAACAATCAAACAATATTCAGAAACAGGCATTCGACAAAAAATAATAATAATAATAATGAAATTATACTAGTCCACTCAAACATGTAAAACTTTTTCTCTAGCAAAAAGGCCCTCCAGAAGAAAATAAATACAGGTCCTCACGTTCAACAGAATGTTGTCATCTTATTGTCACTTTTTGAGACTAGAAAGGACAACTGTGTATAATATGTAGTTTCCCAAAGAATTGGGCTTTCCGTGAACAGCTACATTCTTATACCCTCCCATTTGGACTTATTCACCATCCCAATTCAATCCACATCGGCATGCCCAGTCACTAGTATTTGAACAACATATCTACTACCATTTAAAATATTGAAAGCTATATATATCGAGAATATTCAACATGCATAACTATACTTGTGTCGAGTTCCAAGCAGCTTAATTTCAAACATATAGTGCCAAATTTCTTTTAGAAGCAACTGGGCATTATTGATGGCACCCCTTAGGGACATATATACTAATAGGAAATACTGAAAGACAACAACTGATTCGATACAAATACATAGGATGGGGTATAAATATTGAGACTGGACTGGTACTGCCGAGTGAATGTCGCATAAAAGTTCCATCTTCTATAGATTACAAGGCCAGTCCATAAAACTCTGTAAAGAAGTAACTTCAAAGATTATCTCAGTTTTGATGTTTCTGAAGATAGATCTTTCTTATAGTTGCATTTGCACAAAGTATAGGCATTTTCATGTCTTGGTGAGAATACCTTGAAAGTGTAGATGCAGGGTATGATCCTTCTATGCCTCACCCAGGGGATGTTCAAATTGAGTTCCAGAAACAGCATGTATTGGAACAGGCAGTCAGGATATTGTTGTATACCTGACTATTTGGGAGCCAGTCTGATCGGACAGACAGAAAATGCAATGCAGCGGGCTGCCTTTGCCAGCATAAATCGCTCATTTTCGGTCAACTGCCTCTCAATCACCTTTACAACATTGGAGTCCTACGACATTAAAGAGAAGCAATCATCAGCAACAGAAATATAATGCTTCAAACTGCATCATCAACAAATTCTGTTATTAAAGCTAGTACCTATTCTACTGATTCCCTCAAGCTTCAGACAAAGTAATACTTTATTTTTAAAATTTTGGTAATGATGGGGAGAGACTGCGAAGGCTATCTGAAACAGGGGGAACAGGGGTCTAGATGCACTCCAAGACACATAGCTTAGGCTTGTACCTATGTTGTGGATGGTATAACAAACTTTCAATCTTGTCTTCCCCTTCAATATTATCAGTGAGGATGCCTCACCAAACAGTTGACAACAAAAGTACTCAACATAAAAGAACTTCAAACAAAAAAAAATCCCGAAGTTTAACTAGACTATGTTTCTCTGTTTCCTAGATACTGGAAAACACCTTAGGATGGCAAGGCCAGGATGCTATCAACCAACAAGTTGAATAGAGAAGTGGGGAGACATGGGCATCAGAGATTCTGGATACCTAGCGGAGCAATAGCTAACAGGGTTAAGGCTTTTCTTTCTTTCTTCTTTTCTCCTTGATCAAGAGGGGTAGATATTTATTTTGAAGTTCCTATAATTAGGTGTTACAAATATCACGAAGTAGAACCTATTGTGAAACCATGGATTGATGTAAGGATGTTTGAGAATCTGATAAGGAACACAAAAGAACTAGCACTTTTAGAAATATCACCATGTACAAAACAGAATGCACTAACTTTCTTTTGTTGTTGGATAGAAGGCCTGACACTGGCAATATCACCAACCACAATCACATTGTTAACATTCGCCCTTTCATCCCTTTCTATTGGTGAAGCTGTTGAATGCCTCCATTGCCCATTAGTAATAAACTTATAGTAGTACCTGAAGACAATCAACATATTATATATTAAAAAGAAGTTTCACAAAAACAAATCTCCAGAATGTATGAGGCAAGGATCTCAAAAAATTGCATTCTGTCTGACATGAATACTTTCAGATAACCATGAAACTTATAGATATAACCACAGTAAATCTATTGCAAGCAGCTCTCAATGGACATAAGCAAATAACATCTAACCCAGACACACATAAGACAAAGGCCCCATATGCCAAGCTCTTAAGTTAGGTGAGGATGATTATGTCCCTTTATGGTGTAATAAGGCTGCTGAGCACAGAGCTGCCAAGGGTCGCATTTGAGCCAGGTTGAGCACATGGTAAATCATAATTGTGAACCCAGAACTTGAACCATCCATTATCAAGATGAAAAACTTCCACACCAAACTGAGAATTTAGTGGGGACAAAAAATTTCTCAACCCAAATTTTTTTTGTCTCAACTCAATGAAGCCTCATAGAAAGTGTTTAGAATTTCAAAACCCTTCAAAACTTTGAGTCTAGTGATGGAAGGAATAACACTTACTTCCCTTGTGTAAGTCTAACTTCAACTTCATATCTTGATCCACCCTTGTGGACTGCCTTAATTGGTTCTTTCCAGTTTGCAGTAAAATCTCCAACCAAAAATACCTCCTCCCCCTGTATAAAAGTAAAAAATTAAAAATTAAAAATTAAAAAGACAAACCAGACTTACAAGAAGCACCAAAAAAGTCTATACTTTTGTAACTAGTAAGTTTTTCTGGAGATAATGGAGTCAAATTTAAAAACTTCAAAATCTTTTATAGAATTAGTTCTAGCCCAATAGAGTGCCAAGGAAGACTAATTTGGATTACTCATTGATTTCAGGTGATAAGAAATCAATATCAAAAGTAAAATGGAGTAATGACTGAATCATCAAATACCTCGTGCCCATTCCACACAAAGGTCACAGCATGGGTTGCAGGCCCATCGTGTTTGCCTTTTTCGACCATGGCTATAAGATCCCACGTTGCCCAAGCAATTGCTGGTCTGCATTCAGAGTTCCATCAATATAATTTGTCAATTTTTATCAGTAACCAACTTCTTCCTAAAGATGTTTGCCATAGTTCAGTACTGTACTTTTTTCTTTTTCTTTCCTTTCACAAAAGCAGTCTGTTTGCAAATGCCTACGTAGAAATCTGTTCAATTGATAGAGAGATCCAGAAACACAAATTTTTATGTGATTCATTCAGATTTCCATCATATAATTTGTCACTTTTTACTATATAAAAAGAATCACCGCCTAAAATTTCTACCACAGTTCAACAACGTAATTTCCCTTTTTTCCCACAAAAACAGTTTGTCCTGAAACTGCTGACATAGACAGGATCCAGAGAGAGAATGAGGAAGCATAATCATAAATTTTTACGCAGACCTAAAAGTTTCAGGAGTTTTACCCTGTTTGAAAAAATGACAAATATAATACATTTGAGAGAGTTAGTGAGAAAGACCTGTCAGGCCTGCATGAATGCAACCCGGTCACGAAATTGTAAGCTGCATGAAGGGAAGTATCTGTCATCCAGTGCAGATATGCAACCACACAAGCAGGTGACCGATCAAAACCAGTAGTACAAGTGACAAACACACGATGATTCTTTTTTAACAAGCGCAATAAGAGCCCAACACAAAATGGTAGTTTTTTCCTCATACCATAAGAATCAACCTCCCTGCAAAAGATATTACATGCAAACCATATCATACACAAACACGCTCATATACTGTAACTGATGAAAATATTACACACTAATCAATATGGAATTTCATTGCTCATTTCCGATGTGAGCACAAAACATCTATTTAAAGCAGTGGACTTCAGAGATTACTGACAGGATACATCAGAATATCCAGGTGATGAGGATAGAAATCTCAGCCATAAAGTTAATATTTATACGTATTAACTGGCTCATCATCAAGGAGGATTCACAATAAATGATATTGTATCATATCAATTAGAAATGGTGAGTAGAAAGTCAAATAAACTCCTCACATAGAAAGCAAAGATGCTCTTCATGGATAAAGAGTGCTAATTTGAGTGGAATAGATACCATTAGAGTAGGAAATGTCTTTCATGTACAAACAGAAAATGGCATAAAACATTGTAGTTACCTAATAGGATAGTTGATCATAAGGATATTGAATTTTTG
Source organism: Vitis riparia (assembly GCF_004353265.1). Taxonomy (NCBI): domain Eukaryota; kingdom Viridiplantae; phylum Streptophyta; class Magnoliopsida; order Vitales; family Vitaceae; genus Vitis; species Vitis riparia. The sequence continues at coordinate 2,566,406 of NC_048444.1, forward strand.
GCATGACTCATTGATTGATCTGGAATTGATTCCCCAATTTTCTGCTTCAATTCCACTCTGGAAATTCAGTATGGCATTGATTCCCTGATGCAGAAAATTCCTGCCGTCATATGTGAGAAATGAAATGGGGAATAACTAGACCCCATGCAGAGAATACCAAGATTATCAATAAGAAAGATATCGAGAAATAAAAACATAAAAACCAAAAAATAGGAAAAATTGATCCAAAACTGCTAATAGGGGACAAAAATCAAGACATTTAATTCTTTACTACAATGAGATTGTTTACTAATTTCATTAAAAAAAAAATATTAACACAGATAAATTTAAATTCTGGTCAATATAGATTATTTTCCTTGATTAGATTAAGAACTGCAATTCCATGAAAGATGCAGGGACTACCAAAAAATTCCACATTGAAGAAGCTAATGGATGCATCTAAGGTTTTCAAGAATGTCTCAATTACATTGTTTAGTAACTGAACAAAAAAAACTGTTCATACACACAAATTACATGCAATACACCCAACAGATATTTTCCTGACCCAAGTCACATTACACAAGGACACACACAAAGCGAAGCATAGCTCAGACAGGCACTCACAACAGTATAAACGAGATAATAGAATAAAATTTCGGATGAATGTTCAGCATGAGCAACAATAACATTACCATGATTTATATTGTTTATGACTTGAAAAGGTTCCTGGTTGCATGAGATGCATGCTCAAGTTGCTGCATCTTTTTCTGTAGTGCAGCCAAAAAGCTCCCATGATTATTCATTTTTCTTTTTTTCTCTTTTTTTTGTTGTCAGTAATTAATACTGAACTGATAAATTTGCAAATGACATTAATTGATATAACAACATTCAAATATAAACAGAAGATTCCTTGTCCCGTGCAAAACAAAATGTCTTCGACCGACTTCTACAGTTTGCATAATATGCATATGAATCAAAGCTCACAGGATGGATAATTAAGAGGAAAAAAATTATAGTTTGTTAAAAAGTATGTAAAAAAAATGACAATTATGCTCAAATAAAAGGTATAGGAGCACCTACTGCATTTGACAAAGTTTCCACGTCGGCTTCGGTTTGGATGCATGATCCTACATATATTTGCTCTGTAATCTAGGAAAATAAACAATAGTAAAAAAAAATTAGAAATGCAACATGAAATGCTTCGCCAACGATTGAAAAGGCCTCTTCATCTACTCCCTCACATGGACAGGGCAAAATAAATATTTGTGGACTTAAACATTAACCAATAGATCAACACAAATATAACAAATTGGTAATTTAAATCACCTCAAAGAAGTAGCATAATTATCATTGTAATTGAAGGGCATAAACAAGCTGAACATCACACCTTACTGTAACGCATACCAAGAGAGTGATTATAATATAGTTCGCCTTTAGAACGATCCAGTGCCTTAATATATTCATCCAGTGGAAAGCTCCCATGAGCCCATTCAACATCTCCAGACTCTTCCTCTGAAAAAATACAAACAAGTTGGCTGATGGGTGGAGAGAGAGTGTTTCTCTGCATTTTCGAGTTAACATCCCCATTTTGACCCTTCAGAAACTTCCATCCTTGGGAAGTTATAAACTTTGGTGAAAACATGACAAACCCAGAATTCCCACCACCGTCAGAACATGTTTGCAAATTTGATGCCAATATAGTTTTGTTCCAAGTGGCAACAGGAACACGACCTCTATTAAATAAAATATCAAGATCACTCATTAGATGCAGTTGTTGAATTGGAAAAGGAGAGAATGGCCTCTCGAGAACGAGACTAAAAGATCCTGTTTTCTGCTCCAGCATCTTCCTGAGGAAACCAAAAACTAAAAAATAAAAATGAAAGTAATGAACAGAACCAACTTTCAACAGTTAAAACATAAAGTGATTTTTCTGATTGAAAAAAAAAACATAAAGTGATTGTAAGAATTCTAAGTTAGGATTCAGAACATGAAAGTCTCCGTAACTAAAGAAAAAGACAGGGCAGAAAAATACACATATAGCATTTAATGCATCATCCAAACCTAGCCTATTCGAGCCATCACTCACTTCTATGTGTACCACAAGGACACAGGAAACAAAGCAGTAGCTGAAACGCATTAGAAAGAATGCTTCATTGAGCATGTTATATATTTATAAACAAAAGACAAAGTAAGATTACAGTGAGACAGTACAGATAACATTATCAATATTTGGAGTAAAGCCGAGATACCACTTCAATAAACCATAATAAGCTAAGCAAGTCATGAAGGACCCAAATTCCACCTATCAAACCCTTACTTGGGTTGTAACCACTTCTCCATCTGTCAGTAATAGCTCAATTTAAATCAAGAATTAAGCAAAGTATTAATTTGGGGACAACTAAATATCAAATCATGTTTTTTTTAGCTTCAATCACATTACATAAAATAAATCACTTCAATCAGCATCACAATATCTCGCAATGACACATACTAATAATCACTTACAGTTTATAAATCAAATAAAATGCAAAACAATCATTGATTCTAATTTTCGAAAAGAAACAAAATCCTTACTGTGTATCACCATAGTCATTGATCTCAACAAGGCCACCATCAGGCGAATCACTTGCCTTTTTCAAAGTGTCCCCTACCATAATTATTCTCGACTTCTCTGCATTTCCCTACAAAAAAAAAAAAAAATTCCTAATCATTAAACAACCAAGAAACATCCTTAAGACATTCATACTCTCAAGTCACTAGTGCATAATCCAAAACATGAGCAACAAAACAAAATTTGAAGGAAATTCAATGGAATAATCAGAATTCAAGAGAACTCTACCCCTTTCTTAAGAGCATGGACAAAGACTTTGCCGTCCGCGGAGAGAGCGAACCGAATACCGAGCGGTTTCTCAAGAGTGACCATATACTCATTCAGATTCATCTTGAACGAAGAAGCAGTGTCACTCGACATTGCATAAACCCTAGCAATCGCCTTTTTCGACGAAGTAACATTGGCAGTTGCATTGGGGAAGCACAAGAAATCTCTGCCCCAAGAAGAGGCGGAGAAAGGGCCGAGGAATGAAGATTGATGAAGAGCTCTGGAACTGGAGAGCTGAAGAGGACAAAGAGCCATTTTCTAGGGTTTGGCGGGAGAGGTTCAGAGAGTGAAGCCTACCGGTTACATGCAATGGAGCTGAAGAATTGGGATTGAGGAAGAAGTGACGGTGAGGTGGGGGAGTCGTGGCGAACTCACGTGACGTGGGCCCTTCACTTTTTGCCACGGGGAAATGTTCTTCCTAGTTGATTCAACACTTACTAAGGATACACTTTCTTCTTACTTGATTCTAACACTACTGAATAAACACACCACTATCCTATAATATTACAACGAGACAAAGTTCATTAAACCTTAAGGCTTGGACAGTTCGAATCTGGGAAGGCCACTCTGTGATGCTCATGATTGGCACAGAGCCAAATATACTCAAAACAAATGACGTCCCAACATCTATGAATTAGTATTTATGATTTAATGATGTATGAATTATTAACCTTTCAAGATTATCTTTTTAATATATTATAATTCATAAAGAACATATATCAAATTGCATTTAAAGGAATTACTACAATCATAGTTTTTTTTATAAAAAATGACAAATTGTCTCAAAATGATTTAATAAATATGAATATCTTATTCCTAACTTAACAAGATCTTATTTTTTTTAAGGTTTAATATTAATTCAATCTTGCATGCATCCATAAATCACTCAAGTTCAAATATCCTTTAAAGCAAAGATCAATGTGGTTGGTGGTGAATTTTGTTGAATTTTGTTGTTAGAGACTGAAATTATAAGGGAATAAATTTTTTAATCATTAAAAGTGTTGTTTTATGTTTTTAATCATTACACAAGACATGACCAAAAAACATGTTGATAGATTCAATTTAATCACTTCAATAGATTGGTCCGATTGATGGCTAACCTAAGTCTAATCATCGGATTCAATCCAATCTGACTTTTAACCCAAGGTATTTAACTCAAGCCTAACTCAATCTCATTTCTTTAAGTTTAAGTTGAGTTCAAATTTGTTAGGTTAAACTCAAGTTGATCTGGTTGATTGAATTGTATGATTAAAAATCTTTCTATAATGTTTGGATTGTGTACCTTAAGTTATTGGTCGTGTTGATTTTTCTTAATTGTAACCTAACCCGATTAGCTATCGACCCAACCCCACTGTCCAAATTGTAGCCCTAGCCATGAACCTCAATCCAATTAGGCCTAAATCAAAGTGCATTCCAATAAAATAAATGAAAGCCCAAATTAATGACACGATCCAAACAATAACCCAAAGCCCATACCAATAATCAAACCCAAAATTTTAAAATATACCAAGGCCCAAATATAAGAACAAGCCCAAATTAAACGACAAGCCCAAGCCCAAAACATATATTAACAATCCTAGCCCAAAATAATAAAAAACAAATCCTAAGAAAACATAGCTGTTTTTTCCATGTTTAACTAATATTTATTATGGGATTAATTTTCTAATATTATTTATTGAATTAAATTATAATTGAGAAATTTTGGATTAATTTTTATGATACAAATTTTGATGCCTAAATATATGAGATCAAAACTACCCAATAATATGAGTTTCATTTTCATCAATGTCCATATAGTCCAACACAAATTATTTAATAATGGTCATAAGATGGTGGCAAAAAGACACCATTACATTACAAGTTGGCCTTTCCCTTTTTAAAATACCCAGGGCTAAGAGCATGTTGGTACGAAAATAGTTCTAAAAATAGTTTTTGAAAACCAATTTTTAATATTTTGTAAAATAAAAGTCTATTTAGAAACCTAAAATATTTTTAACCCATTTTAAGTTTTTTTTAAAAAAAAAATATGATCTAGTCCTTTATTTTTTTTAAAACAACCCTAAAAAATAAATAAAAATAATTGAAAATGTTTAAAATATATTCTCTAAAAATACCTTTATTTTTGTTATTGAAAAACAAAAAATAGAAAATAATTTTATAATGATCGAAAGTGAATTTTTATTTTTTATTTTCTAAATAATGAGAAATCATTCTTAAAAACAGTTGTCAAATATATCCCAAGTCACCCTCCAAGCTCAAAATTCAAAAGCCTCCCTAAGATGGTAATAGGACTTTCTTTTTTGATAAATAATTAAGGGTTATTTGATTGAAAGGATCTTTAAAAACCCAATTTTTGAAATTTGACGTTTCACCCATTTTTTGGCCTTATTTAAACAAAAATATCCTTATTATTTTATTATAAAAATAAGTTTCTCTTTTAAAACCTACATATAAATACTTGAAATGATAAAGGGTATTTATGTCAAAAATTAGTTATTTAAAAAAATATAAAAATAATTAGATTCACGATTTATGAATTATTTCATCCTTTTAAGTTTTAATTAAATATTTCAATAATATTAATGGGCCTTTATGCTAAAATCCTTCCTCATTTGTCCTCAACATTATTCTACTTCTAAGCTCTATCCATGCTTCAACCTTGACTTTCATAAAGAAAAAAAAATTAAATTAAATAATCACTTCAAAAATCTGTCCTTTGTAGAAAAAACAAAAAGAGATGATTAGTCACAAACTGCCACAAAGCAAATGTCCTAATCTCCTTTTTCCCATTTTCCAAAAGGTGAGAAAATCTCAGAAGATGATAGCATTCTAGGAAATTTCTCTCCACAAAGAAAATAAATTAAGCTGTAAATTGGCGAAGTCTAAGTCCAAATGACTGGCATTTCAGCATATACATCACAATAAGCGATATCTTAGTGTTGAATATAAAGTGGCTCCTGTGGAACTCAGCCTAATTCATTAATACATACTCTGAGAATTTTCTCAATTCTAAAGTTGGTTTGGACTTTGATTTTGTGGCCTCCCTGCCTAAAAGAACTTGCAACACGTTTGACATAAGCGCTTTTCTCAATGCCAGAGGTCTCCCACCCTTCATGGCATATGGCTAAAGGCATTGCTATTCATGGAAAGTTGGCTTGGATTAGAGAGAGGGAGAGAGAGGGAGAGAGAGAGAGAGAGAGAGAGAGAGAGATTTTCAGAAGGTAAAAAGAAGGCTCTTTAACATTTAAAAAGTGGTGGGAAATGTAACATAATTTGTCTTCACACCCATTTGTCTCATCTCTTAGCATTGAAAAAGGTAGTGGGAAATTTTAATCCTACTTTTTCCACATACCCATTTGTCCTCTCTACAACCCCATATAGATATAAAGGCTAAAGTAGAATCCCACTTTAATTTTTTCGATTTTTGTGGGATGATTTTAAAGTGGTGGGGTTTGTAGTTGGAAATAAATGGAAGTTTGGAACTTTGTTGGCCCAATCGAATCATGAAATGGACTAGATGGAGAAAAGACTCGCTCCCATTTGAGGCCATTAATTGGAGAGACTCGTTTTGTACATCCTATCTAGTGGCCTCTTCAAGAAAAACCCCATCCATGTTCACACAATTGAGCTCATACAAGTCACCCTTTCACATAGTATTGTGATGTTACCATACTCACTAATAGGCCAAAAGAAAATGACAGCACTTATAAAAGCTTAAAGGGATTTTTCTTTTTCCTTTTTTATTTTTATTTTTTATTTGAAGGTTTAATTAATAAGATAATTTTGGATTTAGGGTGGGGGCAAGGGAAAGGGGCGGTAGGTTAAACACTATTTCATTTAATCGTCAATAAATATTTAAAGTTAACTTTTTAGGTGTTTATGGTATACTTCATATAGTAAACTAAAATAATATTCATTCATTTTTAAAATAATGTAATAATATATTAAAGGTCACTATGTTTAATGACGTTTCGACCATCAAATCAATCATGATAATGGAGAAATTAAATATTAAAATTATGACAAAATAAATTAGAATACGTACACTAGTATTTCCAAAAGCAACTATGCGACACAAGATCGAGATGTTACTGTACATACAAGTAGGGCTTAAGAAAATGACACCATTGATAAAAGCTTAATTTTATTTTTATTTTTTAATATTTTGCTTTATTTATTTATTTTGTTTAAAGTGGGTTAAATGCTAATTCATTTCATCAACCATAGTGTGGGTTATGTGCATCATAAACTAAAGTAATGCGAATTGATGTATGAGATAATGGAGGTGGGTAATAATGAGAGAGCCATGAAAGTAAATGTGAAGTAGTAAAGATTCTTGGTACCACTACAATAAGGTCTTGTCAATGGATTTTTATAGACTTTTTGGTACTTGGGGTGGGTTAGCCTTTAGGGGCCTAAGAACTAGTGGGGTCCTTGGTCAAATTTTATATTTTATATTTTAGAAAATGATTAATTTTCAGAGATATTTCAATGTTTGTTAATTTTACTTTGAAGGTAAATTATGAATGGTATTTTGGTGATTGTGGGATCTTCCATTTTACCACAATTACATGGTAACATTTAGGCTGAGTTTTATGCTAATTTTAAAAAGCATTTTTTAATATTTTTAAGTATTAAAAATATTTTTTAAAATTATTATTAAATACATTTGATGAAAAATAAGGATCTGTTTAACAATAATTTTATAAAATACTTTTAATCTAAAAAATCTGATAGATGATTATTTTAAAAACACTTTAAAATAAAATGTTTTTATTAAAAATACTTTTTGAGAAAACACTTTCATTAAAAATATTTTGAATATACTATCAAACACACTTTAAATTTAATGGTTAATGAAACACAAGATTTAGAGTGCGTTTGACAGTAATTTTAGAAAACGTTTATAATATTTTTAACACCTAAATGATATTTTTTTTCAAGTGTTAAAAATATTAAAAACGTTTCTTAAAATCATTATCAAACGGGATTTTAGACGATCGATAATAATATGAATAAAGATGATAAGAGAAGATTCATGCATGGATTAGTTGTTAATAGTGCATTTATTTAATCAATCCTTATGAATCCCATATGGCTTGGTTTGGATTTTCTTATATTTTAATAGTTTTTTAATAAAATATTTATAGAAATTATAATTAAAAAAAAAAGGAATTTGGGATATATATAACAAGTCAAAAATTATTTTCAAATTCATGACGGCTAATTAGTTGTGTTTTTCTTAATTTGTGTAATTAGGTCATAATTTACCAAATATAATGGGTAACAAATCAATGATGGATATAGGTCATAAATTTATAAGATTGTATCACTTTTAGTGTCTCAGACCCCCTTTTATGAAAAGCAACAATCTTATATGATGATTCACACCTTTCTTATTTTGGATGATCTAGAAAGGTTTGAATTCTAATACAAGTGAAATCTTAAAAAAACAATAAAAAATCACAGTATCGTATCGTTTCATTTCCTGGAAAAACACGACTCCTGTGACAAAGCTAGTGTTGCTCATATTCCATATAAAATATATGATAATATTTGGGTCCAAAAAAAAACCAAATACATAAATAAATATTCCGTAATACTTTCAATGATTTCACACCTTTTAAGTCGATATTAAATCTCAAAGTTATTAAAAACAAACAAAGAAATTAAGAGGTATTCACATCGCTATACTTTGAAAAAGTAAAAAAATTAAAATTAAAAAAAAAATATATTGAAAAATTAGAGCTTAGAGTGGAAAGCTCTTGTTCATCCGGCTCACATTAGCGAAAAAGCCTACTAGATCTCGCCTGTACGGCAGAAATGACTGTCTCTTATCTCCTTCCTTCATGGCTCGATTCTTCATGTAGAATATTTCGTGAGGTGACGCTTTTTCGCCGGAGATTACCTTAGGCTTTGCTTTTCCGGCGACGTTGGTCTTCGCGTGGACGGAGTTCCTCGTTTCCTTCGAGTGATCAGATTTGTCAGTTATTTCCGCCTTCTCTTCTCTTTTGGAAGGAGTGAGGAACACGAAGGAATCCTTACCCTCGCTGTTACTTCGCCGGAGTAAATCTCGGAACCTCCACCGCTTCGACGCCGATCCAGTCGAACTGCTCTTCTTACACCTTCCCGGCGTCTCCGGCACCTTCTTCGGCTGCCAGACACAGTACGTTCCCTCCGGAATTCCCTCCAACTCGTCCGCGTCCGACGACGAGGAAGACATACCATCCCGCTCCTCCATGAACAATTTCTTCAGCGGAAACCTCAGAGTCTTCGCCTCACCATCCTCCACCAAAAGGTCGCGGTTGAAAACCGGGAAAACCGGCCCGATCTGAGTTTCACGCAACACCTCACCCGTCGAAACGAAAGTGAACTCGAAATTATCCTCATCAACTCTCCGATCGTCACTCGCACACTCCTCTTCGCCCACCTTGGCCGCCACGTCGGCAAGCCTACCGGACGAGTAACTGTTGAAGCTAGGGCATTCCTGCATTTGAAGATGGCTCCAATCCATTTTCCCTCACAACTTTCGAGGAGAAAGAGAGGGAGTCAAGGGTTTTATAGTTGCTACGGCAGAAATGGGGGAAGAAAAATTATAAATGAGTTGACGCTTTTGACGCTCTCCCTCCCTTCCCTCTGTATTCTCTGTATCGCCTTCTTCCACTGTTCAACTAATCCGCGTGTATCCCACTAGATTCATTTATTTTTGTAGGCATTACCACGTGGGCCCCTTTCACTTCTCCACGTGTCTTTAATCACACTGCGCAGCAAATATTTTAATGCTATTAAATGATTAAATGATTTCATGATTCACATTTTTAAGTATTTTCTAAAATAGCGGAATAAAATAATTTACAATATAATAGGAAAAAATTAATATTTCTCAATAATAATTGTAGCACTGTCCTTCGATTTTTCAGTAGATTCTAAACAAAAATAACATTTATATGCCACGTCGGATATAAATTTAATAAAAAAGAAACGAAGTGCTCACGGGCACTTCACGTGCTTGCGTGTCCCACGTGGCACAACGCAACTCGCATGTATGAAGGTGCTGGTGCCATTTGTCTTAAAGCTAAGGAGTTTCTCAATGGAACAAACCATCAATCCCAACCGTTAGATTGAAACAGTTGTTTTATCCATCCAACGACGGTCCAGATCAATCATCGAGAACACCTGAACGTCATAGGCTCATACGTAATAACTCTAAACAAAGGGCAGCAGGGGCATCGATTGAGAATTCTACCTAGTATTTTCCAGGCGCGTGGGCCCATTTTCTATTCATCCAAACAGGAACAATTCAAGTTTCAAACGGGACAATAATTTCCCATTCCCATCATTTCAGATGGGCAAACGCATGTCACAGTTTGGCAAACAGGAATTCAGCCAAAAAGCAAGAGAAAAGTCTAAAACGAAGACAAGGAAAAAAAAAAAACAAAAAAGATAACAATATTTTCTAGGTCTCCAAACAAGCTCGAGGGAAAGGCGAAGTTTTTCTAGAACATCAAGGTGTGGACTTTCTAGAACAAGAGGAACAGCACACGCATGACGATGATGGTGGATGCATTCATTCTTGTACAAGAAGCAAAGTCCATGGAATGTGAGAGAACATTAAAAAATAATAATAAAAATAAAAAAATAAAAAAATAAAAAAATAAAAAAATAAAAAATAAAATAAAATTGTCGGGTAATAGATGGGAATGATAAATAGGTATGAAAGGGGGGGTTGGATTTTAAAACGAACATCAATTAATAAATGCATGGAGAAATGGGGACATTAAGTGCTGCAATCCCAACAAACTCATAGCAATAGGTATCTATTTTAATTTATTGTGCCGCAACTGTCCCAAGAAGCATGCTCCTTGTAATTGATTTTCTTGTTCATCAAGAAATTGATAGGTTATTATTTCAATAACATTTACCAACCTTTTGATATCCAAGAAATGGAAAAAGTAAATCTCGCAAGTTTTGGGCCGAAAGAGCCTTTTTATTCGCCCTTTTATTGCCATGTGATCAATCCTGAATTGTGATACGAGACTTTCATTTTCGTGGGAGGAACAAAGGATGACGTGACAACCACGTGACTGAAAAAATGCTATATTTTAAGTAAAAAAAAAAAGTCTAGAAAGTGTATTTTTATGGTAATCATTTTGACCCAAAATTCAGGTGTTGAGGGGATTTTTTTTATTTATTTAAGAAAACAGATCAATTAATTTTCTTACGGAAAGATTGTTATTATTAATTATTATAAGGCCGGTAGCAATCAAGGGAGGCTACTTTCCAGAAAGAGAATGTGTGGAAAGTTGGCAAAATATTGGCACTAGGCACAGTGTAATCACGGGAAGATGATTCAAATCCGGAAATTCCTCGGAAAAGGCAAAAAGGCAAAAGGGCGGAGAGGACTCGGTCTGTCTAAAGGCTTTAGAAATTGGTAACATTATTTCTAAATTCTAGCCTGGATGTATGAACAGGCCCCACCCACTTGGAAGACGCAGAGCAGAATTCTCCATTGATGGCTTTAATAAATTTGACCTTTTTATGACAATTTGATAAGTCTGATTAAAAACCCCAATTTTATTTTCTTGTGGGTATTTTTGACGATAGAGAATGGCTACTGCTACAGCATGTGAAACTCGATGAGAATATGGGTATTTGTTGTCACCAAGATGAACCGTGACGCTTCATTATTTTATGCAATTATGGAAAAAAAAAGGTCAACCTAAATTGTTAAATTATAGACGTAGGTTGTGGACAATATTATTAAATTTTGATGAAGATGTTGATCTGTTAACTAGTGGGTAGGTAAATGCTTTAATGAGATTGCAATAAAGGTGAACCATATCTTTCTTATTTTCAAATTTAATGGCCAATTATTATTGCACAACCTCCACAAGATGATAATAATAATAATAATCCTAGGCGATAAGGAGAATTGACAAATGGTTGTACACTTGTACATGGATTTGGATACAAAATGGCATGTTTTGCACTACTTCTCTCATGATGGGTTAAGGGATCATGGATCACATGTTGAAGATTTTCAATGCCACATGTCCCACGAGAGAGAAGGATGGAAGGTGGTATGGAGGGTATGAACAAGTATTGGTATGAAGAATTTCATGAAATTTGATCATTATGGGCTGTGGGAATACCTTCGTTTTCTATCAAAGGAGGGGGGATTCAACATTGGCATCATGATGATAATGGGACTTCAACAAACAAATCAACTGGGAGATACGGGGGGAAAGGAATGCATTCATATATCATCAAAATTACACACAAAAGAAGCTTACATAGGATAATTAGGTACCTGGGAGAGCGCAGGTACAGGGTGGGATACCCCCCATTATACTTGAATTCATTGGCTTTTTACATTGCGACTCTACATGATCACCTTCCTACCTGTGTTTAAAATGCGTGTAACATGTACAGAAGCTAAGGAACTAATGGGGTTAATGCGAACATCGACTGGCATTGTCAACTCCGCCTCAGTCCCATCTTCAGATGCTGTATTTTGTCCCTGACCCGGTGAGGCAACTCATTGGGAGTGTCGTCAGTCTCTAAGCCTTCTGACCGTTTTTGTTGAATTATATCATGGTACAAGGGTCGAAATCTTGTCTGGAAAGCCCTGTATGAAAAGTAGGGCAACAAAGTGGAGATGACACCGAGAAGGGTGGCCAGCCAGTAGAGAACACTGGGAGCACAGGCTTCAACGAGAACCCGGTATGCTGTTGTAGACACCGTTGGGGAGAGAGATCCATAAATCACCAAGAATATATACCAGAAGATGATGCTGCCCCAAATGAAGAAGTGTTGGATCCAAGTGAAGTAGTTGATGGAGAGTGCTATTTGGCAGTTCACTGCCCACACTACACTAGTATACATTGTGGCCCCAAGGACTTCGAAGTCAGTTACTTGGCCGTCTCTTCGGAAGGCTTGGGGAATGATGGACTTGGTGGTGAAGAAGAAGATAATTATAGAGCTTATAACCCCATTAGACATCCACCCAAGTATTCGGGGCCAGCTGAAGAGAATGTTCTGTACTCCTTCCTGATATAATAAAGGGTACTGCAGAAGAGACATAGCATGTGATCAATAAAATGTCCATCTGGCTTGAAGAAAATGCTTGACAAATAGTATACTACCTCTACTTGCATTTACTCATTGTCATAGTTTGATGTTTAAAATTACATTATGTTACTTTCTACACCAGAGCAAAATAGCCCTTTCATAATGAGTCCATTGCTTGTTTAACCTGTTTCAGCTATGTGTGTGGGTATTTTTTTATTTTTTATTTTTTAAACTTCCTGAAATATCCTAGGGGTGTCATGCGTGTACCCAAGAATGTTTGAAACAGAGTCCCATGGACACGGCTACTCATCAGAAGTGTATGCCACATGGGTTGGCTGTTCTAAAATATGTCTATATTAATCCAAGAAAGACCTTATTGGATTTGATTTCTCCCATGTGTTAAATCTAAATTAAATATTTTCTCTTCTGGCATGGTTTTTGGTATCTTAGGCAAAGCCACAAGGGCAGCCAAATTAGGATCTGGACAGAGTAACTGAATCAAATTGAGGTTAAATTCAAGTTCAGTTGACAGATCCCTTGCTTGATGAGAATTTATAGGCCTTGGATGCTGGTCATTCAGCTGAAGAGGTAAAGCCTATTATTAATATTATGATCCTGTAACAAACAGAAAATATCTTTGTACCTTCTGTCCCTGGATCTCCTTCCAATTTAACAACACACATCAAAACACTTAGATGGATTATCATTGTGTACCTTGAGGCAAAGGCGTGCGGAAACATCCTGATCGAAAACACCAAGAGCAATCACAGGAAGTGAAGTGAAGAAGACATTGTAGAAGGACATGTACCAATCATTATAAGCAGGTTGACCAGAGAAAGAAGCATAAGCCTCAAACCAAAATAGGGTAAACCCAAAAGCAATGTTCTTGTAGAAGAAGTAGCATATCTGCATATAGATAAAAAAAGACATACTTTAGCAAGGATTTCATTCTTTTAATGGGGGAATTAAAAGCTACGTATGTCATTTAACCTACCAAATTACTCCTTGTAAGTTGAAGAGGAAGGGGAAAAAGGGAAAGAAAAGAGAAAAGCAGAAAGATGGTTTTTATTCTTTTTATATTAGATGATGGTTTTGGAAGAGAGAAAAACAAGTACAAAGATAATGAATTTGAACTAGAGATTATGGTTTCTCAACTTATTGGTCATAAAGCTTATAAAATTCTGTTACAATTTCTGGTGAGATGGGAAGGTTACATGGAGCCACAACATTACCATCATTGATATTCGCCTGTAACACCAATGGCCATGAACCAGCAACAAACGTTCCAGAAAACGGAATTGAGCTATTGCAAAATCACTGGACATCACAGCCTGAAGGTTTAGGGAAAGAGAAAAAAAAAAAACTGCAATCATAAGCTACATATTTTTCACCTCATAAAAGAAGGTTCAACAGAGTTCAAACAATGGAAATGTTATACTCACAGTACATAATTTTGAAGCAAAAGGTTTCAGATGAGAAGAGTGTATGAAAATTAAATTTTAATTCCAGAAACAGACATAGCATGCAAGAAAAGGAAGGTAAATGGACAATGTGATTTGAAGGGAGGCAGCCCCTCCTCTTTCGTCCTAAGATAAATGTCCCTCTTAAATTAATCAGGTCCCACTAAATTCTCTTTACCAGAATTGGATGTTATGTGAGTTGCCACCTGCTTTGAGGCTTGTACAGAATCTCAAGCCACCAGGACATGACTGTTATCTTAACAGAGTGATGTTTTTTTCCACTTCTAATAACCATGCAAAAGTATGCCTGGTAAATCTAAGTTTTACTAATAGAGAAAAGAAACATGAGAAGGATGAGAAATCCTCCCTATGAAGTACAAGCCTGATCAAAAGAACTAAGTTAACCTCTGGTAAATCTAAGTTTCATTCATATCAAATAGATAATAAGAATACCACAAACTAATACCTGCTGATTAATAAAATGAAAAAGAAACCCTTTTTATCTTTAAATATCATTTTCACAATTTTCTAATTACAAGTTCTTTCCACATATTCAAATATGTTCTAAATTTTCATATTCTGCTCTCATCACTAATTTACAGTTCCAATGAATCAATTATGAACTCATTCCCAAAACAGAAATAGGAGAGGATAGGATGCTCTTTTGGATGGTGTATGCTATTTGTTGAAGATACTGTGTTATTTGTGTAACTTAAATTCCAGTTAAAAGTTAAAATTATGGACAGAAACTTTAGAGCTTAAGGTTGAGTTTATATCTAAGAAACTACCAAGGAAAAGTAAGTGAAAGGAAGAAGAGAAGGAAAGAAAAGTGAAAATCTTTCCATCATTTGGTTGTCTAGGAAAAATGAGAGAAACCCAAAAACCTGTTTTTAGTTGGACCATTTAACCAAGTCTCTTCTCAAGCAACCAAAATGCTACACATCATGTAGCAAAATACTCAAATCTTAGTTCACCATATCCATCGTAACTACAGATGATACAGTAACAAAACTTATGAGAAAAATCTCACCATCAATGATGAAATCATTATCTCTAACACAAATATCAATGCTCTGTTCTTTCCAAACCATGTCATCAACAATCCCCTCTCTTCAAGCCACCAACTCTCAAACTCCTTGATCAGTTTTTCATTCTTTCTTCACCACTTATACCATGTACCCACTTGATCTGAAATGATCATCTCTTGTCCAGCTTAGTCTCTATTCTCTTGTCCACATCACTGACCACTCTAAATTCACATATTCAAGATTTTATAACTTCCTGACCCAGAATTGCCCTCATCAAGAGGAAGGTTGAATTGGTTGCATGCAAGATTTGAAGGATAGTGTTGAATATAATGTATTTATAGTATATAACCTTTCCTTGTTAATATAGGATACATGTATGGTAGTTAGGACTCCTAGCCTTGTATATATATATATTTCTCAATTGTAAGTAGATCATGACATTAATGAGAATTAAGGTCTTTCTTCTTTCTCTCTCTCTCAACATGGTATCAGAGCCAAGGAAGAAAACCTAATTCTTTCTTGTTTCCCGTGTCATCAACTCCGGGAAACCTTCCGGTGACCGTGTTTCATTCCGGTCACCTTCCCCATCTTCCAATACTTTCCGGTCATTCGGATCGTCGACAGAAACTAATCACCGCCGGCGAACTTTTCCGGCGAATTTTCCGGCGAGATTTTCCGGCGACTTTTCCGGCGACGTATTTTTCCGACACCGACTATACCAGAAGGAGCGCCTGGAGGAGATCTACAACTTTTGTGAAGGCACCGGCACCAAAATCCCATCCACGCGCCGTCCACGCGCAAATTTCCGGCCGGCGACTGAATCTCACGCGCCGGCGCGTGAGGGCGCGTGAGGCCTTTTCCGGCGACGCGCCTCCTCCTCCAGCTTCGCCTGACGCCGACCAGCCTCCCTACCTCCCTGGTTCTCCCATCCGAGCCCTGCACATACCTCTTTTGGGGATTTTTGTCTCCGTCGGCCCTCCAAACAGCCTTTCCGGCGAAGCTCCGACTACTTTTTCTCCACTCCAATCCCTGCACGTGCCTTGGGAAGTGTTCTTCTACCTTTCTGGTGGTACCACGCCGCGATCTGAGGCCGTCTCCCTTTTTCGGTGGTGCCACGCCGCAATCTGAAGCCGTATTAGGGCTCTCTTCGATCCAAACATACTTCATTCTTCAGATAAGTAGATATGACTACTAAAAATTCCATTTTTTCCGCTGTTATATCTGGATCTCCTATGATTACTTCGGAGAAATTGGTTGGCAGTGACAATTATCTTTCCTGGTCTGCGTCTGTTGAACTTTGGTTTATGGGTCAAGGATATGAGGATCACTTGATTACACAGGAGGCAGATATCCCTGAGGTTGACCGCGTACAGTGGAGGAAGATAGATGCACAGTTATGTAGTGTATTATGGCAATCGGTTGATCCCAAGATTCTTCTTCATCTTCGGGCCTACAAAACTTGTTTTAAATTTTGGACTCAGGCCAAAGGATTATATACGAATGATATCCAGCGTCTTTATAAGGTGGCTTCTGCAATTGTCCATCTCAGCCAACAGGACTTGGATCTATCTACTTATATTGGCCAGATTGCCTCTCTTAAGGAGGAGTTCTTGACTGTGATGCCTCTTACTCCTGATGTTGGGGCTCAACAAACACAGCTTGACAAGTTCTTCATGGTTCTTACTCTTATTGGCCTCCGTCCGGATCTTGAGCCTGTCCGCGATCAGATTCTTGGTAGTTCATCAGTTCCGTCCTTGGATGATGTGTTTGCTCGCCTCCTCCGTATCTCCTCCACTCAGACTTTGCCATTTGATAGCACTTCAGATTCTTCTGTGTTAGTTTCTCAAACTAACTCTCGAGGAGGCCGTAGTGGTACCCGAGGTAGAGGTCAACGTCCTCATTGCACCTATTGCAATAAACTTGGCCACACTCGCGATCGTTGCTATCAGTTACATGGACGACCTCCTCGCACTGCCCATGTGGCCCAGTCCTCTGATTCTCCGCTGCCTCAAGCTCCGAGCTCTTCCGCATCTCAGGCTTCTGTTGCCTCTGTTGCCCAGCCTGGTAATGCCTCTGCCTGCCTTACCCACACATCTTCTCTTGGACCCTGGATTCTAGATTCTGGAGCTTCTGATCACTTATCTGGTAATAAGGATCTTTTCTCCTCTATTACTACTACCTCTGCTTTACCTAATGTTACCTTAGCTAATGGTTCTCAAACTGTGGCTAAAGGTATTGGTTTGGCCCTTCCTCTGCCTTCTCTACCTCTCACTTCTGTCCTTTATACTCCTGAATGTCCTTTTAATCTTATTTCCATCAGCAAAATCACTCGTACTCTTAATTGCTCTATTACCTTTTCTGATAAATTTGTGACCTTGCAGGACCGGAGTACGGGGAAGACGATTGGCATAGGACGTGAGTCTCAAGGCCTCTATCACCTCACCTCGGATTCATCTCCTGCAGTTTGCATTTCCACTGATGCTCCTCTCCTCATTCACAATCGTCTGGGCCACCCTAGTCTCTCCAAGTTCCAGAAGATGGTCCCTCGTTTTTCCACTTTATCGTCGCTTCCGTGTGAGTCATGTCAGCTTGGGAAACATACTCGTGTCTCGTTCCCAAAGCGTTTGAATAATCGGGCAAAGTCTCCTTTTGAGCTTGTCCACACTGATGTTTGGGGTCCTTGTCGGACTGCGTCTACTTTAGGATTTCAGTATTTTGTCACTTTCATTGATGATTATTCTCGATGTACTTGGTTATTTTTAATGAAAAATCGAGCTGAGTTATTCTCTATTTTCCAGAAATTTTATGCTGAAATCCAAACCCAGTTCAATGTTTCTATTCGTGTGTTACGCAGTGACAATGCCAGGGAATATTTTTCAGCCCCATTTACTTCGTTTATGTCTCATCATGGGATTCTTCATCAGTCTTCTTGTGCTCATACTCCTCAACAAAATGGGGTAGCTGAACGCAAGAATCGACATCTTGTTGAGACAGCTCGTACTCTCCTCCTCCATAGCAATGTTCCTTTTCGTTTTTGGGGGGACGCTGTTCTTACCGCTTGTTATTTGATTAATCGTATGCCCTCCTCTGTCTTACATGATCAGATTCCTCACTCCCTTCTCTTCCCTGACCAACCACTTTATTTCCTTCCTCCTCGTGTCTTTGGTTGTACTTGCTTTGTTCATATTCTCACTCCTGGACAGGACAAGCTTTCCGCCAAAGCCATGAAGTGTCTCTTCTTGGGATACTCTAGACTTCAGAAGGGTTATCGTTGTTATTCCCTTGAGACTCATCGATACTTTATCTCCGCTGATGTCACCTTCTTTGAGGACTCACCATTCTTTTCCACCACTTCTGAGTCTCTTCCTGTTTCTGAAGTCTTGCCTATT
This sequence comes from Vitis riparia, assembly GCF_004353265.1. Taxonomy (NCBI): domain Eukaryota; kingdom Viridiplantae; phylum Streptophyta; class Magnoliopsida; order Vitales; family Vitaceae; genus Vitis; species Vitis riparia. Next base: position 2,585,211 of record NC_048444.1, read on the forward strand.
CCCATTGTCTCCCCACCTGATGCTATGCCTCCTCGGCCACTTCAGGTTTATCATCGTCGCCCTCGTGTCGTTGCTCCTCTCCCTTTTGCTGAGGCACCTGCTGACTCACTTCCTATCCCTTCGGCTTCACCTACCCCGGCTCTGCCTTCTCTTAATGACTTACCCATTGCTGTTCGGAAAGGTACTCGCTCTACTCGTAATCCTCATCCTATTTACAATTTTTTGAGTTATCATCGATTATCTTCACCCTATTCTGCTTTTGTTTCTGCTATATCCTCTGTTTCTCTTCCAAAGAGCACCCATGAAGCTCTTTCCCATCCAGGCTGGCGACAGGCAATGGTGGATGAAATGGCTGCTCTGCACTCTAATGGCACTTGGGATCTTGTTGTTTTACCCTCGGGTAAATCTACCGTTGGTTGTCGTTGGGTTTACGCAGTTAAGGTTGGTCCTGATGGTCAGGTTGATCGCCTTAAGGCCCGCTTAGTTGCTAAAGGCTATACTCAGGTTTATGGTTCTGATTATGGTGACACATTCTCTCCGGTTGCCAAGATTGCTTCTGTTCGTCTGCTTCTCTCCATGGCTGCCATGTGTTCTTGGCCTCTTTATCAATTGGATATTAAAAATGTCTTCCTTCATGGTGATCTTGCCGAGGAAGTTTATATGGAGCAACCTCCTGGTTTTGTTGCTCAGGGGGAGTCTGGTTTAGTATGCAGGTTACGCCGTTCTCTATATGGCTTGAAACAATCTCCTCGAGCATGGTTTAGCCGTTTTAGTTCTGTTGTTCAAGAGTTTGGCATGCTTCGCAGTACAGCAGACCATTCAGTTTTCTATCATCATAACTCTTTGGGGAAGTGTATTTATCTGGTTGTTTATGTGGACGACATCGTCATTACAGGCAGTGATCAGGATGGTATTCAGAAACTAAAACAACACCTTTTTACCCACTTTCAGACCAAAGACTTGGGGAAACTCAAGTATTTCTTGGGAATTGAGATAGCTCAATCCAGTTCTGCTGTGGTCCTTTCCCAAAGGAAGTATGCTTTAGACATCCTGGAAGAAACTGGTATGTTAGACTGTAAACCGGTAGACACACCTATGGATCCGAATGTCAAACTTGTACCAGGACAGGGGGAGCCTTTAGGAGACCCCGGGAGATATCGACGGCTCGTAGGTAAATTGAACTATCTCACCATTACTCGTCCAGACATTTCTTTTCCTGTGAGTGTTGTTAGTCAATTCCTACAGTCACCATGTGATAGCCATTGGGATGCTGTAATCCGCATTCTTCGATATATCAAAAGTACACCAGGCCAAGGTGTGTTGTACGAGAACAGAGGTCATACTCAGGTTGTTGGTTACACAGATGCAGATTGGGCTGGCTCACCCACAGATAGACGTTCCACTTCAGGGTACTGTGTTTTTATTGGAGGTAATCTAATATCTTGGAAGAGTAAGAAACAAGATGTAGTGGCCAGATCTAGCGCTGAAGCCGAGTATCGAGCTATGGCTTTGGCAACATGTGAACTCATATGGTTGAGACATCTTCTTCTAGAGTTGAGATTTGGAAAGGATGAACAGATGAAACTCATATGTGATAACCAGGCCGCATTACATATTGCATCCAATCCAGTCTTTCATGAAAGGACCAAACATATTGAAGTTGACTGTCATTTCATTAGAGAGAAGATCGCATCAGGATGTGTTGCTACAAGTTTTGTTAATTCAAATGATCAACTAGCTGACATCTTCACTAAATCTCTCAGAGGTCCTAGGATTAAATATATTTGTAACAAGCTTGGTGCATATGACGTATATGCTCCAGCTTGAGGGGGAGTGTTGAATATAATGTATTTATAGTATATAACCTTTCCTTGTTAATATAGGATACATGTATGGTAGTTAGGACTCCTAGCCTTGTATATATATATATTTCTCAATTGTAAGTAGATCATGACATTAATGAGAATTAAGGTCTTTCTTCTTTCTCTCTCTCTCAACAGATAGATATATATACATACAGTTGGGACATTTTTCACAGTTTTTGTGACTTAAAGGTTTATTCTTGTCTTTAATTTGACAGAGGACATTGCTCTAGCCAGGGTTGACTGGTGAACAAGTGCAAGCATAGCCAAACCCAATTGTTGGGATTGAAGGCTTTGTTATTGTTCTATAACACTTGGAGTGTATTCATTTCAAAAGCAGAGTGACATATGATTAAGAGATACACATTAGTATGAGAAAATGCTAGACATTTTTCACTTCCACATACTAAAGATTTATATTATTAAGTTTACAACTAAAAAGGATTTGTAAAGCCAAACCAAGTAGATGAATTTCAAGGCTCCATTGAGTTGAGAATTATTAGCATTGAATTGAGAATAGAAAGCTTCTATACTATCCATGACTGGGAATGATTGATAATGCATAGGCTTTCCTCTTGAGGCTTCAAGAGGAAACAGTGAAGAGGGACAAGGAGGATTGGTTATTTTGGCTGGAGTCAAAGGATAAAAAATTCAGTCAAGGCTTTCTATTCCTATCTGGAGCTGGACTGAGATAAAAATTCTCCCATGAATCTTATTTGGAATTCATGGCTGCTGATGAAAGTGGTGTTCCTTGCATGGAAAGCAATTTGGTGGAGTATTTCGACAAAAGATCAATTAAAAAGAAGAGGTTGGACATTGTCAAATAGATGTTATTTGTGCAAGAGTGAAGAAGAATAAACGATTACATCCTTCTTAATTGTGCTAAAACAAAAACATCGTGGCATTTGAATCTCTTTTTGTTCAGCATAGAACTAGTGCTGTTTTCACCCTTTAAGTTGGTAGGGAACTTTTATGGTGAAGAAACAGAGAAAGGTGTCACAGACTGCTCCCTCATGCTTATTCTGAATCATTTGAATGCAGAGAAATCACAAAGCTTTTGAAAATGTGGAAAAATCAGATCAGGCTATCAAAAACTGCTCCTTTTGTTCTTTTTGCTTTGAGCTAATTTGCGTATAGATGAGGATTCTATGTCTGCATAATATTGATTGGTTGGGTGCTGCCTATAGGAGAGGGTTTTTTTTTTTTTTTTGGCTTCTCTTGTGCTGCTTGGCAGCCTTTGTATACACCCTATGTATTTTGACGTGCCATGCTATATCTTTTTTTTTATTTTTATCAGACACTTTTAATATATCTTTGCTTGTCTATCAGAAAAAATGAGAGTTGCACCCCACTCCATCCCTTTCCCTGCCCCTCCTAACCAATCCCCCAAAAGTAATTATATATAAAAAAAAATATAAAGCATAAGAATTAAGACCTGCATGCCTTCGACACCACTAATGCCAACTCCAATATCAGCCTCTTGAAGCATGCCAACATCATTTGCCCCATCACCTATTGCTAGAGTTGTTTCGCCTGTCCCCATTTTGACCAATCTTGTAACCTGCATATCTTCTACATTTCTATCAGATTATTTTGATGTCAGTAACAACAGAGATCAATTATTTTTGAGGGATCAAAATAAATTCAATTCAATGGAGCCTACGACTGGGTTTATCGCACATACAAGAGCTTTCTGTTTGGGAGAAGAGCGACAGCAAATAACGGAAGCACAATCTATTGCAAGTTCCAAAAATGACTTCTCAAGATTCTTGTTGAGAGCAAAACTCAGAGATTCACCATCAATTATCAGAGCAGATGAGACAGAATTTTCTTTAGCTGAAATAAGTTGAGATTTTCCTTCTCTAATTTGCTTCCTTATGCTTTCACAAGAAGCCTGAGACAATTGAAATTCTCATTAAACTTAGAATGAAAAAAGGTTTGTTCAATATTGGCCTTAGAATACTGTACCTTTGCAATGGCCTCCTTGTCCCCCTGTTTCCGCAAAACATCGATATCTTGTGAATCTAGTGTAATCACTATTTGCTTCATCCCTTGCCTCAGTAAACTACATGCATACCTGTTAGGAATTACAATAGTTACAACCTGCAACTTCCTGGGAAAGCACCATAACCTCAGACTCATGAGCATACCCAATATTAATTGCAGTTTCCATTTTATCACCAGTTAAGACCCAGATTTTAATACCAGCCTGTGCAAGCCTGTCAATGCACTCAGGAACCTGTTCACCATAGAATACTATCATGTAAGAAACCAACCATCTAAGAATGCAGATAGGTCCTTCAAAATATGAGATGAAACTGTTTTTCATTTTTGAACTATTAGCTTCCAATTTAAATGATAAAACGCTGTATGGGAAAATATCTTTAAAAAAATTATAAGTTCAAGACTTTTCAAGTGAACAGTTCAATATTGACCCCTTTTTGCAGCTTGTCTTCAACAGCTGTAGCACCAAGAAGAATTAAATCCCTCTCAATTTTATCACAAGCAGCATCCACCAAGGCATCATGATCTGCACCAACAGAAGTTTTGGCCCTTGAAAACTCCTCTTCCCATGCCTCATACTCTTCTTCATCAAGATCACGGTACGCAAGTACCAAAGTACGTAACCCTGCCTCAGCATATTTTCTGATGTGATCCCGGGTCTGAGCCTCAAACATTCGCCCCTCCTTGGAGAGTCTGTCAAACATTACACTGAATATGCAGACATGTTAAAGGAGATCAATAAACTCTGCTTTACAAGTTCATATACTCTAGAATAAATTTTTTCCATTGGGATTCAAACCTGTCTGCACCCTTGGAAAGGAGCAACAACTGATTCTCTGGATTCCTTACAATCACAGACATTCTTTTACGAGAACTCTTGAATTCTAAGACATGAAGAAGCTTGTACGTTCTGGAATATAGAAACTGAGTCACATGAAATGCAACTAAAATTTATAACGTGAGTTAAAAGAAGTAACAAAATTAATAGATAAAGAGATGAGACATGAAGATGCCATCTTAAAGCAGTTTCCAGCCTCCTGCATCAACATCTGTATGCAATTGTAACTGCCTTGAGTTCAAAAGCAGCCTTTTTAAGTGAAAAAGGAAAAGAATACTTTTGATAAGACAAAAAAGGCACAATCATCCATTACAATGACATAATTACCCATTCTCACTTTTGATAAGACAAAAAAGGCACAATCATCTACTATAATGACATAATTACCCATTCTCATTCCACTTCTTTCATTTGATTAACTTGCATTCTACTCTTCCCTCTCTTTCCTTCAAATATCTCACATACCAATCTCTTAACTTTTTATACTTCTATGAGCTCCTCATCTTTGCACTCCAGAAGCCACAGTTACATGTTAGTTTTGTCTTCTGCTTTCATCAATCTAAAAAGTTGGCTTCCTAAAACATTCTTTAATAAGAAGACAATCAAAACAAGTTTTGAAAGCTATGTCCCTTACGCTAATAAAATCAACACCTAGACAGTGCCAATAAACCATTTTGACCTTGAGAAAAAAGACAAAGTTCAAGTATCTGTGTTGTATTTCATTGTGTTTACACTCGCTATGAGTGAGAGCAAAACTGAATATGCTAACATCTTAGAAGGCAGAAGGTTGTCAATGCCATTGCCATTGGTGTAAATGAAAAGTCAGGGCCACTTTTTCAGGAATATTAGTCTAAAAAGAATCTTTCTCAACTGTCAGATGAAGCACTTAAATCTAATAAATTAACTTTGAGGCAGCTCTATGGGAACCATGTATAACTGAAAGGGTACAATGTAACTTTCAACACCAAAGAAAAAATGAAATGGCTTAAAGGAAGGTTACCTGTCAACCTCTCTGCCACTCTTATGATCTAACTCATGCAATGAGATGCACGTTTGTTTCCTTGAAAAAAACTCAAAACCAAGCTCCCTTGCAGCTATGACAAAGGCTGCTTCATCTGGTGACTCGGCTTCATAAGAAATTTCACCTTCATTTATATCTGGAATGGCCGTATGGCAAATTGCCAATACTCGAAAGAACCTTTGTATAACATCTGCATGAGGTTCATTAACCCACCGACCATGCATTATGCGTTCATCTCTAAAGTTGAAACCCTTAATTGGCTTTCCCAAGTCCCTTTCACCACTATCACCTAGTAAGTCAGATGAAGCATCACCCACTTCATGTGGCCTATCATTTCTCCTCACCAATGCCCTTTCCACTTCTGTCATACCACGTCCATAAGCAGTGCCTGCTATTGAACATTTTACGAACTCCATGGAGTTACATGTCAAAGTACCCGTTTTGTCAGACAGTATTGTATCAACTTGACCAAGCTCCTCATTCAAATTAGATGTGCGTGCATGTGCTGGTTTGTCTGTTTCCTCATAATACATATCCTGATCCTGGTTAATGAAAATACTCTGTAAAACTTTCACAATCTCAATGGAGACATACAATGATATTGGTATCAAATATCCATACAACATAAGCCCTGTCAAGAAATGAAGAAATGCAGCTAGTACTGGTCTTTGGGGTCATAAAACACAGTTGTATCATCTGGTCGAAGGTACCATCTTCTATACTTTCCACCACTTATATCTTTCCTAGTCTCAGTTCCAAAAAAAACAGATCCAATAAAAGATATTAAAACTAGAGTACTGAAGAGGATATAGACTATCTTATCCATTCTCCTCTCAATCTTACTCCTTTTTGAAGGAGGATCTGTAGCATTCTGCATCACTTTTGTGTCATGCCCAGTAAAAATAACTACACCATAAATGCAATCAGTATTTCTAAGCTTAGAATCTCTCAAAAGAGTCTGTTGCAAGGAAAGTTCATGGGGGGTGCCATTATAGGACAAAGTTCCAACAAAGGAATAAAGATCTTCATTTGGGTCCTCACAGTTGATGACTGCCTTAAATTGCTGAAATGATTTTTCATCACGGAGAGAAGATGTCTCCTCCAAAGCATGTTTAAGTTTCAGATTAGTCTCTCCATCAAGGTTCATTGTCTCAACATAACAAATGCCATCCTCATAGCTTGATGAGAGTAGAAACAAATCAGCAGGAAAAAATTCATCCTTGTCAACCTTAACAATGTCACCAACTCTGAGATCCTTCCATTTGGCCTTGCAGAAACTATTATTCCTATACACTTGGACCCTCCGATTGTTGGCTTCTATATCCTGAAATCATTTCAAAGTTTTGCTGTAAGCAATGAATCCAAGGACAACTTAGCAAGAATAAAAATATAGCTGAAAGGACAACCTAAACTTACATCAGAAGACACCAAGCATGAAAAAAGATAACAAAATCAACTAATGAAAAATGAAGTGAAGGCAAGCCGTAAAGGGTACATCTCAACCTTCAAGCTTATGTAGAAGTGGCGGACACATGTAAAATGGGATAAAGACAAAAATGGTAAATCTGTCATTTAGATCAGTATTATTTCAGAGGGTTATTTTGAAGACACCATATTCATATGAAAAATGATTAGAAGTAGTTCCACATTTTTAAAAAAGTTATTAAAAAGATCCTAAACCTACAACAGCTCCACATTTTAAACCAGAATTGGTTAGAATAATAAGTCATAGCTTAACAAGCATTTTATTTACTGTGCATATTTTTTAAATTTTATTTTATTCATTTAATTTTTTCATTTGTTTACTACTTAAGTTTTTCAAGGGTACTATTTAACCATTTATGCAGGATCTCCCAAAGAACAAAAACAAAATTTCCAAACCTACATGAATAGTTTTCTTGATCAAGTGAAGGTTCCTCAATTTGGTCTCTGTTGGATAACCTATTTTCTTGAAAGCTTAAGCTATCATATTCTCTAAAAACCCTCCTTCATGTATGGCCTTGGGCCTCACACCCACACTTGCATGTGCAGAGATACATTGGCCTGTAGGCAACCAAACCTCATACCCGCACTTAGGGAGACACATAGGCCCATAAGCAAACAAACCACAGACAACCTCCTTTAGGGCTTACAAACTCTGATACCAAGTTAGACAACTAATTTTCCTAAAACTTTACATGCTCTAATACCAAATTGGACAATTAGCTTTCCTAAAATCTTAAGTTATTACGATTTGAGTCCACAAAATATATCATGCTCACCAACAATTTAATTTAATTCTTTTATTTCTCGATAAGTAAATAATTAATTAATCAAAAAACAAGTAACAAAATAAGGGTTGCACCCTAAGCGCATAGGGGGGTGCCGATAGGTAGAAAGGAGACAGAAAATAACTCCAACTGACAACCATCCACAATTTTACAAATTGATAAAATCTCAAACAGAAGAATGATCAGCTTTTTCTTTCTTTTGTTCTTGTATGTAACATCCAATTATAACATTATAATTGGTATGTTAGGTTACATTAGCACTTGATAGAGAAAATAGGTTTTTGATGGTATATTTTGTTATAAAGCAGAAGCTTTAAAATTATTAAGAGCTTATTGTGTCAGATTTCAAATGGATTGTCGTGTTAGACTTAGTTAAGGCATCTAAGTGATGCCCAAGCAATTGAACCCTCAAGGTGGATGACCCAAATAAAGCTTAGTAGCTTTTCCTAAAACATGATAAATTCCTACATAAAAATGGTTAGCATGTAAAGGGATTAATATATCATAAATCATCAACTTGTTATAAAGCATTTTGTAGTACTATACTCACTAAACATGAACATTGAAATAAAGTATGTTACCACAAGCAGAAAATCAATGCACAAATTTAATTTTTTATGGAATAAGTGGAAACTATGATCAAATGGAGGAGTTCGTTTAAAAATGGATCTGTGCATCCTTCTCCAAATGATTCAAATAAGGTATAGTTGAGATGAGTTCAAGTATAGTAAGCAAAAGATTCCAGTTACAGCCAAGTAGGTTATGCAATTCCTACCTGATGTCTTCTTTCCCTTTGAAGACTATTTTATCAGGTCAAGTGTGTACCAATTATAATTTGGTGCAGGGTGGAGATGAGGATGCACAAACTAGTAGTAGATATGGAAGCTTTACTTCAAAGTAACATATATTTTGATTATTGTATAGCATGTCATAGGAATTCTTGTTGAATAAATTCAATTTTCAAGTCAATATAATTATGGTTGGGAGACACGATGTGTACAACTCTCATTCTCTCTCCCTTTTCTCTGTTTCTTTCTTTTCCTTCCTCTTTGCTTGGCACAGAAATATTGGGAAAGAAAAAGTGAATTAGTGGAAAGGGTACGCAATTAAAGCCAAGGGAAGAGTTCTTTCTTTCCTTTCTCTTATTTGGCATTTGAAAGTGGATGAAGGTGGTTCAATAGGGAGCAATATATTCATAAGTCAAATCGCTTCTCCAGTTAGTCTTACCTCTTATTACAATATTAATATCCAGGATCTAATGAAGAAAGCAATAAAGAAGTAGAGCAAGCTACCCCATGCAAAAAATTGTTCATGGTTCACCAATGTGCCTACTTCCATGGAGCAAGGAGAAGTCTACTATCTGAGAGAACTTCGATTACAAGAGAATCTCCTTTCACCTCTATTGACCCAAAAGTTCGATGTTTCAATTACTTAACTCTAATGACTCTGCTTGGAATTATATCAGCACAATATATAGATTGAAATTCGAAAAATGCCTCCTAATTGTGATAATACCTAGGCGTTTGGCCTCAGTGTAACTTAGATTCGAAGTGTCAGATTATCACTAAACACAAATCATTCAAACACAGACAATCTGGAAAAGGCAAGTGTCCAAAGGAGGATTTGAAGAGTACGAGCTAAGAGACACAATGGGAATTTTGACCTAGAATTGTCAATGCATAAATATGCTAACAGTTCTTTTTTCTTATTTGGCATCTGAAAGTGGGTGGGGGTGGTTCAATAGGGAGTGATACATTCATAAGTCAAATTGCTTCTCTAATTAGTCTTACCTCTTATTATGATATCAATGTCCAGGATCTAATGAAGAAAACAATAAAGAAGGAGAGCAAACTACCCCACAAATGCAAAAAATTGCTCATGGTTCACCAATGTGCCCATTTCCATGGAGCAAATGAGAAGTGTACCATCTAAGAGAACATGGGTTACAAACAAATGTCCTTTCACCTCTATTGACCCAAAAGTTTGATGTTTCAATTACAACTCTAATGACTCTGGCTGGAATTATATAAGCACAGTATATAGATTGAAATTCAAAAAATACCTCCCAATTGTGATAACACTTGGAATCTGGCCTCGGTGAATCTTAGATTCAAAGTGTCAGTTTTTACTGAACACAAGTCATTCACTGCACTTCCGTATTTCCATTCATTGTCTAGTGCTCTTATTATCTGTTTGTTTTTCCCAGTTATGTGGCACCTATATTTCATATTAGAGCAAGCTCCAACCTTTCAGGAAAAACTTAATTAGCCATGTATGCTTAGAAGAAAACAGATGGACATGACAGTTGGCATACATGATTTGAGTATAGTGACAGTTCCTATGGCCCTCGGAAGCAACATTTCTTCGTTTAACCAGCAAAGCAGCAATCTAAAACAAGCCAAGCTTCTAGTTGAGTATATTACATCAAGAAATTTTGAATGTTAAGGACCACATTCCAGATCCAGCATCTTCTTGCAGTAATATGATTCCTCTTTATTTGTCACACTAACTGTATCAGGTATTTTGAATGGTACAGACTACAATTTCGTTAAAAGGAAATAGAACAAAGCAGAATCCACATTTTTGACAATTGCAACTAGAATCTCATATATCCTTACAGAACGCAAAATATAACAGCTGGAAAACCCAAAAGCAAATTCTGTAACAAGTCAAACTACAAGTTAGCACTTTGACAATAACTTTCTCGCTCTTACAAAAAAAATTAAACCAATTTTCAGTTTCAAAAGCAAGAAAAGCACTTGAAATTGCTAAACCATAATTCCCATTACCTGTTTTCTTCGCCTCCAATCTTCAACAGCTTCCTTGGCCATGGTAGCTCCAATAACCACCAACAACGGTGCAAGAACACTAAGGGCGGAGTAAGGAGCCAGTGGACTAAACGAAACACAAGCCACAACAAGAAAATATATATTCGCAACCCTCCTAAATTGCTCAAACAAAGACTTCGGTAAAAAATTCACTGCAGTATACTTGGTAGTGGATACATAATTCCCCCTATAATTTAGCTGAACCGCTTCTGGATTATCAGGATCGTTGCAATACACTACTCTCGTGTACCCTTTCTGCCCAATTTGTGAACGATCTTCCCTAAACGAAGATCGAACACACGAAAAAGTATAGAGTTTGCTAAAACGTATCCCTCTCCCCCTCCCACCCACCATTGCCTAAAGTTTTACTCCCCTATTTTCCCGAAAAAAAAATAGAAGAAAAAAAACAGGAATTTTCTTCTCACTCTCCCGGAAAACCAGAGCCTAATTAAGCAAGTTCAAACACAGACTTTCACTGATCTACGTTTAAACTTTAAATACCGAGCAGTTAAGATAAGTTGATGAATACAAATACTACTGCTTGATGAAGATACAGCCGTTGATTTCTTGCTTCCTGAGCTATGACAAAGCAGAGAAAGTAAGTAAACGGAGTCAAACATGATGCGCCATTGATTGTTCTGATTGAACTCCAATCACCAAAAACCTGAACTGAATCAAGCCAAGTATGAATCTTGAAACCCTAGAGTTTGAGAATTCTTTGCTTTCATGTGAAGTTCGAGAGATCTCTTTCTTCATAGATCGGCCGAATGAGGGAAGAGGAGTGGGCTATGTTTTTGTTTTAGCTTTGCCGCTTTCATAAGCAAAGTGAGCTAAAAACGGAGCGAAGCAGCTGATTACTGCCGTACACAGGAGAACTCGGACTAAGGGATGTCACCATCTTGTCTTACACGTGGCGCACGATGGTACGACAGCGACCAAACCATAACATAATGGAATGGTCCGAGATGTACGGTATCAGCCCCTGGTAAATGGCGATTTCCCCTGCGTCAATCCTTGCTGCTTCAAACGGCGTCGTTTAAGTGGTTTGGTCCAGGATGGTGGACGACCGTTACGGTGGCTGGACCCTGGGTTGGATACATCTCTATTGGGAGTGTGACACGTGCGAGACGTGGTCCACTGACGTGATCATCGTGGCTCCACACTCCGGAAAATGGAGAAGCGACATCGCACTGATGCGACGCGCGATCGTTGCGAGTTGGTGGCTGGAGTAATTTCTGGATAATGCCAGATTTTTCTCTAATATTAAGAAATCGCTTAAGATAATGTTAAATTAAAATATATCAGTAACGATATAGTTTTTCCATTTAGTAGTTACTTTTTCTTGTCCTGGAGGATTGCCAGAACGTGAACAATTGCATTTACATGGGACTGTGGGTTGCAGGCTGGCAGATGCTCTATCAAGTGAGGGAGAGCTCGCGGTAAGGCAGGTGTGGGCGCATCGTGGATTGGTTGACTCAAGACAGCTTCCAATCGTGTGAAGAAGTATACTTTACTGCGGTCTAGGGCTTGGCGAGTTACGGTGTGACACTTTGCACTTAATTATCAAACGTGAAGTAAGTGAGAAACATACGGTGATGACCATTAGGAGGAAGGCACGTGGCAGGACAGAGTTGACATTCATGCCGAACATGGGTTTCTTCACCACGTAGCACAGTACGGTGGGATTGCTTTTCGATTCATTTTATGTCACAATAATAATCAGACAATTGTGGGCTTTACCCATGCATTTCAATTTTATTTTAATAACTTAATTTAAGTTATTAAGCATATATATATATATATATGGTAAAATAACTTAATGATAATATGATTTAAAGTAAAAAAATAAGTTTAAATAATAAATAAAAAATTAATTTATTATTAAGTTCATATTTTTATTTCAACTTTTTATCTTATGTGTGTCTTAATTACCTTTACGGTTTTTTTTATCATTTCACAATTTCCATTATTACTCAACATTCTTTATCCTAATAATAATTTATAAGAATAAATATATCAATTTAATCATTTAAAATAAATCTTAAGTTAATTTTATCAAATAATCTTAATAATTAAAATAAAAATTAAATAATGAGTTTTAAGTCAATAACTTAAATAGAATTTAACTTAAAATCAACTTAAATTATTAGATAATAAGTATTAAGTTTTATCCAATGCCCCTTACTCCATGCTTAGGATTTTGCTAAAATAAGAATGTACTTTTAGATTTGGTTAGATGGTAATAAAACTAACAATTAAATTTAATGATAAAAAATCTAAAACTTTTTAAGGAAAGTCAGAGGTGGTGTTTGGTTTTTTCATTAATTCTAAATTATAACTTAAAATAAAATAGTGCTTGATAATGATAAGTATTAAGATTTTTGTTTTTTTTAATATTTTATTTATATTAAGCATTAAAAAAATAAAGAAAACCCAACATATCACCTTTTCCATTTTTTTTTTAAATCAAGTATTTTAGTTTTTTTCTATTTCGCCATAAATTTATAATAAGTTGTAAAAGCAGAAAAACAAACAACTTAAAATTTGAAAGTAAATTTCTTTATGTAAAAAACTAGATGAACAAACACCCTCATCTCCTTCCTTTATAGTTTTCACTTTTTGACTTTATTACTTTGTATTATGTTATAATTAGGATTTTGTGTTTTATAATCATAGTAGAGTACTTAAAACAAATAATATTTTGTTATTATTTAACCATTTAGGGAAGCATAAAATTAAGTGTGGGTTAAGTCTTGGTAAATCCCAAAGAACATTGCTTCTTGATTAAGTAATTTATTACATTATCAATTTCTTTAAACTTGTCTTATTAAAAGATGGAATTTGGAAAGTTAGCTTGACTTAATGACACTTGGACGGATTTGGGGAATCATTTTAATATTTGGGTTGGGTTTGGATGAAAGATTTTCAATCTAAACTTGATTTGGATTGGGTTTAGGTTAAGATTCATATAACTCAAGCCTTTATTATTATTATTATTATATTTAAATTTTGTCTTATTTACTATTTAAATTTTTGTATAAATACATAATATTAAAAACAAACAAATGAAGCTATTGTAAGCTAAGCCTAAGAATCTCTGAAGATGAAATTTGAATTATCCAACCCAAATAATTTGGAAAAATGAGTTTGGTTTGTACTCGGGTTAAATACTTCGAGGTGGATATCATGATTGATTGGACTAGGGTCATTATTTCTTAATTTGGATTAGGTATGGGTTAACCATTAAATCTGACCAAGTTGCAACCCTAATTTTATATGTCACTTTCGGTAGTAAAATTGTAATATGAATTTAAACTCACAAAAAATATCGTTGAAGTTTTCTTTGAAGTTTTAAAATAACAAAATTCTAAATATAATGAAATTAATAATCACACAATTAAAGATGAATTTTAAGTTATTTTTAACAAATAATTTATTTATTATTTGATTTTTTTAAAATACTTAATAATTTAATTTTATACTTTAATAATATTTATTAAATGTACTTTTAAATTTATACTTAGTATGATATTGCAATTTTCCACATGAAAACTTTATTCAATATGTTATTGTTAAATATTAGTTAATTTTATAAATACATACATCATATTACAACTGAACCAACTAAAGAAAATAACATACATCTAAAAAAATCACAATTAATCTAAAAAATAGACAAATATTTTTTTGTTTTTATTGTTTTCAAAATTATTTCCACTTTACATAATTAAGCAAATTTTGTAATTTCTTTACTCTTCAATTTACTTTGGAACCATCATATTCCATATTAACCCGAAAAATATGAACATAGTTGTAAACGATGATGACCCTTACGGGTTGCAAGACACAAGTTTGAACATGACTTTAATATCATTTATAAGGACTCTCACTCATTCATATAGATATTGTTCATTTTGGGTCAAAAATGGTTTTTACAGTTTTAAAACACATTTACATAATTAAAAAAAAAACTTATACTTATATATATTAATAATTTTTTCTCATATCCGATGTGAGATATCATATATTTTAATACAATATTCTAACTATACCAATACAATGTCGAGATGTAATTTTAATAGTTACACACATCATGAGTCATAACTCAAACTGACATGAGTTGTTTTCTTTTCATATGAGATTCAAATTTCTCCACACCCTCCCCCGTTTTCTCTCTTTTTTGTGTCTTTCTTTTCGAGAAAATATCAATATGGGATTCAAATTTCTCTACCCCTTTCCAAGTCAATGTGCCATAATTTCAAATCCTTGACTGTGACCGGCCTGTTTCCCACTAAATCCTTCATTCGTCTTATTTGATATCAATTAACCATCTCTAGATTTTACGTGATCACAATCACAATGCATCCCATTTCCCTTCAAATGATAGAAAGAAAAGAAATGGGAATCTCACTCTTCCTATTAGATTCCAAAAATGGCAGTTGGTTTTAATCATTTTGGAGAAAAGATATAGAAAAGAGGGCATCGGCGACTAAGGCAATGATTTTGGAGTGATTAGCTAGCTAAGCAATCTGACAGATCACATGTCTTAGTTGGAAGGCTTGGAGGGTTGAGGGAAGATGAAGATGTGCATACATGGATATCTGTTTGTTGACCATTCTCAGAGCCCCACGGACTCCATGCATGTGGCCTGCCAACTAATGGTCAGTATCACTGGATGGATTTTGTCTGCATTAGGCATTTGGTCAATTTCTTAAGCTACAAATGTGAGAGGGATGGCGACAAACAAAATTTGGAGACTAGCTCTTTCCTTGTTTTAAACGTTGAAAATTTTGATGGATGACGATTTTACAGCATGTTTCATAACGTTTTCAAAACTCATCGTTAAAAATGGCGTTGAATTGTTTTTATAAGTAACATTTTATTTAGAAACGGCAAAGCGTTAAGAAATAGGAATAGTAAACACTTAGATGTCATTGATTTTGAACCGATAATCTATCAAACAATTGGACAATTTTAAATTTTGTTTAAAAAGCATTTTTAAACACAACTTTTGAAAACTAATGTTTTGTAAAATAAAAATCTATTTGCAAATAAAAACTATTTTAAATTATTTTTTATATTTTCAAATATGTTTTAAAAACAACTTTTGAAATTTTTTTTAGAAAACAAATGAAAACATCTTAAAATAATTAAAAGAATACTTAGGGTCGTGGTCAATTTTTTTTAAATTTGTTTTTAAAAACAATTTTTTATTCAGAAAACATGACTAAATGAACTCATATTTTTTTTTATTTTTAAAAACTGATAAAAATAACTTCTCCCTATTCTTTAAAAATTGTGCTCTATTTCACTTTATTTTTAAAATTACTTCCACAGAATAATGGTAAAACAATATAATAAAATTTTAAAAATAATTTTTTATTTTAAAAAACAAAAAAAATATATTTTTAAATCACACGACCAATCAAATTCTTATATTTTTCTCCTATTTGAATACTATTTAATATATATATATATATATATATATATATATATATATATATATATATATATATATATATATATATATATATATATATATAATTTTCGTGTTTTCTTAAAGTTGAAATTTAAAAAAAAAAAAAAAAAACAATCAAACTTAGAATTGACATTTAGATTGGCTAAACATTTACTCCCAATGGCAAGTTGGCAACTAGATCATCTTTTCTAAGTCAAACCTACATAGTTTTAGGAAGTATGCCTACTTGATTCTTAGTATTTAGGATTTGGTACCTAAGAAAGTTAGATTTATTTACTAAGAGGCTGCAATCTATGAATAATTCACATGAGGAACACCCTTAGCTTTCACAAAGGTTGTTTTTTGACTAGTGAGTTTCTTGACCTTACTAATTAGCCAAGATCACATTTGTCATAAACAAATTTCCATTTATTAATTATTTCATTTAAAATTTTGGCTTGTTTATGAAATATCCCATTAATATTTACCATGTATTTTCTCATGTTTTCAAGTTCTAGTATTATAACTTTATTATTGTCAATTACAACATTGTATTTAATCTTAAGATGTTAAAGTTTGGTGACCCGAATTTTATTTGGTCTGACCCGAAAAGCTTGCAGTGCGACATGTGATGAAACTAAATTTATGAGATTTTTTTGGGGGTCCATGTTACTTTGTTAATTTCTCTCCTATATATATATATAAAGAGAGGAAGAGAGAGAATTTTGGGTTGTGATGTTTATATCTATGTAGTAGCCACTTACATCTCTTCATTCTTGTACTAATTTTTAACATAGTGAATTTTCTTCTCCTTTACTAGTAGGTTTTCTTGTCTATAGTTTTTTTTTTACATAAATCTATATGTTCTTATTCTATTTTTTTTTTTCATATTAACTATCATTGTTTTTCCATAACACAAGAACTTTAAACTTATTAAACTTTTTTTCTTTTAGTTTTGAAGTTGTCTAAATCATTAAATATATTGATATTTTCGACTTTTAAAGCATCATAGAGTTCCCTTATTTTTAAATTTTAATGTCTTTCTACTTATTTTAATACTTTAAATTTTTATCTTTGTGTTTTCATTATAGAATGCATTATAAGCAATATTAATATTATCAAAATAAAACTTTCTTTTTCCATTTTGATTAATTTTCTTTTAAAAAAGTTCATAATTAGAACCAATCACAAATACAACAAAAGCATCCAAACTATCATCATCTTTATTTTCGTAAGAGTCATTAAACTCACAATCATCAAATTTGGCATCACTCCATGCCACTTGTATTGTAAATATAAAGGAAATTTTTTATATTTTTGTCGTCAAATTTCCAAGGGGATGGAGCTAAGAAATTGGGCATTTGAACAAAAATTAGAAAATAATTGAAGTTTCGGGTTAGCTTAAGGTGTTCATAAGCTATCCTTGGAATGTCATTGATACATAACTCATCATCTCAAGTACACCATTATAGGATTTAATGCATTCCTTTATCAAGGTAAAACTCGAAGACACGTAAACAAGATTTTACTTTCCTTTACCATTACAAACCAATCTACATTTTAATTGGGGTTGAATATATAAATTTTTATTCAATCATCAATACTTTAAACTCGAGACATTCCAAGTGGCGTAAGCCACAAAAACAAAAAAAAAATGCATTCTAAGACATTAACTAAGTGAATTCATGTCTAGGATGAGGGAGTAAGCTAAATTAGAAAGTATCATCTACAAGTAGGAATGGCAATGGGGGGAGTTTAGGATGGGTCATTCCCATCCCACCCCCGCACTTGATTATATAGTTATTTCCCATCCCTGGCACAAACCCGTGTCGAGGCAGGTTGATTGGTCCCTATCCGCGTTAACAAAAGAATTAATAACCCCATACCTGCCCCGTCCCGAATGTCCATTGAGCTCTAACCCTAATTGGTGATGAGTAGATCTTATACCTAAATGCACTTTCATTTCATCACAAAATAACGAGATTATAATAATATACCAAATATGAAAAAATAATATCAAAGTTGAAATTAACACCACAATAATCAATAATTTTAAGCCCATAGTTAGCTTAAATGATTCGAAATTAATGCAAAACACAAAAATAAAATAAATCATTTGAACAATTTACAAGAGAATATAATGAATAATGAACCAAACGGTAAACGGGTCAATATCAACCATGGATGTGAATCCCTTTTCAAGTCAATCTTTGAACCAAGACTTCATCAAATCCACTACTTCAAAGGTTTTCGTTTTCCTTTTGAGTTGTACTCTCGGACAAAGACTTCAAGGTTATGCTCTAGATGATTATGTTGCACATATTTTGGGCAAGGAAATCGAAGTCTATGATTAGTTTGATGTCGCGATATAGAAGTTTTGGGCTTTAAGGCTAAACCAAAAGCAAAATGGAATTGATTTCAAAGTATTTTAGTTGGTGTGAAGGAAGAAGAAAAAGTGGTATTGATCCTGGAGATAGGGTTTCAGGCAGTGCATTAGAGGAAGAAAAAGAAGAAGCGGTTATCGAAATTAGGACAAATGGGAAGAATGAAAGACAGTGTATCAGAGGAAGAAGAAGAAGAAAGAGCAACCATCAAAATTAGGGCAAATAGGAAAGAATGAAGTATATATATATACGGGGAGTTTTTTTACATTTTACTAGTAGTTAAAGGATAATTTTGTAAATTTATATCCGGGCTAGGACGGAGCGGGTTGGAATAAAATTCATACCTGATTCGGGTTTTTAAAATATTCTCAAACCCGACCTATACTCGTTTTTTATATTTCACACCCATCCCAATAGGGGCAAGTTACCTTGTTAGCCCACAAAATTACCATCCCTATCTACAAGTTTTTAAATATATTAGAAATAACAATAACTTTGTAATTTAGTCGTTCTTGGTTGCAACACAAATTGAACAAAAGCTAAAAACTAAAACTACAATGAAAATTAAAACTTTTATAAATGAAAACAAAGGTTTACAACTATATTATACTACTACCTTTTGAAGAGGATTACTACAACCTACATTTCTTCCTCACTATTTTTTACGTTGTCTTATTCCTTTAAAAAAAGTCTCCACCTCCTTTAAATAAAGTCATTTGCACACTTTCTTTGTAAAGGGTGGGAGCAAAAAACAAGCATAGGTAGCGAAGACACAATTGATAGCAACTTGGCAAAGTTGATAATAGCTTTTCTTAGTTTTTTTCTTAGCAATGGCAATAGTTATAAGGTTTTTTTGGCATGGAAAATAGATGACAAGATGGCTAGGATAGTTGGATAATGTGATATCCATTATAGTGGAAAATGTGATGTACGCATGCTCAAGGTTAAGAGGCACTACAAAAACTCATTAAACCAACATAATAATAAAATTCAATAAAGTGATGAAATTAGAAAATATTAAATGGGAATGCTTGAGTTTAAGTAGACAAAAGTATAATCATTTTTGTTCTAATCACTATTGTGTGAAATTCATCGGGACTCGTGCTATTAAAGATATTATAAGAGGCTTTGGCGTTTTCCTTACTACCTTTATTATTGAGTTTATCTCATTCGTGTTTAGGCTTACGTTATTTGGTAGATCTATTAATTTCATCCAACTTGAATGAAAGTCCCTAGTTAAATTCAACAACATTCAAAATTCATCTTACATTTTCAAGAAAATTTTTATACAGGGCTTCTAATGGAATTAGTTGTTCCCATCAAAGTATGATGGATTTTTCATGACCGATTCCATTTGCTATGGTTCCATGAATTAATATTAAGCAAGAATTATAAAATTTTAATTTTATAAATTTAACCTACTTTGATAGCAATTGAAAATTCTTATATTGATTCTTAAAACTTGAAAATGAATGTATAGGTAGTTTCGCCTTTTAAGTATAATTTTTTTTTTCTCAATTATGAATTTCTTTGTTCAAAATGTGATATTGAGGACTTAGTATAAAATCCAATCGCACACGAGACATCCAATGTGCAAAGAAAACTACTTATAGAGTTTACTGAAAACTCTATACATGTAAAGACCATAGGTCTAATCGATTATAGATCAAGTTCACCAATTCTAAAAGAACAAGTATAAAAATTTATTTGGACCAAATATTACTTTTTTTTTTTTTAAAGAGTCTTATACTAGCTAACACTTACACTTGTCATGACTTTCGTGATGCAAGACTCTATGCTTAAGGACTTAAGAGGGTGTGACTAATTACCATGACTCAATCTCAAATATGAGTTAGATCCTTGATAGTATTAGGAATATGTAGAAGATTAATGACAAAATTTAGGGGGTGTGTATTTTTCAACATCATAAGTCATATTTATATGGAGAAAACCTTAGTAGGTTAGGTATTATAGCATCAATTATGAAAAACATATTTTCAAAAATTTCTAATATATTTAAAAATTGCCTGAAACACCTAAGCACCTAGGGCGATTGACTACTCCTAAAAGTCTTAAATTTATGCATTAAGATAAAACTAATATAGGCCTTTTTGTTGCCATTTTCAACTTAGACATACTTAACTATACTTGAATGGATAAACTCAAGTTTTCAAAAGTCAATATAAACTATTGAAAGTACATTAAATAAATCTAGTAATGTTTAAAACAAGGCTGCAAACAGAGTATTCCAACTTATGTGCACTCTCGCTAGCTCAAGAAGGTTAGATTGGATAGTGTTCTTTCAAATAAACCAATTGTTCGAAGGAATGTCATTGTAGGAGCATACCTATAACTTTGAGGATAACAGTTTCTTGGTACACTTGCACACATGTCATGAGAGAATTTTGCCACAATAGTTTGAAACCAAATTTCAAACAAAAAGAATTCAAGTAAGAGTGCAATTGGTATGTAAAAATAAGAATAAAATTGAATGGAAATGAAAGGTAATCAAAATACTATTAAAAATAAAGAAATTAAAAACTTATGAGGTATTTGTTTTTTTACTTAATTCTAAATAGAACCTTAATGCTTAATAATGTTAATTATTATGTTGTTTGTTTTTATAGTATTTTATTTCTATTAAGTATTAAAAAGTAAAGAAAAGTCAATATGTTCTTTTTTTTATTTAGAAAAAGTTATATATTTTGGTTTTTTTAATTCAGTAAAAAGTTTATAATAAATCTTGAAAAAGTAAAAAACAAACAACCTAAATTATGAAAAAAATTATTTTCAGCAAAAAGCTAAAAAAACAAACAACCTCTTAGTAAGAGATGAATTTGATTTTCATAACAATGAATTTTCTATTTTCTATAACAATTATAACACATTAATAAATAGGAAATGGAATTGATTCATTATTCTCTATTTAAATGCTCCAAACATGGCATAAAAACAATTTTCCCTTATTTGGTAACAAAGATAAAAAAGAAATGACTTGTTTTGCTATTTAGTAAATATAAATTATTTAAATATTAACCACTTGTATCTAAAATTAAGTTAATTTTAATTATAAATAAATAAATTGATTATTAAAATTAAAAATATTACTTGCATAAAAAATTAAATTAAAAACCATTATTAATCACTTAAAATCTAAACTCCTAGAATGATCAAAATTGTTTGGATTTACCCTTTCCATTTCACTTGAAACAAAAAGATTACACTAGTTAAAAAAATGTATTATTCAAAACTAAAATATTTTTTGTTTGAATCCATGTATTAGTCAATCAATAATTATAAAAATAAAAGTTATACAAAAATATAACTTAAATGATACAAATTATATTAAAATTTAGAATTCACTCAATAGAAAAAATAGTTATTATTTATTATAATAAAAACATTAACAAGGGATACATTAAGAGAGTGTTTTATAAATCAATTTAATGATTTAGAATGACTTAATAACTTAATTTAAATTATTAAATAAATTAACCATATTTTATTAAAATAACTTAATATCATAAGTTAAAATTAAAAATAATTTTAAGTATTAAGTTAAAACAATTAATTTATTCTTACTTAAATTTAAAACCATATTAACAAAAAAAAAAAAGATTGATATAAATTAAGTCATTAAGTTGAATTATAGTAAATTATCAAACACTCTTTAACAATTATAGTGAATTATTTTTTTATATAAATTTAATTGAAAAAAATTCATACCTATTTAAAATAATTTTGTTGACAAGATTCTACCATTAAAAACTATTAAAGAAAAAAATTAAATGATAATCATCTATTAAGAGGAGAGTGAAAATAAATACACTTATTATTTATAGAGACAGAAAAAAAAAAAAAAAGGTTGTGACTTAGCATCATTAGAGTGCATTTGAAATGAAGGGTTTAGATGAGAAGGAAATAAAGAGATTTGAATAAAAAAAGAAAAGAAAATTGATTTAAAATTCTCAAATTTGGTGTTTGGAAAGGAGGATACTCATAGAAATAAAGGATTTCAAATGACATAATTGAAGAATTTTTAAGTTTTCAATTCCTTGAAAAGAATGAAGTAATATCTATTTCATTAAAATAGATATTACAATGGATTCATTTCCAATATTTCCTTTATTTTTTATTCTCTCTTTTTACTCTTTTATTCTATTGTTTCATTGATGACCATTTATTATTATTTTTTCTTTTTTTACTTAATATTTTTTTCATAGTAGAATATTTTTAATGAATTTTCTCTTGCTTTATTTTTCTTTAATCTAATAGCCTAGAAAATTATTACACAATAATTGTTTTAGGGAAACATTAATATTTCATTGGTAAAAAATGCATAAAGACTAAGGTGCTGTTTGTTTTTTGGCTGAATAGAAAAAGTCAAAATATTTGGTTTTTTCTATTCAGCTAAAAGTATCCTATTGGTATTAATTAACATAACTAAAGTGAACTTGGTATCAATAAATTTAGTTTAATTATGTTGGTTGATGTCAATGAGTTACTTTTAACGGAATAAAAAAAAACCAAATATTTTGATTTTTTCTATTTAGTCAAAAAATAAACATCACCCTAGTTTACATGATAATTGATCAATAAAAAAAATACTAAGTTACAAAAGTTAACAAAGGAAAATTGAATAAACGCCACCTACTTGAAATCTCGAATCCCTTGATCATAGGCTAGATTTCGTGAATGTGAATGATTGAAGAAAATAATTTCAAGACTATTACCTTGAATATCTCCATGATTGTTGGCATTCTTATCAAAATCATCTTATTTTAGTATGTCTCTTCAAGTTGAAAATAGAATGATTATGAACTCCTAACTTACTACGAAAAGTTGAAAGTGACTTGGTGAAAGTATCAACAGGTTAGGAGGAAAATGTACATTAACGATAAGAGTATTTACGACTACATTTTCATGAACAAAACTATAATCGAGTTTTATATATTTGGATAGAGCAAGAAACATGGGGTTAAAAAACGTGTATAAAGTACTAATATTGTCACAAAACAACTACAATGAGGTGGAGATGTTGATGGCTCGTAAATAGAAATGTTGACTAAGTGAATGACCACTATTTTTTGTTGTCCTACATATTAAATATTTTTTATATGGAAACTATGGTTAAGAAAAACTAGCTAGAAGATGAGTTATTAAGACTTTTTTTAGTATTTCGGTATTATCCTCAAGGCAATCCCTAATATCAAAGAATTGACAATTTCATTGTCCCTTATGCAAGCCAATCACAGAGGGCATATTTATTTTCATTTGTTACATTTTAACTTCTTATTTATTTTGTTTTCAATTTGATTTCACCCATTTTCGATTTGATTCATCATAAGGAAAACTATTTATTTATTTATTTATTTTTAGCTAGTACAAACAATTTTTTTTCTTTTGAGAAAAAAAAAACTAAATTTAAGATAATTTAAGAGATTTACTATTTAGTGCATGTGGATATTTCAAATAATTAATAATGGTTTTTCATTCAATTTTTAAACTAAATGGTATTCATAATTAATTTTTTGATAATGAATTTATTAATTTTTATATTTAAATTCATTTATTAGTTTGATTTTAGAATTTGAATGGTTAATAATTAAATAATTTATATTTATAATTGAAATGAAGCCAAAATGGTAAAACAAATTATTTTTATTTTCATCTTTGCCCCCACACCAAGTAAAGGAAACAATTGTATTTATTTCAATTGGCTTCGTATCACATCATATATGATGAAGGAATTGAAATTAAATTCCTTTTATTTAAT
The DNA here is from genome assembly GCF_004353265.1 of Vitis riparia. NCBI lineage: Eukaryota > Viridiplantae > Streptophyta > Magnoliopsida > Vitales > Vitaceae > Vitis > Vitis riparia. Next base: position 2,609,652 of record NC_048444.1, read on the forward strand.
TATTTTCCTCCATATTTTGATTTGAAGTAAAGTGTGAATAAATTCCATATTTCAAAATTTCACTCGTTTTTTAAATAAATTGAAAACTTAAAATTCAATATACTAATTACTAAATCATTTAAAATCCCTTGCTTCAAACAATTTCCTTCCCCCAAACAATAGGTAGTGTTCATTTTTTAGGTGAATAAAAAAAATTAAAATATTTTACTTTTTCTACTCCACTAAAAATAATTTTTTTGATATCAACCGTTATAAATAAACTAAACTGATTAATAATAAATTAATTTTAATTACAATAATTAAATATTTTAACTTAATAAACACCACGTAAATTTGAGGATTCAAATCCCATGATCACTAGAAAACTTATACAATACTAAACACGTATCATAATAACGTTATTTTTGTCTTTATCGTATTTTATACATTTTTATCATTTTATTTTATTTTATTATTTTTAATAAAATATTAAAAAAAAGAGTGAACGTATTCCTAGTGCCGAAAGTTTTATTTAATATAAAAAATTAATCTCAATTAAGGATGTGATTATGGGCATCATAATGGCGCCTGAAAAGCCTTACAAGCATATAGATCTTATAATGGTATTGTAAGGCTTGAAATACTTTCCGTATAAGCCTCTCTCTAACCCACCTCCACCTTATGATTTATTCCATTAAAATTTAAGGCTATGCAAAAAATTTGAGAGAAAGAAAATAAAAAGGGAAAAAAATTATAGGAAAATAAAAAATAAATTTAAATTCAATAAATTATTTTTATATATTTCTTCCAACTTATTTCATTTAACTTCCTCTATTATATAAATTTTTAACTCATTTTAATTATATTTATTTTTTTTTAAAAAAATTTATGGTAAAATCAAATATAAGAAAATCATTTTTCTTAATATATATATATATTTTTGTAGTATTTTTTGGAACCATAAAGGTGTGTTTGTCAATATTTTCAAAAATAATTTTTAAATATTAAAATAAAATTTTATTTGAGAATCCAAATATGATTTTCTTTTGCATTCAAAAGAAGAAACCAATCAGATTTTGTGGTTGACCACCGTTGGGTCACCGTCAGGTGGCCAATGTAGTGCTCCCTGATCTACCTCTAATGATAAAATGGCGATAAATCTGCGAGTCCCGTTTTATTCACCCACTGAACTCAAATCTCTTGGCGGGCCCCACTACAATTTGCTCCCCCACCCTCTCTCCTCACATTTTCCATTACTTTCCCACATTTTCTCTCCTACCGAACAGACTCTGAGAAAGTGAAGGAGAAAAGGGGTTTCGCTTTTCCCTCCTGTGAGCGGTGAAGGATTCGATCGCAAAAACCGGAGATTATAGCCGGTGGGAGAACTATCTGAGACTCCATCATCAACTCTTAATCGTCCATGCTGACTACTTTAAGAGAATCAGCTAACAACGCCGTTTTGGCTGGCGTTATTGGTATTCTAACAGGTCAGATTCAGTTATCCTTCCAGCACTTTTGTTACTGAACCTACTTTATTTGGTATCAGAAACCCTAGTTCCGTACTGGTGGCCGATGAATCTAAACTCACGTGCGTAGACCGATTTAATTTCGTTAGTTAATTAATTATTTTTTATTCATATTTATCTGTTTCGTTCTATGTATGATTGTTGATTCATTGACCAATAAGTTCTTCTGGATATTAATTTTTTGGTATATGGATGTGATTGGATTCGCTGAAGGGGAAAACTGAAGTATTGCAATTTGATTTATTTTGAACTTCGATTCTTGGGATTCATTTTCTTGTTAAATGTGGAAATTTGGACCAGTAAATGGAAATGCGAAGGTGCTGGTTTCGGAGGGATATCATATTTTTAGCATTGGGAGCCTAAATTTAGGGCAATTCTAGGAGGAAGTGGTGTTTGTGTTGGATAATCTGTCCTGATGATGGTGCCAACCTCATCTGTTCTCAATCTGTCAGACATTTAGTGTAAATCTTCTGGCATTGTCAGGAAAGTGCCACAAAGAAGTAAAGATTTGTTTCATTTTTTAAAATTGGGCTTTATGCTTGCATCTTGTTACTTTCATTTTTATTTTTCTTAAGTGGGTGTCATTGGATTTCTTTGGAAGCTCAAGGGATTCTAGTGAAAGGTAGTCCCAACAGGTGGAACAAGAAAACTGATTTATGGAATTGCAATTTAGGAGAGAGGAAGGAGGAGGGGTCAGACAGAAGATTTATTTATCTAAAAGAGATAACTAGCTCAGACTATTCATGTTGTTCTCTTCTTGTGAATATTCCACTCTTTGCAATTCCATCTCCAGTGGTTCAAATATTCAAGAAAATGCTTCTTATATCAAAGTAATTGCAGAAGCTCTTTCCTAGACTCAAGTTGCTTGAGTTCGATATTACCTTGCCCAAGGAAGCTGGAGGTATTATGGTTTTTCTGCCATAGGTGTTGTTTTGGGTTCTAACTGGCAACACCTCTGGAGATTTGCAAAGACAGAGATAGCCTTTGGAGGAAAGAGCTTAATTGAAGTTTAGTCCAACCTTCTAAGGTTTTGCCTAGTTTTACAAAATCTTTGTGATATTTGTATTCAACAGGTCAGAATTAGATGAACTATGCTTGTATCAGAATGCATTTATTATTCTTTAACAATGCTAGGCATTGATCTTTCATTCCGATTTTATTGTTCTTTAACCATTTTTTTTTTTTTTCTGATTTCTGCTTTTCTATTGTCTATTTTAGGGCTGGAGCTATTGTTCTTTTCAATCATGAAAGTAATCAATATTGGCTACAGCTTAACTGTTTTCCTTTTTTTAATGAGACATTGATTCTGCTGTAACATACACCTTATGTGGAAGACATTTAGTTGGAATTTGGCATGTTTGGTAGTATAAAGTTGGATAATATTGATTTCAACTTCTCAGAAGACGCTGGGATGGATTTGATTCCCCATATATTCACTTCTTTTCATTTTAAAGAACTTTTTAGAGTCAATAAGTATGATACTTTTCCTTTTGGGTTCATGTCATGTTTGACAGTGCATATTTCTTGATCAAATAGTTCGGTCAAGAGCAGTCATAATGAGATATAACTACTTGTTCCTTACTTGATATAATAATTCTGGTAAAACTACTGATGATTTTTATATTCTTTATTGTAGGGTTTTAAGATTGTATTAGGCCTTGGTTGAAATGGTTCTGCATGCCAGAAAAATGTTGGGTTAAGGATAATCTTGATGAAGTCATTGGACTTGTGTACAGGTTTGCGCTGAACAGAGGGGAAATGCTACCTTGTTGGAGGAAGCCCCATATTAATTTGGTACTTACCTCCTCTCTGTATATTTTATTCACGTTCTCTGGAACATCTAGGAACAAGGAGGGTGTTGATGATCTGCTGTAAGAAGAAACCATGGAGCATGAGAAAAAATTTCCTTTGGATGCAAAAGACTACAAATTATACGAGGAAGTTGGTGAAGGTGTTAGTGCCACCGTGTACAGGGCTCTCTGCATTCCACTTAATGAGATTGTTGCTATCAAGGTTCTTGATCTGGAAAAATGTAACAATGACCTGGTATGTTTGCTACTTCTTTACTGGTAACTTTGAGATGTTTATATTAGTATGTGTCTATGATCCTTTTCTTCTCTTTGCATATGCACTAATGCTTATGTAGTGTTCTTTTGCCACCTATTATTTGGTGGTGAATGCCTTTGAACATAGTTCATTTTAGTGAATAAAAGAAATAAATGCTGCTCAACGTAGTTCCGTGTTTCTCTTATGACGTTGTCAAGAATTCAATTTGAACATTGTGTAATTGTCATATTAAATATCCAATTTTTTTTGTTTCTTTTTTGTTTTTCAAATTATGCAGGATGGTATTCGTCGAGAGGTGCAGACAATGAGCTTGATTGATCATCCAAATTTATTACAGGCACATTGCTCTTTCACTTCTGGTCACACCCTCTGGGTTGTGATGCCATATATGGCTGGGGGATCTTGCCTTCATATAATGAAATCTGAGTATCCAGAAGGTTTTGATGAACCTGTTATTGCCACCTTATTACGAGAAGTACTTAAAGCCCTTGTTTATCTTCATAACCATGGGCATATCCACAGAGATGTGAAGGTATTAATACTACATCTTGTTTACCTTCATAATCTTATTTGCTTGAAATTATGGTCTTATTTATGCCATATTTCATAGGAGATATGATATCCGAAAAATGGTCTGATTGGAGATCCTAAAGTGTTATTTATGATATTGAATGTGACCATAATTTGTCTTTTACTTTTGAAGAGATCAACCTCTGTGCCCTTATGTCTTTACAGTACATTCTATTGTCCCCTTTCTATTCCTCTGTGCTTCACAAGTATGTATGTCAAGGTCCATGCTTAATTGTCCTGTTCAGCTTACTGCCATCATAGCAGTTGGTGTACAAGTTGCTTTTTATGCCACAAGCTCATACCCACCCTCTTATTGTCTGAGAGTTCTTTTGTTGCACTCTTCATTTGGGAGATGATAATTATCCATTTTTTAAATCTAAATCTAACCTTTGCAGGCTGGGAATATTTTGATTGATTCTGATGGTGCAGTCAAGTTAGCAGACTTTGGAGTGTCAGCATGCATGTTTGATGCTGGAGATAGGCAACGTTCAAGAAATACTTTTGTTGGAACTCCATGCTGGTACCTTGTCCCTTGGCTGTTCAATTTGATTTTCTATTACTTAAGATCCTATTATTGTTTTTCATTCATTTAATTAAGTCAAGTGCATTTCTTTTCTTTTCTCTTTTAATATGAAGCTCTTATTTGTCTATTTTTACCATATATCTCTCAGGATGGCTCCTGAAGTTATGCAGCAGTTGCATGGATATGATTTTAAGTGAGTGGCTGACTCCTACCTTGTGTTTATTTTATTTTATTATTATTATTTTATTTTTATTTGTCTATTTTATTCATGTTTTGCTTTAATCATGTAATGAGAATTGAGGTTGTTTTAAGATTAGTTTTCTGTAAACAGAGCAGACATCTGGTCATTTGGAATAACAGCACTTGAACTTGCTCATGGCCATGCTCCATTTTCTAAGTATCCACCAATGAAGGTAAACTTATTGACTTATCAACCATCTGCATACTAGAAATATTGCACTGTGCTTATTTTGAAAATTTACAATATGATTGAAAAATTTACAATATTACCCTCCACGCTCCACCTCTTTTTTCCCTTTTTATTGCAGGTTTTGCTGATGACCTTACAAAATGCACCTCCAGGTCTTGACTATGAAAGAGACAAAAAATTTTCAAAGGTTTTGTTGTTCAGTTGAGAATTTCTGACATATACCATTCCTGAATATTGTCATTAAAGTGCTATGTTTTTCCAGTCATTCAAAGAGATGGTAGCCACCTGCTTAGTGAAGGATCCAAAGAAACGTCCGACTTCAGAGAAGCTTTTTAAGCACAGTTTCTTTAAACATGCACGTTCAAATGAATATTTAGCTCGTACCATTCTTGAGGGCCTTACTCCACTAGGTGATCGTTTTAGGACACTGAAGGTCTCTTGCTCTCCAAGCTGTGCCTTTCCAATTTTGTGAACTCTGTTAGAGAAATGACATACTTTTGTTACAACCCCCTTGATGCATTTTGTGTTTCAGGCAAAAGAAGCTGATCTTCTTGTACAGAACAAGGCTTTGTATGGGGACAAAGAGCAATTATCACAGGTATATATTTTGCAATTTTGAAACTTATCTAAGAAAAATTATATGTATATTGTTTGGCTTCTCCTGTATGATTTGGTGGGTTGTTGAAGTGCATTGCATGGTAATGATGGTACTACTTAGCATGGGATTATAAAGTTGGTGTCCAAATTTCACAGTGTGCTTCTAGTCTTAATGACTTGTAATGATTAACAAAGAAGTGAAAAAATGGTCCTTTAATCATCTTATATTCAATTGATCTAAATTGAGATCTATGAACTGAATATTTATTTATATAGAGGCAGAGGTTTTCTGAGAGGCATAGCCATGTTTTGCCAGTATTTCATGCTGTTTGGGAATGCACATCACATATTCCAATTTCCAACATGTGGAGAAGTGCTGTGAATAGCCCCTGTGCTTTTCAGTTTTGAGATCTGTGTACTTCAATTTTCTATTGGCATTGTACTTCATGTACCAAACACAATAATAAGTTGATCCTAGGACTCATTCAGTCTTGTAGCTTGTGGATGGTTACATGACCGGCAGGCTGTTGTGTGCTCCAAGCCCTTGCAGGAGTAGGGCTGGGAATGCCTTGTAATCAAATAATAAGTTGGCCTTGGAAGCAAGCTCACTCACTCTTTCTCTTGCTATATATATATATGGATGGACAGATGGTTGTGTTGGGATGTTTAGAATAGGAATTTTGTTTTTTTTTTTCTTGGAAAAATTAAGGCCTTGTTTAAATTAACTTTTTTTTTTGATGAGCAAGCAGAATATATATAAGAAAGGCAAAGAAGCCTCAAGGCATACAGGAAGTATACGAGACTACCACCCCCTTAACAAAAAAACAACACGACCCAAACCCTATTTGGAGGCTAACCACTCCAAGAAACCTAATAGGGAATTCGACTCCATAACCATGTACACTTTAGCCCACCCCCATACATTGTATACAAACGAAGTTTTTAATTTCTGATAATCCAATACTCCCCCCTTAAAGGCTAGCCTATTCCTTTCCTTCCATATAGACCAGAAAATGAATAACGGGATTGATTTCCACACTTTTTTCCTTTTTCTCCCCACAAAAGAACCTTTCCAACTACTAAGGACCTCCTTTACAGAATTTGTAAAGACCCACTGTACACCACACAACGCAAGAATGATGTTCCACAACCCTTTTGCCACTGTACAATGTATTAGTATATGATTGATTGTTTCCTCTTCGCACCCACACAAAAAACACCGATTAGGTAAATGCCACCCTCTTCTCTGGAGCCTATCCAAAGTGAGGACCTTCCCCCAAGTAGCTTCCCAAGCAAAGAAAGCAATTTTGGTTGGAACCTTGTCCACCCAAACATTGCTATGAGGAAAATCTACTCCTTGGGTATTTGTCAACACGTTATAAGCTTTCTTAACTTTAAACAGTCCACCCTTGCCTTTCTTCCAATATACCGAATCATCTTCCGAGTTTACTCTATAATCCCTCAACACAATTAAGAGATTGTCCACCAAGCCCAACTCCCAGTCATTAAAGTCCCTCAACAACCTTAAATTCCACCCTCCTTGACCCACATTCTGGTCCCAGCATTCCTCCACTGTGACATTTCTATGGGCAGCCATGGAGAAGAGATTTGGGAATCCTTGTTTAAATTAACTTTAAAAAACCAAAAGCTCTTTCTTAAGCACAATGAGAACTTCTCTACCTGTTTAGCTAATATTGTACTATTTCCTTGAAAGGTTAAGTTGTTAGGATTTGGGCCTACAATGTATAATATGCTCTCCAACACCCTTTCTCATGTATGGCTTCATACCTATACATGGAGAGACACATAGACTTGTAGGTAAACAAAACATGAACAACCTTCTTTGGGCTTGTGCATGGGTTTAATTAATTGGATCTAACAAAAATGTGGTGATGTTTGAACACATGATCTATTTCCAAACAAGACTCTAATGTCTTGTTGGATAACTAATTTTCCTGAAAACTTTAGCTGGCATGATTTGGACCCAAAATGTATATCTTGCTTTCCAATATCCAATTTTGTCAAAGAGTTTATGGCTTAAAAAAGAGTTTAATATGGAAGTAAGGAAAATGTTACCTGTTGTGGAAGTTATATTTTGACTTATGTAGGAAGCTATTTCATGTTGGAAGATATTTCACGTTTAATATAACTATTATGATATCAATATTGCATTTTGAAAATTTTGGCTTTGCCTTTGTCAATGACTTCCGGCTAAAACAAAAAATAGAAAGGTTTCTCAAATGGGCCAAATATTCTAGATCATTGCCATAGCTGCTGTAGCATGGTGGTTAAGGCATATAAAGGGGTGATCGCCTGGGTTACAATTCTTACTGGTTTTTCTTGGTTTTAGATGATTACACATATTTTTATAACTGGTTTGACATTTCTTAATAATTTGGCTTTATTTCTTTTATCATCTTGCACGGTTGGTAACCTGCAGAATTTTGTATTAGTAGTTGTGAGCAGCAATGCTTTATAGTTGCTTGTGTCCCTCATGCTTAATGTTAATTATTTACTGGTGCATTAATAGAATTACAATTTATATGGACGGAAACATGCACACATGGTTATGGTTTGTGATACAATGTATTTTTGCCTCAGATGCATACCTTATGTTTCCTGGATTGTATCCAGGCAAATTTTTACCATGAGGATATTCATTTCCTGGCTTAAACCTTGGTTTCTTTGCAGCAAGAGTACATACGAGGAATCAGTGCCTGGAATTTTAATCTGGAGGATTTGAAAAATCAGGCTGCCCTTGTGAGTAGTTCCACTTTCTTGTTTGATATCTGCCCTATGCCCACTGGGGGAAATGATTTCATTTGTCAGCAAAATGTGCAATTGTTATATTTGACCCTTTCACCAGCACTTTGTTGCCTGCAGATTCAGGATTATGATGTCATTTCAAATGTAGAAGATCCAGATTGTTCAAATGCTGCACCGAGTCACGAGGTATCCCTACCCATGCTAAAGTTATCTCCACATGGTTCATCCACTGCAGTATTGTGGGTCTTCCTGGGTCTCTTTTTGAACTTGTGTCAGATGTTTAAATCCACCTTTTGTTTGTTTCAGGATGGGCTCAATGATCTATCTAATTTGGAGAATTCGCTCGCTTCATTTCCCATTCAACCTCTTCAAGCACTTAAGTATGCTATTATCCTTTTATACCCTTGGTTTGGTCATGGAAGGGGTCAATGGTACTGGATAATATTTTCCTAGTAATATCATATTGTAAAAATTGTGAATGGCAATCCATCAAAATAAAAGTATTGTCAATATAAAAAACCATTGCATGCAATCTTTTTTTGATGTTTCCACTTGTGAATTGCAATCCATCAAAATAATAGTATTGTCAATATAAAAAAACCATGCATGCAATCTCTTTTTGATGTTTCCACTTATTCATCACAACCTTCCGGGATTCTTTTTCAAGAACATTTATTTCATATATTATGCGGTAAATTAGATAAGATAAACGTAACTATCTAATTTATCAGTAATTTGATTTTTCCTTTATTCATGCGACCGTGTAATTCAACGCAGAGGTTATTTTGATGTTTGTGAGGATGATGGGAATGCTAGTAGTTTGAGTTGGAGAGATGTAATTCAGTCAGAATCTGAACAACAATCAGTGGATCAAGAAGCTGAAAAGGATGATGGTGAGAATTTTGGGCGGAGTAGCTCTTTACCACGCCAAATCATTCCTGGGCATAAAAAATTTTTTAGCGGTTCACTGCTACAGGATAATGCTCTCTCTCCTAAAAAGGTTAATGGTGATGGGGACAGGTAAACTTCATTCCATTGGGTGTACATTGGTTCTCTCTCTTTTCAGCTTTTAAATAGACACCCATGTGAAATACACTATGGTTTTGATGTAATCACGTTCTAAATCATCACATGTGAAAACAAGCAAGGCCTGATATACATCTTACATGACACCTGTTATCTTCCCCTTGGGTCATGCTTAGGAAGAAACTCATTTGAAGTTTTCCCAAGTTCGCTCTTCTAGGTTTTAAAGGACCAGGCATCTTATGTGTTGCTTAGAACAAGGATAGGATGTTTCAACCTGGGGCCAGCAGAATGGCAAAACCACTAGATTTGTAGCATGATCCAGAGTGTAAAATTGAGAATTTTGAACTGGAGAAAGTGAAATTACTGAGTCTAAATTGGAAATATCCGTACTTGTCATAGCTTTAATGCTTTTACAGTATCAATCAACTAATAAAACATCACTTCAGAACAACTAATATTGAGTATTCCTCTTTTCCTTCATTTGAATTAACATACATGGGTGCTTTAGTTATAGAGATTTTCTGAACCAATACAATGCTCAAGTCCTTAGACTATCAAAAAGTGGATATTAAGAGATCCTCAAATAATAATATATTTTATTTGGACCCCTAAACTTCCTGAAATACATAAATTGAACTCTTTATGACACAGGCCAGCTGTATACAACTACTAGAGAGCTAAAGAAAACTCATCAAGGCTAAAACATAACCAAATTCCTTAATAAACCTGTGGGCTTGTTGGGTTAATGGGCTGGGGTGCATGTGGACTGTGCTTTTTAACATGCTAACTGTAGGTGGAACAGCTCGTGCTTTCCCCTTGTTGGCTGATGGGTTTGTCTGAAAGTAGCCTGGCTGAACACTGGCTGTATCACAATGCTAATTCTGAATGTGTGGTGCAGCCTTTATGACTATTAAGTTTTGATTTGTGGAAATTAAAGTGAGATGTGCCACATATTGATTTCTTGTTGTTATGATAAGCTAATTGCTTTTCCAATATTAATGTAAATCATAATAACTTGGGTCCTTGAAAATAAATTGAAGGGAATATATACAATCAAGATATCAACCCGAGCGGAACTATAGTGGTCCATTATTACATCGTCAAAAAAGAGATACAAGTAACATTTCATCTGGTATGTCTTCTCTGTGATTTCTTGCTTTTAATAACTTTCCCCTTGTCTAATGTTTGTCATTAATAGAATGTTAGTTACCTAAAAAAGATATATTTTTAATGTTGATACATCTATTTGTGCAGTGGAGGATACACCAGAGGGAGCAGTTGTGCAACGCAAGGGCCGTTTTAAAGTCACTGCAGCAGAGCTCAGTCCCAAGGTATATTTTTATTAATAGGATAGCGAATTAATCAACTCAACTCAACCACACTTAGACTTCATCAGCATGAGGGCAATTCATTGGACCAGTATGACATCTGAACAAAACTCTATAACCTATGATATTCAAGTTTCTAATCTGTAGCAGGGACATAACCCATCTCTGATTAGTTGCACCTGCTTATTTGGCATGTGTATTTGATTGGAGTATTTACTTAGATATGTGCCTTCAATGGGCTTAATCTATGCATTAAATGTGCTTAGATCTAAAAGAACGCATTGTCTTGTTAGCATTTCCAGTCAATCCAGATCATTATTCATTAGAATATATTCTTTTGTGTTTACCAGTGAATTTGTTCATTTATATTTCTTAGTGTCAGGATTTATTTTCCTTACTATTTGAATCTCAATGGAAGCAACTTTAATGAAATTCCTTTGCATTAAGATTACAGGAAACTCAACAGTGTAATTATTTGCTTCCATGAGATAGCATAATTGTATTTTCTTGGTGGGGTGTGAATGTATTTGGGTGTGGTGACAGCAAGGACGGAGGTGGGCCAGGTTGGGGTTTCAGTTAGTTGTCAATAAATTAACAGATGATAAATGGCAGAAATCTATTAACCTTTGTTGTCACAACATTGAATAAGATGCATGTTAGTAGTGATTTTACTGAATATGCTTGATCTTGCTGAAAAGTTGCCAAGTTATCAGTATTTTTGCCAGCATGTATTGTTAGTTTCATATGTTTTTCTCATATCGATACACCAACTTGCTTTGTATGCTGAATGCTCTTAAAAATGCTTCTCCAATGTTTAAATTTTCTCAAGCCTTGAACCAAGTTTTTGATATGAGAAATGCTTTGCTTCTTGTTTGGATTTATTCACCATGAGACATTGCCAAATTAGTTGTAGCAGTTTTTTGTCTTGGAATACCAAAATTTTCTCCAAATTTTCTGTGTTCTTCACAGAAAACTCTCATTACAATAAATAAACGTCTATGTACGTTAACATATTTTGGTCATGTTTGACTAGTGGTCACTGTGGAACTTAGCAATTTATCTCTTAGGCAATGGCTTTGTAACCATTGCCATTCTTTTGTCTCATTCAGGGTCCTACAAATTGCTTCTTCAGCCAAGTTTCTGGAGGTTCAACAAGTCCAACAACACCAAGCCTTACAGCTGGCTCAATTCTTCCATCACTGCAATTTGTTTTGCAGCAGAACACCATGCAAAGGGTATGCATCTATGTCTATATGTTTGTCCTTGAGAGATGCTGTTTCTAATATGTTTTTTAACTAAATTGTGACAGGAAGAAATAATGAAATTGATCAAATATGTGGAGCAGTCCTGTGGTAATGCCTCTCATCCTTTGATCGTTTGCATTTAAGTCATTTAATCTGTTAGTAATTTTATTGAAATTTCCTTCTTTTGGTCAATACAGGCAATCACATAGAAGAGGCAGGCTCTATCGACCTTTCACAGGTAGTGCCCTATTTTTTGAGAATGCATTAGAGAATTGCTAATCTACATCGTAAATTTGTAAAAGATTCATCTTTAGTTTTGAGAGATGCTTGGCTTTTCTTTCACTCTTTATTGTTGGCTGTAATATTTTTGGATGATGTGGTTTCTATGATATTTTTGCTTGATGAAACTTTTGTTTAAAACAAAATTTTATCCAAGTTATGTACTTACTCTGTCCTGTAATTGATGTTGAATTTTGTTTTAGATGGCATTACCCCAGTTGGCCCTTGAGGGTTGGCAAGAGGTTGGAGTGAGGATGTGAGGGGTTCTAAGTTTATATCCCAACAAGGGCAAAAGAAGAAAAGAAGAAGAAAAAAGTTATCTATCAAAAAAAAAAAAAAAGACACCAGCTCTTAGGTTTGTTGAAACTGTAATTTCATATGCCCAATACCTACCTATGGCATGAGGTGTTTCTTATAGCCTTGGCCTCCTATGCCTCCATTGCAGTAGGATGAGGTGGCAACCTGGTACATACCCTTGTAGGTGGCTGCCCAAGTTATGGATGCCCACTTATGGTAGATGCTGAGGGAAGTCTCTTTCCCATCTAAAGGTGGAAACATTCATTTAGTAATATGGATGAAGGGAGGTGTTATTCCAAACACATTACCATAGGTCATAAGGGATCACTTCCCTATTTTTACTTATTGGCTTCACTGACCCCTTGTCATGTTACTAAAGGGACATTTTCAAATAGACAACTCCACACTCATTCATGAGGAAGAATTGCCTACACTTCTTTTAAAGGTGTTTGGTATGTATATAGTGCCCAAATGCTTTACATTTGCTTGTTTTAGGGGAAGAGTTTGAGAGTAATTGAGCTTGGCCCACCTTAGTGGTGAGCTGGGCTTGCCCCGCTATCAAGTTTATGAGATGGTTCTAGGGTCTTGGTTTGGTGACTAGAATTGGAGGCCTACTGAGATGATATCTGCCCATGTATTGCTGAGCCCATTTTCACCAAATTAAGATGGATGGGGGACCACATAGTGCAGATAAATCTACACGAACACATAAATGTACACATGGTACCATCTCACATGTGACATCATTTCATTGGTCATGTTGTATCACTTGGTTATTATCCAAGCGATATTTATAAAAAATGCTGAAGAGTTGTGATTAAAAGGAGAAAAAAAAAAAAAGAAAGAAAGAAATGTTGGCCTTTGGAGAAATTTTGGTATTTTGAGTATTATTGTTCTCCATCCCAGAAGCCTGTCTTCTGAGTTTCTCCTACTATCATTTTTCTCCACTCCCTGTCATCTCTCAGTTTGCTCCACTCTCCCCTTGAATTGGGACACCTCACTATACACATGGCAACCTCCTCTCATTGAAGAATCTAGCATAAGCAGAGTTCATTATTAGTTCATTGTTCTTAAATCTATATCAACACTAAAAGCCACAGTCATGTGGATCATCTCTCTTGAGCAAAGCCAGCTTTTCTTTTTATAACTTATTACTACATAATGGAGGTATAATTGTAAAATACAAAGGACTTCATGCTTCCAACACCAGGCTTACTGTCTTGTAAAGGGCTTAATATGTTTTTGCAATGTAAATGTGTAGATTGCTTGTCAATCTGGTTTTAGTTCAGCCACTTAGTGCATGCATGTTTGATTGCTTCTTAGTTGACAGATAGCTCTGGGACTTTATTTAATTATCTGTTTCCTTATTACAATTATTATTGCTGTTGTTGTTGTGTTAGTGTTATTATTATTATTTAGAACAAGAACAAGAAAAAGAAAAAGAAAAAAGAAAGAAGCGGTGCAATAAAGGTTTAGACAACAGTTGCTAGCCTTCATATTTAATGAGTTAAAATCTGTTACAATATGCAGATACATGCTGTTTCTACTAGGGAGAAAGAGCTTCAGTCTCAGGTGATTCATCTGCAACAAAGGTATGCACTGAAATCCAATGATTTCTGATTAAATCATTTCTAGGTGTTATTGTGATAGTCAACTGAAAGTTATGTATTGTCAGCATTGGGACTCTAGTTGAAGAATTGCAAAGACAGAAGTTGAAAAATGCTCAGGTGTGTGCTCATCCGTTTTCACATTAAGTTCAATTGATTGTCATTGATGGTGGGGCTTCGACTCTTTGCATGTGCCTTTTGTAGATGTACCCAATACCCATAGTTGTTAACTCATAGAACTTATTGTATATTGTTTTCTATTTTTTTTGTATTGAGTATCCTATCATATCGTACATAGTAAGTTTTTTTATATAATGAAAAATAAATAGAAAAAAATATGTATATGTATGCATATCTATTGAAAACATGAAAGCATAAAATAATATATAACCAATTTTACGAAATATACTTGGATCTAAAGAGTTCAACTACATTCAAGTTAACAAAATATGACTTTAATATATAATTCATCACATAATCCACAAAAAACACCTCCCTAGTTGGTCAAAAGAAATTTCCGCTTATGACTTTAATATATAGATTCATCACACAATCCACAAAAATAAACTTTTTCAATTTTTAGCTATGATTTTTAGTTCCAAATTCTAATTAGGCATATGCACTTATTGTGTTGTTGATCTATATATATATATATATATATATATATATATATATGATGGTGATTAGTGAATAAGATTTTTAATTTGAAGAATATATATTAAAGTTAGACTTTTTTTAGTATTAATTTCTTTTTCGGTGGTGAAAGAATGATGATAAACATCATAAAGAAATTAATATTAAAAAATGTCCGACTCATAGTAAATTAATATTAAAAAATGTCCGACTCATAATTTTGAAAGGCTCAAGGCGCACTAAGGTGCAAAGTAGTCCCGGAGCCTGAGGCGCAAGGCGCACCTAAGGCGCAGGCTTTAGTGAAGTGAAGCGCACCCTAATTTACATATATTTTTCCTCTATTTTTCCTTCTTTTCTTCGTCTTCTTCACTTCTCCACTGCACGGTTGAGGTTAGGGCAAAATTTGGGAGAGTTGGGTTGAAAACAACCAGAAAAGGGGGCTGGAAGGGAAAACAGGGCCAAAACGACGTCGTTTTGGCTTATTTTTTATTTTAAAGGAACAGGCTCCAAAACGGTGTCGTTTTGGCTTTTTTTAAAAAAATAAGAAGGGCCAAAACGGTGTTGTTTTGGCCTTTTTTTAAAAAAAATAATAAGGGCCAAAACGATGTCGTTTTGGTCCCAAAAAATCAAAAAAGAAATTAGGGCTTCTCTCTGCCCTCTGCAACCCGACGCCGGAGAAGAAAAGAAGGAGAAGAAGAAGGAGAAAGAGAAGAAGAAGGAGAAGGAGAAGGAAGTAGGGGATCGAGACGCACCTGTGGACCACGTCGCACCTTGCGCACCTAAGCGGCGCCTTCGTGAAGGGGCGTTGTGCCGCCCGAAGCTTAGGCGCGCCTTTCACAACTATGGTCCGACTTTAATACACATTTCAAATTAAAAATTTTATTCACTAATCACCATTATATATATTCTTCAAAGTTCCAACTTTATCATGTTTGTCATCATTCTTTCCCCACCGAAAAAGAAATTAATATTAAAAAAAATCTTGACTTTAATATATATTCTTCAAATTAAAATTTTAATTCACTAATCACCATCATTTTCAATGTCAACATTCAAACTATTTGAATGAAAATTCTTCAATATTTCATTGTATAAGTAAACTTACTTGACAATTAAGGGCTGGTGAGGTTTTTTGGCTTTATTTCTTCTTGTATGCGGGGTCTTAGCTGCCTTGTATACTCCCTGTATGCTTTGTGACCTTTTTGTCTCTTGTTATATAATTCTTGTTTATCTATCAAAAAAAAAAAAAAAAGTAAACTTGACTTCTAATTTAGCATTTGAAAACAAGAATGTAGCTTTTCAATAAGATTATTTAACCTATTTCTTTTTTTTTTTTTGTTCAATTTTTAATCTTTTAGTGCATTTTAAATAGTTAATATAATAAATTCTTTTAACAAAAAAAAAAATTGTTTTTCTTAAAAATTATGGAAAATTTTTGAAGATGTATATCTCGTTGTATCATTAAATCATGTATTGTATTGAGTATCGTATGTGTCGTAAGATATGCTTTAAGATGAAATATGAATTGTGATATGTATCGATTTTCATAAAAAATATATCGTATCGTTATATCATATCATGTATCGTAAGTTTTTAACAACTATGGGTGTACCTATGGCTTTATATGTCTTATAGTTGAGGACCTCTTTGATGTTGTTGCTTCACAAATAAGGATATATATATTTTGCATTTTAACTCTGATTTGATGGTCATTGGAATTCTGCACAGTAATCTACAGAATTGAGTAAATTTCTTTTGTTTAAGGTAGTTTAGGCAGCCAATTACCCATCTACAGAAGATTGGTGCTTCAGACCTGATCAAACATTAGTTGCTACCTATGGGAGGGACCCCAGTGGTACCCACTCTCGTTCTCTCACTGGAATGATATGTTGTTGGTTCTCTGAACCCCAATGTGAGGATTTTGCACACAGAGACCAGTGTCACAATAGTCTGCAAATTTGTGAAAGGCCCTGAGTTATAGTGATTCATCTAGTTTGTAGAGTGCCACTTTCAAAAAAATTCATGTAATGGATATGTGGATATAGATATAGATAACATCACCTGCCCCATGACTGCAGAGAAACCGGATCGAATGATTTGTTGATGCCTGAATTGAAGAAAACTGGAAAAATGAATTTGTCATTTTACATGGTTGAATAGAGTGTGAAAACTGTTCCTGGTTTCTTTTTTTTAGTATTGGCTCTCCAATATTTTTCAGCCTTTTTTTTGGTCTTTGATGAGTTCTCAAAAATCATAACTTTTTCATGTTTGGATGATTTTTGAATCCCAGAAGTCACCATGGTATGAAAATATTGGACATATGTTTTTTATTCTATCAACGAAGAGTGATTATAGATTAAATGTTACACCAGGTGTCTATTGGTCGCTTGGGGCATTCTTGTTAGTGACCAAACTGGGATTTATCCATTCCTGATTTATTTGGTCTGCAGGTAGAAAGACAATTGAATGCAGTAGCTAACAAGGTGGGAAAGGTAAGGAGAGGAAATGGAGCATGATAATGACGGGAATGGTGAAGCTGAAATGTCATCTTCCTGATTGTTTCTTGATTGACAAGGAGTTGGATGTTGATATTCAAAGTACTTGTTCAAGGGTAGGCGCCTCAATTATTTTCTCAATTGTATTTGTAGTGTTGTACCATATGTGTGGCGAGTGCAAATTTTGAGATGCTATTTCTTGGGTCTTACATTATATATAGTGTTTGTAATTTATGCACCTGATATTGTAATTATATTAGTCTCTCCCCCCTCCCCCCCCTCTCTCTCTATCTGCAATTTGTTCATTTGGACTATGAGGGCTGAGCATTTAGAGGAAACTGCTATTCCCATTCCTCACATTTCAGTGAATGTAAAGTTTACCTTTGTGCAAGGGATTTCTACTTGAAGATTTGATTGGACTGGGATAGTCCCGAGTTTAATTAAATTATTCGATAATAGAAAAGATAAAGTTGCCCTTTTATTTTATAAATTTGCCTTTAGCTTTTGACAATATTTTGTCAAGATATATGAAGTCCTTTTTGGATTGTGTTTTTAAAAATGTTTTAAGTTCTACCAATTTGATAGAGGTTTCCTGACTTTGCATTTTAAGTGACGAAACGTACATTTATGCCATATTTAAGTTCAAATGAGTCGAACATAAAAAGGAACTCAAAGCATTCTTTTTCCCTGTTTTCTCTTTGATGAGTTAACTGAAATATGGCGTGTACATGCGATTACAGATTGATCCTTGCCAGCTAAATGCTACAACGTTGAGTTTCCAAGATTGAAAACAGGGCCCGAGCATCAAACCGAAGACTGCTGAAGAGTCTACCATACACGATTCTCAATCACAGCAGACATGATTCCTCGCAATGTCTCCTGCCAGACGCGAAGGTTATCTCATTAGTTTTTTACCATATTATTGCTCAAGAAGAAAATGCATAAATCTTTTGATTACTACCATTGAATGGTCTTTGAGACCCAGAGAGAGCACCAACGACCTTGATGAGCCTGAACTACTGCAAGCACAATAGGACATGTTCTAAGTGTGCTACTATTTAAAGGCAAGTACACAGGATGGATAGCGTTAGGATTATTGTATCTGTTTCTTGTGGGCGTGGATGGATGCTGAATTAAAAGCCGAGGGAGATTGCTAACACACTCCATCTTTACAAAAACATTCAGTAGTCTAGAATAGATAAAAAGGCGTTGATTCCTAAGAATGGAGCTATAGCAATGTATCACATTGGAATGGAAATATACCTTATGTGTTCGATCAGTTGACGAGCACTTGCCACTAGCATTGGCTGCAAGTATAGATTTTCACTCAAATACAAGTCCACATGACCTACCAAACACTACAGCACAGACCGCTTACCTCATCTCGTTTACCAAATAATACAGATACATTGAAGGTTGGATGGATCGACACCCCCTCTTCCTTCCTATCAACAATGAAATATATATGTCTCAGAAACTCTTCTCACACCATGTAAGTATAATCCAGAAATAACCCGAGATGAAAAAACAAATCTGCATCCATGGAGTCAGTCCTACTCCCTCTTCCACAACTGATCCATGTTCAACTTTCTACAGAGCTATCATGTATCATATAGTCATTTCCATTTTCTTCAAAGAATTAGATAAAACATGATTTTTTTTTTTTTGCCTACAAAATATGGAGGGTTAGATTTCCAAATTGGGATTATTCCATCCCTTCTAATCAAATAACCCTAAAATTTTCTGCATATTTCAGGTGCAAACATCCATTTTTACATAGTGCTAGCCTTCAGACCAACCCATTTGTCCTGTGATACATAAAAATATAGCTACCTTACAAAGAAGAAAACCCAAACCTGGCATGCAGTATTGTTCCCATACCTCCTATTTGAGTTGCAATAACCTGAAAAGATGTTTTACAAATTACTATTACATCACACCCATCTAAACAAACAAGCCTAATACTCACAAGAAAACAGTCATCGTAGCTGCAAATGACTACATTTGTTTTGTTCCCCTGCCAATCAAAAAGTAACCAACTCAGTATAATTCAATCACAAAACATCTAAACGTACCAACATTTTACCAATTATCAGCAAGCCCCATAAAGAAAAATTCGTTCGAAACACTAAATCACTACTGGGAAACAACTTCACGTGATTGAAACCCAAAAAAAAAACTCATAGAATTTTGAGAATCCAGTCAAGAAATGGATCTACATATGGGTTAAAATGGTTGGGACATTGAAGCGAACAGGTTGTGGGCAGAAAGGTTGCAATTTATTATGCTTGAGAATTATCAAATAAATGAATAAAAAGAATTTGGAATAAGAAATCAAAAGAAAGTGAGTAAGAATTACCTTAATATCAAAAGAGAGCTTCTTGACGGAGACAGGGAAGCTTTCCATAGCTTGAGAGAGAAACGCAGAGCCTTTACTCTTTGTATTTCAGTCTTTCTTGGTTTTCTTCTACTATATGGGAAAACCACTGTAATGGGCTACAGTTTTGAGCCCATATCCGGCCTAACAAACTGCATGGTGTAAGCCCATGAAATGATGTGAACAAATCATGGGCTTTATTTCTAGCACTTAGGCCGGGCCAAGTTATTGACTTGAACATAGTAATGGGCTTGGATGTTGAAGCCCGTCCGAGGAGCCCATATTCTAAGATGGATTACCCCCCTCTCCTCCCTTTCCTTTTTTTTTTTTCTTAAAAAATATTAATTGATTTTTTTTAACTCCTTATAATTCCAAACCCTCTTCTAAGAGTTTATTATTATTATTATTATTATTATTATTATGTTTATTGTTAGGTGTGGATTAATTCTTTCGGGATATTTTCAAGGTAAGGGTTGATAGTGTAATAAGTCAATTTATAATTTCTACATATTTTTGAAAGTATAAAAATATTTGAATTCTCTAAAATATGTCTTGATCTATTCCTTTATTATTAAATAATGGAATATCATATAGATTTGTTTATTGTTTTACAAGTGAATTTTATCATTTAATTTATTGTAATGATTTTAAAACTCTAGTTATTAATGGTCTTGGTCAATAGAGGATGAGTTGTTGACTTCATTACCCTTGATGAAGGTAATTATATAGTGTAACCTTAGTCAATAAGGGTTTTATTATTAATTGGAAAGTGTTCTGTCCATTAGTAAAAGGAACAAATTGAGTCTATCGGCTTAATACATGTTCCTCTATTTAAGCATGACATCGTCGTGAGTAGATCAAAGTACAATGTTTCTTTTAAATATGAATTATTATGTAAAGTGTATTATATTATTTTATATTTGAATTGAAAGTGTTAAATGTTTCAAAAGAGTGAATTAAATTAATTAATTTTATAAAAAATGATATCTTCCTTAATTTAATTTTATATTATTCTTGATATTTCTTATTGAACTATTTTTTCTTTTTGACTTTTCAATTTTACCCTTATTATTCCTCTTTCAAGATAAAAATGACACTAGTGACAACAAATCGACATAGGAAGAGTGTTGGCTTTAAATTGGATTATATAGGATTCTTGACTTAACACTCTATTTCAATCATGATTTCTATATATATATATATATTAATCAAAGTGTTAGAGAATTTTTTATTCCCTTAATCGATGTTACATGTCACAAATTTTGACATTGAAACGACAAGCTTTCCATTCACAATATTATAAATAAAATAATACCAAATATTTAAAGTATTTGTCATTGAATGCTTTTAGTATGATATAATGCTTATTCTATTCAGAAATCATGATATCCTATTTGAAGACCATATATTTTATTCAATAAAATATTTTGTATTCTATAATATTAAATAAATATAGTATACATTCCTTACATTATTAGTATAAAAAGAAATTAGTTTTATTCGACATTTTTTTTATCTTATTACTTTCTTCGTACTTTCCTCACATTAATTTTTATTTTGAATCACAATCATATTTTAGATGTCTTCCTATCACGAACCAACCAAACTATTTATCAAACTAATGTCTAAAATATTTTCATCACATAAGGATAATTGTCTTTTGGATTCAGTGGGGCCCAAAAATTAAGATTTGACCCATAAAAGTTGTATAATTGATGGAAATGATACAAAATATGAAGAGACCAATATACCCTTCAAAACTATTTTCTACTATAATATTTGAGAAATTTTTTAATCTTAATTTTTTTAAAATTATTCTGTAAATTTATTATTTTTAGAAAACTATTTTTTAAAAATATATTATAAAAATACATCGTTTAAAAAAAAATTGACATATTTTCAGTTATTTTTTATATACATAATTTAAAAAATATATATTTTTCAAGATGTTTGATTTTTAAATAATAATAATTTATTTTTATATTTTTAAAAAATTATGTATTTTTTTTTCAAATCACTAAATTATATTAAATTTTATTGAGATTTGTAAAATGAATAAAATTTAAATTAATATTTTTCTGTTTTTTTTCATAATCAATAAAAATCATTTTTTAAAAGATAAAAACTCCATATCCTTCTTCTCAATTTTCACAATTCTTTTAGGTATTAAGCTTAAATAATAAACTTTTATATGAAGTAAAACTTAATTTTTAAACCTAAATGCAAAATACAATAGAAAAATCCCATAAATTGGATGTACTAGTAATAAATTCTACCCAAGGCTACTATAAATGGACAAAGAAATCAGCATCACCATTAATAACGTCTGAAGAGCTTTTTAATTGGCTTACCTACCCATTTAAGCTTGGTCCTTTCTGCATCGACAGCCTCTTGATTGCCTTTCCTTCCTCTCAATTATTTGGAGAAAAAAAAAAAAAAAACCATTGATTTCGCCGATGCTACAGTTGAATCTCGCATACACCTGTTCAATGCCCTGCATTCATCGTTCCTTCCAACATACGTTAGTTTTTTTCAAAGTTTTTTTAAAAAAATATTATTTTTACAAAAAAAAAAAATAATTAAAACAATAAAATTGTCAAGAAACGCACCCGATTATCTAAATATTATTAATAAAATAATCACAACTAATATTAGACCTTGAAAATGACTCCGTGTGTCATTCATCCCACGTAGGAAGGAAGGTTCCAGTGAATTTCGGCAAATGTCCATGGTCAAACCGAGATATTCAAAGCTTATGAGCCAACGGTTGAATAGAAAATTGTGGGCTAATGAAGACCGGCGGCCGTCGGCCAGCCGCCTCACCCAAATGCAGGCTATTATTAGTTTGGATAGGAATAAAAAAATTCTATCTTTAACGTGATGGGTGGGTGATAGGACAAGATGGGGTTGAAGGGGCAGGCCTACACGTAGACATTTTGTGAAAGTAGAAGCCACCAACTCCAATTCTATTTCTCCTCCTGTTTGGTCGACAAAAATGACTGAAGACCAACCCATCTGATCACTATTCAAAAATGGAAGCTTTCTTCCATTTGTACATGTTTGAATCAATTATTTTATTTCAAGAACATGAGGTGGGTCTCAAGAAATACCATGCCATACAAATTTTCTACAAGATATGGATGTCACCATTCTTTGGATATTTATATTCAAAAGACAATGGATATGGATGGGTTGAAAGTAAAGTGGAGATTGTTTAAATTAAAATGGAAAATGGTCTAGATTTTCCCAAATTTTGGTCAAAAATTACATAAAAGATTGATTGTCGGTTCTGAAATGAGAGAATGAATCTAAATTAAATCAATAATTTTCAAAATCGATATGATTTTTTTTACAAATGAAAATAAAATTTAAAATTTATTTGACAGTTATTTATCAAGCGTTTTTTAAAAATGTTTTTGAAAAAAAAAAGGTGTTTGATAAAATTTAGAAAATTTTAAAAATAATTTATAATATTAAAAAATCACTTAAAATATTTTTTAAAGAAATATTTGATAGATATTATTTTAAAAACACTTTCAAAAAACATTTTGAGTTAAATAAAAACTTATCGACCCAAATAAAAAATTTTGTATTTTAATTGAAAAGGAGTGTTTGACCCAAATTGCCTTTATTCTATAATAATGTTCAAAAGTAAAACGTGGATCATTTGGATACACTTATTTATATATATATATATAAATTAGTATACGAAAGAGCAATTATTGAATAAAAAACTTTACAAACAAAAAGGATTTTCATCAAATTAATGATTTAATTTGAGGTATTAAGTTGATGGAGTATATTTAATAAAATTTAATTTTTATAATTTAAAATTTTAAAATAAATTTAATAATTTAAAGTTTATTTGATGATGTTTTATATAACATAAAAATTATTTTTTAAAAAGAATAAAGTATTCCATAAAATTTTAAAAATATTTTTAAAACTTATAAAATCATTTACTATAACTGCTAGTATTTTTTTGGGGAAAGTGTTTTCAAGAAAATTATCTATTCTGAAATGAGAGAATAAATCTAAATTAAAGCAATAAGTTTCAAAATTGATATGATTTCTTTTACAAATGAAAATAAAATTTAAAATTTATTTGACAGTTATTTTATCAAGTGTTTTTTTTAAAAATGTTTTAAAGAAAAATAAGGTGTTTAGTAAAATTTAAAAAATTTTAAAAATCATTTATAATATTGAAATATCATTTAAAATATTTTTTCTAAAAAATATTTGATAGATATTCTTTTAAAAACACTTCAAAAACCATTTTGAGTTAAATAAAAACTCATCGACCAAAATATAAAATTTTGTATTTCAATTGAAAAGGAGTGTTTGACTAGGTGCACAGCAATGCAAGTATGACCCAAATTGCCTTTATTCTATAATAATGTTCAAAAGTAAAACGTGCACCATTTGGATACACTTATTTATATATATATAAATTAGTATACGAAACAGCAATTATTGAATAAAAAACTTTACAAACAAAAAGGATGTTTCAAAAATCAATTAATGATTTAATTTGAGGTATTAAGTTAATGGAGTATATTTAATAAAATTAAAATTTTTATAATTTAAAATTTCAAAATAAATTTAATAATTTAAAGTTTATTTGACAGTGTTTTATATAATATAATTTAAAAAAAAAAAATCAAATATTCCATAAAATTTAAAAAATATTTTTAAATCTTATAGAATCATTTACTATAATTTCTCTTTTTTTTTTAGAAAGTGTTTTAGGAAAATCATCTATTAATATTACATTCAACTTTGATTTTAGAATTTATAATATTTGAAAATTTTTATATTTTAAATATTAAAAATATTAAAAACATTTATTAAAATTATTGTTAAACATACCATAAGTGTTTTAATATTATAAATAATTTTTCAAAATTTTAAAATTATTTAATAAATTTTACTAAAATACTTAGGATTTGTTTGGTAACTGTTTTTTAAAAAAGTTCTAAAAATAATTTTCAAGAACTATTTTTAAAAATTGTTCTTCAGCCTATTTTGAAATCTAAAATATATTTTATATTTATAAAAATAAATTTTATGGTTAGTGTTTTATTTTATATATTTGTATAATTATTTTTAAAACACTTATATCAAAACAAATGAAAATAATAAAAAATAATCAAAAGATATTTTATAAAAACACCTTATTTTTTATTCTTAAAAATAAAAAACAAAAAATAGTTTTCACTTATAAAATATGTTTTCCTATTTTAAAAAATAAAAAAACTATTTTTATTAACGGTTACCGTTTATCAAACACACACCCAAATAATTTTTGGGTTCAAAAGATATTTTAAAATGGCATAGTCAAACCGACTCTTAACACGAAAACCCTAAAAATGTGAAATTTGAATATGAGAATGCAGACCAAATAGTACGGATGAATAATACTATTTGTTTCCGAAAAAACCTTACCAACCTTATTTCCTTCCAAGTGGAAATCTTTATTTCCTTTGAAGTAGACGTCTCCTGCCTCTACGATTTCTTGAACTCCAATTGTTTTTACTATATAAGAAGTCAGACCGCATCATCTCTTCACTTCACAACGAAGAGGCATTAATTTCAGAGAAATGGGGTTTGTGAGGAACGATGAGATCCACCGCCAGGAGCTGGAGGACTTCCGCCGCATGTTGCTTGCAAGCGCCGGCGCCTACAAGGTCAACGCTCATGAGCATCGCGGAGAAGAAGGAACCAGAGCCGGCAAAGCCAAAATTGGAACCACACAAGACGATGAAGAAGAGAAGCTGGTCTGTGTCACCAGCGGTGTTTCCTTCCTGGGCCTCGCCCTCGTCAACAAGCTCCTGTCTCGTGGGTACTCTGTTCGAGTCATCGTCGACAGCGAAGGTAAAATTATTCAACCAGTACCTGTTTGGTTTCCAGGAAAATTGCTCAATTGCCCCCCATCTCTCTGATATTGTGATATTTGTTGTTGATTTTAATCTTGTTTCACATGGGTTCTATTGGGAATTGCAGGAGATGTGGAGAAAGTGGAGGAGATGAGAAGAAACAACAGTAACATCTGGCCGGTAACGGCGAAGCTAAGCGAAGTTGAAAGCTTAGAGGCGGCAATGGAGGGGTGTCGTGGCGTATTCCACACCTCTGGATTCGTTGACCCTGCTGGTCTTACGGGCTACTCTGTAAGTCCTCTTTCTCTGGGTCCAATCGATTTTATTTTATTTTCCCATTTCTGGTAGACATTTCACCAACCAACTACACAGACAACAGAGAATTCAGATCCATTGTTTCTAGTTTTTGGCATATCCAAAGATCTCATCTGTAAAAATCCTCGTTTCCTTTTCCTTTTCTTTTTCATCATCTCCACTTGAATTTTCACATCAAAACTTTTCTAATTTTGTTTTCAAAAACAAAAAATTAGTTTAATTTTTTTTTTAAATTGTGTAGGCGTTGTTTTTTAAATACAAAATGAAAAAGAGAACATTTTTTAAAACATTAATAATAATTATTTTCACTTTCATAATTTTTTTGAACTTATTTTAAAAAATTATTTTTTATTTTTTGACTCAAGAACAAGTTTTAAAAAATATGTTCAAACACCCCCAATCACCCCATAGGATGTTAAAAATTTCAATAAATATTTCTACTTTATTTACATTGAGAAAAATATTAATTTTATGAATGGGTCAAATTCAAAATATTTGGGAAAGGTGTTTCCTCCTTCAAAATCCGAAACGGCATCATAGTGTTTAAAACTAAGTTTAAAACATAGTCAAAGTATCTTCAACCACCCACTCATTAGGATAAAATAAGCCCCTTCAATGATAAAAAATTCCACTACATATTTCTACTTTATTTATATTGAAAAAAGTATTATTTTTATCAATGGGTCCGATTCAAAAGATTTGGCAAAAATCCTATTGCATGAAGACAAGCATATCATCTCAGAACTGACTGGATTGTGACGAGGCCGGCCACAGAACAAGTGCAAAAATCCAAGTTGAAGTCCACAACAATATACAATTGCATCACCAAGCATACCCACCAGCCTCTTCTTCTTCTTCTTCTTCTTTTTAGTCTGACCATTTCTCTGCTACTGACAAAGTCACCCTGTGGAAGATGATATAGAATAAGATTAACATAAAAATATATATATTTTTTCTATCTGTTTCTATGAACATGAATCTATTGTATAACAGTGGCACTGGCCAACATATGGTCAACAGTGGGTTAACATTAGTGAATAATCATTTGCTTGGTTTATGTTGGATGGGCAGAAAGCCATGGCTGGAATAGAGGTGAAGGCGAGTGAGAATGTGATGGAGGCTTGTGCAAGGACACCCTCGGTTAAAGGCTGTGTGCTCACTTCATCGCTTTTGGCCTGCGTCTGGCAAGGTGGCTCCAATGCTGACCCCTCGCCCATCGTGGATCATGACTCCTGGAGTGATGAGGCTTTCTGCCTTGATAGAAAGGTATTGGTTCTTCTCCATTGCGAGGTTATGATTCCGTTACAGAAGTGTTTTCGAAAGCAGTTCTAAGAAAAACAGTTTTGAAAAATCAGAAAATTGTTTTACTTACAAAATAGTGTATCAATTCTTGATAAGTGGTTGTAAAATGGCAGCTGTGGTATGCATGGGGCAAACTGAAGGCAGAGAAAGCTGCATGGAGAGTAGCTGAGGAGAAGGGATTAAGGCTGAGCACTATCTGCCCTGCTCTAGTCACTGGTCCTGAATTTTACCGAAGAAATCCAACGGCAACATTAGCCTATCTCAAAGGTATATATATGAATCTTCAATTCTCAATCATATACCAAATTTTTTTCCATTTTCCAGCCTCCTTCAATTTCTGAAAAATGTTTGTAATGCAGGGGCATACGAGATGTATGGAAGTGGCCTTTTGGCAACTGTTGATGTAACAAGATTAGCCGAGGCACATGTAGTTGTGTTTGAGGCAATGAGCAAGGCCTCGTTTGGAAGATACATTTGCTTTGACAGTGTCGTTGGGGGAGAAGCTGAGGCAGAAAATCTAGCATCAGAAACAGGGATGCCATTAAACCGGATAACCGGAGACGGGTCCTCGAGTTTTTCGACTAGGTTTGAGTTGTCAGATGGGAGGCTCTCTGGTCTAATGTCAAGAACAAGCTGTTATAGTGAAAGCCAGGAATGAAAGTTCAGTCAGGGTCTCAAAGAGAGAACTGAAGAAAGAGAATATTGTAGTGTAGCATACTGTCAAGAGAAGATTGTTTCCCCCTCCCCCAAATCAAACTGTAGAAATGAAGCCGTCTCTTTCTTTTTTCCCAAGCTTTTTCACTGTTGAGAAGCCATGAATTCAACATGTACACATAGCTGATTGAATTCCAAGTAATGTTGTACCAACCAACTCCTTGCCCATACCACAGCATCTGTTTCATAGGTGGATAGTGGGTAGAAATATTCTTTTTTTCACTTGTCAATGCAATGTGCATCAGATTCAAAACATCAATAAAGTGTAGAACACCAATTTCTAGTCCACTCTGCTACGATTTTTCTGCATCCATGCTTTATGGCTTGTTTGAATTATGATATGATACAATTTGTGTCATTAGATGTATATACAATATGATTGTCATTTATCACGGTATGCAATTTATGTCACATTTTACCTCTCAACCTTTGTCATGTTAACACTTTAAACCCTCGCATTAAAACCCTAATTGACGTATTAAATACCAATACTTTACCCTTAATTACAAACTTATTCGAAAGATAAAACACATCACCTCTGTCATTTACTTTGAGTTCAATAGGTCATTGTGACTTTAAAATTTCTATATATTACTAAAAAAACGAACTGCATATATAACATTAGGAAACACGACTCCTCGTATTTTTTTAACTATTACTTAGAACACTCCATAAAAATAATTGAAAACATCTAAAATTTATTCTAAAAGACCGTTTTCAGAAAAGATTTTAAAAAAAAAACTATTCTCCTACTATTTACTTTTAACGCTTATTATTGTAAAGACATCCCTTTTGTGACCAAGTGGTAGATTGTCTCGGCCCTGCGCAACACCCTTCTATTGGACACTGGCATCCATCCATTTTTATCCGGACAAGCACAACCAGGTCGGAACGCCCAATCCGACCTCTAAGTATCAATGGCCGACTGCCTTGTGTTCCTTTAAGAGTGCATGGTGCGTTCCAAGCAGGTTCCCTAACTAGCTCCTACGAGCAATCATTCTTCCCTCACTAGAAGTATGCTTGACGGGACGTCTCCCTGCCCTTTTAGGCGACTTGCTACGCTCTGCACTATATCGCCTGTAGACTGAGGTGGTAAGCTAGCCATCAAGCCGTCCCACTAGCAATCTCTATCAGCCACCTAAAGGATGATGATTGCTCTGTCATCCTCTATGTTGCCATCATGATTGCGAAAATCAAAAGACCATCTCAGCACAGATGTGACAAGACTCCAGACACTATAAAAGCCTTCCCGTAGCCCAAAGGTAGGGGGAGGGGAGTATTATATCCATTCTTTCCCAAGCTCCTAAAAAAAAGGGGGTATTCTCTCTAACTATTAATCTGACTTGAGCTTCGGAGGGTGTGTCCGGACAACCACTCTGAACATCTTTTGCAGAAAAAGAGGAAGGAGCATTACTTCCGGTTGATTGGGCAATAACATCAGAGAAGAAATATCACTTCCAGTTGGTTGGTCGACCCTCAACAATTATGTCAAACAAAAAATAAAATTTAATATTGAATGGTCATTCGTTGCATTTTAATTTGTTGATAGTTTGACCTCACTTTCTTGACATGTAAAGCATATATATATATATATATATATATATATATTTTTTTTTTTCACAAGTCTATAAAGATATACTCAGCTTATGACTTGAGAACAACATTTAAACACTACCAAAAGTGTTGTTGACGATTCAATGACAGTGGTACAAGCTAATTAATGGAAATGAGCTTGATTTTCTCTAGGCTCGAAGACTAGACTTCATTGAGGGATTTTTTCTAGTGTCAAAATCAACCACAAATTAATTGAATCTAGTACACTCCCATGATCAATAAAGTTAGTGGGCTTTTCAACCCTCTCAAGATATTTGATGGCATGATTGAAAGAAAGGAAGAATAGAGCAGTATCATCCTAGAAAAGGAGAAAAGTCATCATAGAGATAAGAGATGGAAACCAGTGGATAAAAATGGAGACATGAAGTCCTCTCCAATAGGTTGGATTTTTGGTAAGGAAAATCCTGAGGTACTCAACTCCGTGGAATTATAACTTCCATTAATTAATCTCAACTATTCAAAATCCAAAAGAAAAATATTTCATTCTCCTTAAAACTAAGATGAAAGTATAATTTAAATTCCATGTAACGATATGAGGGTATAATTCAAAGATGTACTTTGAGTAATAATTTTAAGAAATGTTTTTAATTTAAAAAACGTTTTGAAAAGAAAAAAAGTTGTTTGACAAAATTTCATACTTTTAAAAATATAAAAAATCATTTATAGTGTTAAAAAATTATTTAAAATGTTTTTTAGAGACATGATAGATGATTGTTTTAAAAACATTTTTAAAATAAATACTTTGTAGAAACACTATCAAACGTACTCTTTAGATTTTGTTTGATAGTACTTTTTAAAAGTGTTTCTAGTATTAAAAACACTTAAAAACGTTTTTAAGGTAAAAAATATGTATTGAATAATAATTTAAAAAACACATTTAAATACTTAGAAAAACAATTAAATTAATTTTTAGAGAAGCATCGAGGAGGTATTTAAAAAAAAAAACACTTTAAAATTTTTAAATATTCTTGAAATACCCCCAAATGTTTCTCAATATCCTTTATTTTCCTTTTACTCTATCTCTTTCTCAATCAGTCTCCATCCAAGTGGAGATTCCATACTTCAAAGACTTTTATCACTTTCATTCAACATCATTAAAACGTGCTCCAATATTTTCTTTGCTCTAGATGGTCAAATTTTATAAAATGAATTATATTCAAGATGTTAAAAAATATCTATTGAAAATTAATGCTTATACGTATTCCTACCTAATAGAAAGAATTGACATATGTTTATAATAGACATATGTGGGTGGTTGAATCTTTAGATTATACATACCATATATCACAAGCGTCATAAAGTTACAATTTTGACCATATTTTATAACCCAACCCTCAACCCAGGCAAGAATACAGTAGTGGGTAATAATTAACATTTGACCCTTTAATTTTAGACAAATACAATTTAGAAGGATTTTTGAATTTTGGATAGTTGTAATCCATCATTTCATGATAAAAATATATTATTTTTAATCTAAAATATAATCAAATAATTTGTTTTACTTTGAAAATTGTTATATATGTTTATTTATTAATCTATTTTTTAAAATATTTTTAAAAATTTTCTTATAATAATTATTTTTAATTTTTTATACAATATAAATATTTACATATTCTTTTAAAATAGATGTTTATATATACATATAATGAAAAGTTCTTAGTTTATTATAATTTTTTTTAATTAAATTGTATGGTCTTTCTAGTAATTTATTAATATTAAAAGTGTTTTTTTTATGCAACATATTATCATAAACACTATTGGAATTACTTTTTCAAATTCTTATAAAAGTGTTTTTCACAAAAGTCTTACAAAAAAAAAAAACATTTTTAATAAAAATATTTCGACTAAAAGCACTACCAAACAGGCTTAGAGTTTTATAATGATTTTAAAAAGTACTTTTAGCTTAAGAAATGTTTTTTTTTTTTTAAAAAAGATATTTGACATAAAAAAACATTTTTAAAAATTTTTAAAATCACTTGTAATATTTTTCTGTCGCAGGTTAGAGTGTTCTTGATAGTATTTCTACTCAAAAGTATTTTTAATGAAAATGTTTTCTATAAGAGTATTTATAGGAGAATCACTCCAAATACCTTATTATTTTTTTCAAAAATACTTTTTAGGCTAAAAGTATTTTTAAAAACACTACCTCAGTTATTTTTACATCTATTTATCTAACATGTCAAAGTATTTCTTCAATGAAAATACATATTTAGGAAAAATCTATGATATTGATTTGACACTATATTAAACTTTTTGCAACTTGAGCGAGTTGATTGGTGATGACTAATATAAATTCAATCCGAATTA
The DNA here is from genome assembly GCF_004353265.1 of Vitis riparia. Taxonomy (NCBI): domain Eukaryota; kingdom Viridiplantae; phylum Streptophyta; class Magnoliopsida; order Vitales; family Vitaceae; genus Vitis; species Vitis riparia. Next base: position 2,641,524 of record NC_048444.1, read on the forward strand.
GGAAACAATCAACTCTAACTCTGGTAAAACATGAATTGTTGAATAAGAATACAAATATGAATCAAGATAAAATCAAAGTAGAAAAGTATAAAATAATAAGATTAAAATATAAAATAATGAGATCATGTCTAATATAAAATATAAAGCAATCAAATCTCGGGTACAATGAGGTCAAGATGAGATCAGTTAAGCAAAAGGAAAAAAATAAAAAGAGTTGAGTGAAATGCATTTACTAGGATCCTTAAGCATGATTCGTCTATTGGCGGGTTAGTGTAATCAAACTCAAGCTCAACTTCACGTTTGATGAATAAGCAATTATTTTTTAATATTTAAGTTGAATTTGGATTAAGTTTTTTCCATTCGAGTTTAGATCTAGACCAAGATATTCATTTTCTTTTTTGATTTTAAAGAAAAAATATCAAATTATATTATATCACATACATATATATATATATATATATAATTTATTATTATTATTATTATTATTTTATTATCTTACAATTTTGTCAAGTTTAATATTTAAATTTTCACATAAATATATAAAAAATAGTTTTTTTTATTTAAAAAAAAAACATTATATATAGATTTTAAGTTATGCAACGAGTCTACCTGTACCTGAACCCAACCCTGAGCTCAGGGAAATGAGGTTAAACTGGACTTGGGTTGGATTAAGCTCAGATCAATTGTCTTGATTCGGATTGGACGGGTTAATCAGTGACGCATGATCATTAAATAGAAATTCACGAGTAATGAAGATTTGGGCCAAAAACTAACTCGGCCATATCCACCCTCTGTCTAACCTAGCCCAGCCGCTAAGGTCGAGCTTGGGCTGGAGCAGAGCCCATGGATCCGCTAAAATGGTCCATCAAAAGATGTTATCTGAGAGATTGAACACTTGAAAACCTACAGCCCAGCCAGTCTATAATCATGGGCTGGCTCAAGCCCAGCACATGAAACACCCTAAAAAGCCCTTCAAAAATATCATTTATACCGTGTTTGAAAGCAAAGAATTAGACAAAAATAAAATAAAATAAAATGATTTGAAATACTATAACCCCTTTAATTTAAACTACTTTCAAAAATCAGGGCCCGATCCACTGGCCAAAAATTGACGGTCTTCCTAAGAATGATTCCAGCTGATCTCAGGCCGGATCATCTCAGGCCGTGAGATTGAATCGAGACAGCTAAGAAACTCCATGCCAAATCACAAGGCAAAACATACACCACAAAGGTGTTAGCGTACAACCTTAAAATCTCGCCACGAAAATGGAGAGAAAAAAACTAGAAAATCAAATCGCTGTGAGGAAAAGGAAGATCAAAGAATGCGCCTCAGATTCATTAATGAGAGAGCTTAAATCAGAGTCTGCGTTCCGATTAACTGAAGCAATTTGTGAAAGCAAAAAGCAGAAGAAGAGAGAAGCCTAAGGGCTCAGAGAGTAGCTGTATGTGCTCAAAGAAGAGCTTTTTGAGAGCTCTTCTCATACAAGAGGTGTCAGAAATATTAAGCACTCTTCATCTTTGCCCTTCTATAACCACAAACAAGAAAGAAAACAAAGAAGAAAAATCTCGAGAAGCGGCTATACCTGGTTTAGGGTTTTCTGAAGGATGCTAACAATGAGGTACCCTTGCTGATTTTATAGCTTCCTTTTTGGGCCCTCTTTCCCGCATTGGGCCTAGCAGAAATTTGTCCGGCCCATTTACTATACAGACCGTTAATATTTTTCCAGTCTTTTTATAAATGGTCAAAATATTATATTTTTATATTATAAAATAATTACTTGCTCTATAAAATGAATATAATAAAAAATTATTATTTTTTTTATTTCCACTATAAAAATCCTACGTCCACATGACATTAATATTCTTTTATTAAATTAAAAAAATTAAAAAATTAAAAAATTTATACATTTCATTTGGTTAACTAAGAGTATTAATAATATATATATATATATATATATATATATATATATATATATATATATATTCATATTTAATTATCCTATAAAAAATATAAAAAAATAAATATAATTAAAGTTAATAAGAAATTTAGAGCTCGTTTGCAGTGATTTTCAAAAGAGTTTTTTCCTTTAAAAACACTTTTAAGTGTTTTTGGGATGAAAATAAGGTGTTTGACAAATTTTAAGAAACACTTTTGAAAATCCAAAAAAACACTTAAAGTAATTTTTAGAGAATCACTTTATTGGTGCTTTTTTTAAAAAAACACTTTAAAATTTTTGAAATATTTCAAAAATGCCTCCAAGTGATTCCCGATACCTTCCTTTCCCTTTTACTCATACCTCTCTCCTTCATTCTCTTCATCCATCGCTTGCCATTCGAGACTGCACAGTAGGAAGACCCTCTGTTCTGCCAGAAATCAAATCATTTGAATTCGAGATTCTATGCCCAATCCAGATCGCGAATTGTTCTGCCCTAGCCTCTATCTACTCAAGTTCTTGAGAATTAACATTGATGAAAACATAGGTTGGCCTATGTTGCCGTCAATTCCGAATGAGAATGCATATTTGAACCGTGTGGTTAAGCCTATTTACAAACTCTGTGTTGAGGTTGAGGGAAGCATAATGGGAACAACAGTTTCAATCGAGAAAAACAACGGTCTCATTTATGCATGTTGTAACAGGTTAGTTTTTCCAATCATAATATCAGTATTCAAATCCTTGGCCTATTGGGGAAGATCATTTGATTTTTAGGAGTTCAAATCGGCAATACACCAAGTGTTCTTAGTTCCCAGTATGTTTGCATCCACTAGGTGTTCGATGATTGGTCCATGAGAAGCCAAAGCAAAAGGAGGAGTTCATCGTAGAGTGGGATATGGCAAAACAACAAGTAAGAATACGTGAAGTCATTCAAAGTGGAAGATGATATGTACTCAATCTGCTATAAGTCGGGGTTCTATTGTGTGGTTTTTAGGCAATCATGTATTGTTTTATTTAAAAATTATCTTTTATTTAATGTTATTTTTTATAGATGTTTTTTCGTAAATATTTTTTAAAATTTTATTATAATGATGAAAAAAATTATTAATTTTAATTAAAAAAGTTTTTTTTTGAGAAATTAATAGGTAATCATATATTATTTTATTTTGAAAATTATATTTTATTCAATGTTTTTTTTATTGATTTAGATGTTTATTTTTTAAATATTTTTAAAAATTTTATTATAGTGATAAAAAATTATTAATTTAAACTAATATATAATCAAATAAGTTATATCATGATTGATATTTATTTAATAATCCAATTCTTTTTGTAAACATTTTTCAAAATTTTATTTAAATAAAAAAAATTATATTTTAGTTTTTTTAACAATATATATATATATATATATATTCTTTTGAATTTTTTTTTGTTTATCATACTATTTTCTTTTTGTAATTAAAATTATATGTTCTTTTTAGTAATTTATTAATATTAAAAGTGTTTTTATACTTATACAACATATTATCAAAAACACTATTAGAATCATTTTTTCAATTCTCATAAATTGTTTTTCATAAAAATACTATAGAAGGAAACACTTTTAAAAAAAATACTTCTATTAGAATCACTGCCAAACGGGCTCTTAGAGTCTGTTTAATCATATTTTCTGAAATTTGTTTTTTAAAACTATTTTTTATTCTTTAATTCAAAAACGGTTTTTGAAAACAAGTTTCAGAAATCATAATCAAATCAGTGCATGTTTTCTTTTTGTTTTTAAAAATGGGTGATACTTGTTTTTTTTAAAAATTATTCCCTATTTCACTTTATTTTTAAAAGTTGTTTCCAAATAACAATGGTCAAATAGTGTTAAAAACTTTTAAAAACAGTTTTATTTTTAAAAATAGAAAATTGTTTTTAAATTATAGACAAACTCTTATATATATTTTCAAATTATTTAGTTTTTACATATAAAAATTAAAATAACTAAGATTATTTTTAAATTATTTAATCTTTGTATATTAAATGAGATTAAATAATATATAAAAATTATTTATTAACTTCAATTTTTTTTTTTCCTTTTATTTATTTATTTATTTATTACATTTTACTTTAGACTATTCAAAACCCACCGGATATTGTCTTCATTCTCCCACGTTACGGCAGATGATGAACATCCGGCTAAAGATCACTCCTAATAGAAAAATAATCTTACAACTAAAATCAGATTCCAAAAACTACCTAATGTTTAAAAAAACCATTTGCTCTTGACTCCAAGGAATCGCCATAAAGTCGCTTTGACCCTTCTATGGCCTTCTCAATTACACCACCAATCCAACTTTGCTGTGGTCTGTGGGGCGGGGGGTTGGTGGAGAAGGGGAGAAAATGGATGTGTGGTGGTGGCTTGCTTCTACACTCATGAATCTGTACTTTCTTTTCTTTTTTTTCCTTTTTTTTTTAATTAATTTTTGGTTGTGTAAGGAAGAGCAATATTGTGTGTATGGGGATAGGAGAGGGCATCTCTCACGTGCTGGGCTCATGCAGTGAAGAAACAAACAGAAGGAAGTGGAAAAGGAGCCAGGGGGAAGCGGGACAATTTCCTATATTCGCTGTCATCGGGAATCATCAAACCTCATCTCTCTCTTCGCTGTAATGAAGATTTACGAGTTACTAAAATAACATTAAATACCCAGAGAGAGAGAGAGAGAGAGGGTTGTACTGAGAGTGATTCCACTTGCAGAGATCATACTCAGTAGTCACTACTACAAATATGCACTCAAGATCAGATCCAAACACCCCTTCATGTTTCCAGTTCTTGAGTAATTGGGAGTTTTCTCTCTGCCATTGGCCAAACCCCACCATGAAAATGCAGTGAAAACACCCATCTACAGAAAGAGGTAAGGCTTTTATTCATTGGAAGCTCATATTTACAAATGGGTTCTTTTAATTTCCATTTCTTGTTAGTCTTTGAATACTTGCCTTCTCCTGGGATTGTACTGTTGCATTATGAAAATAGGAGGAACACTGGAACAGTGATCTTCTATTTCACTATGTTGTCTGGTGGCTGATCAGCCTTCAATGTCAATTGTCTTACTGTCACTTTCCTTCATCACTATATAGATATAAAGCTATATCATTGCATAATCTTCTAGGATATATATTCTGAGAAACTAATCATACAATAAGTGTCATTTTATAACCCAAATTTAAAGAAAGTGACATATCATCATGACTTAATGATCAATTATTTTCACCCAATTATAAGGTCATTTAGGTAATAGCCAGGAGTCAACTTTCTAAGCTTGTGTTAAAACAAATAGGTAGAAAATGGGGGAGTTGTAATCTGATCTCATGTTTGACTTATTGGAGGATATTGGGTAGTGATTTAGAGGAATCATTCCCATATCAGTGTAGAGGGACATTCAGTGAGACAACAAATCTGCATTTTCATGGAAATTCATTTTAAAGGTGAGTCTATGTATGGAAATAAGACATTTGAGGGACTATCAAAATTGGGTTGGATTGATTAATACTTCTATCTAATTCTGTGGTACATGACCACTGTGCCTGCTAGTGCTTTTCTTTGATTTATATTCCCTGTATTGTTACATATCTATCTGAATCAATTGCCTTTTCATTTTTGAAATGTGGCTGCAGAACCCCCTCTAAAACATCCAAATTTCCAATTCAATTAAACAGTAGATCGAATCGTTATTTTTTATTTTGGTATATGTTGTTCAAGTTGTCAATATTTATTTCATTGGCAAAATAAAAGCATACTGAAGTGGACCTGAGCTTGTTGGCATCAACTGCTCTTGCCTCAAGTGTAGGGGCTTCAGTGTGTGGAACACCTTTTGCCACTTCTAGTTGCCGTAGGATTTGAGAATCTGGTCCCCTCCTTTTTCCTCTTTGGTTTGGTGGAGGTGGCTATGTCTTTGATTCCAAACCTGAACGATTTTAGGCAGTGGGTTAGCTTTTGGTAATTCCCACCTGATTATTGTTTGGAAATCTATAATCACTTTTACACACCAATAGTAGGGGTAGAATCTTCAAAATCTGTATCCAATTGGGCTTGTGGCCTGTCTAATATTACCAATAGAAAGTAAAATTCTGAGAGAGAGAGAGAGAGAGAGAGAGAGAGCGAGAGAGAGAGAGAGAGATGTGTTTGTGGATTCAAACCCCGGTGTTTAGGCTAATAACTGTGTCTATTTTCCCTTCAACTGGAAAAGCCTGTCTGATGCTACCGAGAGAGCGAGAGCGAGAGCGAGAGAGAGAGAGAGAGAGAGAGAGAGAGAGGTTTATGTGTTCGTGGATTCAAACCCCAGTGTTTAGGCTAATCACTTAATCTATTATCTCCCAACAGGCCAGTTTACTTAGAAAATATATAGAAAACATAGTTCATGAGAGAGGTTCTTTCAAGGGTGTCCATCTACCCACAGGGCAAAGGCAAAGGCAAAGCCAGAGTAAGTAGCTGCTGCCTCCTCCTCTTCCATGGCCTATGAAATGCCCACTCTCTCATAATTAATGACAATTATAAGTTAGAATGATGATAAAAAAACTTCACTTCAATCAAGTTGATCAGTTGGCAAAAATAGTTCCAGCAAAAGCTGACTCTAAACCCAGAATAGATAAAAGTGATGGAGACTTAAATAACCTATCATGCGTGGTAGTAATAGTATAAAAGCTGATGTTATTCTTTGACAATTCAGTGCAGAAGATAGAGAGTGAGAAGTAAGGACAGAGTAGAATTGTTGTAAAGCTAAATAAAGGCCGAGACATGAAGGGGATGTTTTTTTCCTTTGCTATAAAACCATTCTAGGCAAATGTTTCACAAACTTGGCCTATGAGTTGGCCACTGTCTCGTCTCAGTCACATTCCCTATACAAGAAGTACCTTTATTTCAGAAGAACCATGCTACTGATCTGAATACGCACTCCCCACTACTCACCCTCCTGTTTTCAATCTTCATTTTGTTGTCAATTTCCAAAACCGGGTCGTTTTGGTAACATCCCATATCGAACCAAGGAATGCTCCCCCACGCGGTTTTGTAGATAGGCTCTCTGACTGTGTCTGTGTGTGAGAGAGAGAGAATGTGTAATGACCACGAGCTTGTGAGGCGCGTGAATGGGTACATCTCCCCCCTGGCATTTTGAAATTAGATAAATTTATAAATAAATGCATGAACATCTCCATTTTTGTACGTGTGACGCCAGAGGTTCTTGAGAAAATTTATGGGGTGAAGCTGTTTGGTATATCGAGGGTCAGAAAATAGATTTGGAGAGAGAAGTCGAAAGCATCGAACTGACGTAGTGTTTGCTTGGTTCATCTTTGCTGCAGATTTTAGTGATTGAGAATCCAAATGGAGGGGAACCCATCTCGAGTTGCACGTAAAAAGGAGACCCACAAAGGCTCAAGAGCCAGGCAGGCAAGCAAGAGCCGGTACGCCGTAGAAGATGGCGGAGATCTGATCGAGTGTTCCGGCAAGTATTGCAGGTCATGCACCGCAGGGTTGTTCGCCGACTGCGTAGCAATCTGCTGCTGCCCCTGTGCTGTGGTGAACCTGCTGGCTCTTGCCCTCGTTAAGATTCCCTGGATGATGGGAAGGAGGTGTCTAGGACTCGGGAAAAGGAAGCTGGAAATGAAGAGAAAGTGCAAAAAAAACGAAATCGAATTCGTGATAGAGAGAGACGGAAGCTTGAGGAATGGAAGAGCGGATGAGGGAGCATCAGACATTTTATATGGGGTTGGCGAGGAAGAAGAAGAAAAGGAAAAAGCGAGCGCAAGGTTTGAGGCAGATAGGGTTTGGTTGGAGCTGTACCAGGTGGGTCATCTGGGCTTTGGCAGGGTCTCCTTCACTGGAATCCAACCCCAAGCCAAGGGCAATTAGGGAAACAAAACTGCTGCTGTTAAAAACTCTAATGAAAAATCTCATAATTTTATTTTTCCCCAGTGGTTTTCTGGGGCATCGTACTACGGATTATTCCTCCATGAATGCTGATCTTCAAGGAAAATGAGCTGATTTTCAATATTATCTGTCAAAAGAAATACTGCATTCGCAGAAGTACCATCTATCAATCATAGTACTCGGTTCTATTATTTTCATTGGGCTCTCACGCTTTCAATCATTTTGCAGGCGTAACGCACTCAGTTTATGCAAGCTTCAGGTAAATGCTCTTCAGTTACAGAAAAGATCAAAATTTTAATTCCTACATCACTTCGAATCCGCCATTAAGTTCGTCTTTAAAGTACTGATAATTCTTTAATGTGGGATACAAATAAATCAAGAGATCTAAAAAAAAAACTTTCCACTTCTCTCTATCCCACAATGAAAGCTAACCCAGATTCTTGTTCTGTGTTTCCATTTTTTTTTGTTATTTGAATTTTGAAAGCAAGACATCATATCTTCTCAGAAATGGTAAGATTATAAGCACAGATACATTAGCTGGCCAAGATCATGTCACAGTGGTAACTTACTAACTTGGGTGGCATTCCATAAAAATGGAAGAAGAGATCTTAGTGAAAATCTTTATTCACAGGTGGTGCTACCCTTCTTGGAGGAAGAGAAAGCTTCCCACTTAAAATTAAAATTCGCAGAGTATGTTTGGTCGATAGAAAATAAAAGAAAATCAAATATAATTAAAATAGATTAAAAATATATATTTTTTAAATTATTTAATTTTTATGGTAAAGACAAAAATTAATGAAGTAAACTTAAAATAATATATAAAATTAATTTATTAATTTTAATTTTAATTTTTTTTTTTACATTTTCCATCATATTTCCTAAAACCAAATATAGTCTTTGGTTTTTTATTATACTTTGTTTGGTCCATAGTTTTTCATTATATCTTGTTTAGTTGGTTGGTATAAGTGAGAAAGTGATGAAAAGAAAGAAAGAAACAAAAATAAGGTATTGTTTGAGAATTCAAATGTTTTTAACTTTTTAAAAATAAATTTTATGTCAGTATTTTATTTTTAATTATTATATATGTTTATATAATTATTTTTTAAAATATTAGTAAAAATAATTAAAATATCTTAATTTATATTTAAAAAATAAATAAATAATAATTTTTTAATTATTAAACGTTTTTTTTTTATTTAATTTTGAAAAATAAATAATTATCATTAAAAACATTTGTCAAACAACCCCTTAAAATTTTCAAACCTTTTCTCTCAATCCAATAAAAATTTAGACCCCAAAGTCCACATGGAGTCTTGGAAAATGTACTTCTTTTTTATATTTTTTAATAGTATTTTTCTTTTGGGAAAATCATGTAACAGGCCCCATTTAAAAAAGATTACACATCTGGTGTCTTTAATTTTCAGCTTTACATGTTGGGGGCCCTCCTGGAAAGTAATTAATTCCTCTTACGTACCAAAAACAATTACAAATGTCATGTTCTATGATTATCCTTAATAACCTTCCATTTTAGCGCCTGATAATACAACAGTATTTCATCATACGCGTCTATCCACGTGGCTTTGACATGACTTGCATCTTAAAAGAGTTTCCAACGACTTGCCCACCATGGCAATGACGTGGCAGGTGTGTACTTATTTTAAAAATTGAAATTATTGTAAATTTTTAATTAAGAATATGAAAAAGAAACAGATGAATATTAAAATATAATGATGAGGAAAGAGAAAAATAAATCTAACATTAACCTATATGTATAGTGTGTTAATGATTTATAATTTGATAAATGAATAATTATTTAATATATAAATAAATAATTGTATATGTTATTAAGGATTTTATTAATAAAAAAATTAAGAAAAAAATTTCCTTCTTATTTTCTTTTAAAAATAAGCCAGAAAAAATGAAAAATATGCATCCCGTGATAACTTTTTTTTCCTCAATTTTTAGGTTATGTTTGGTTTCAAAAAAATTAAAGGAAAAGTAAAGAAAGAGAAAAAAGAAAAATAAAAAATAAATCTAAATTTTTGTTTTTATAAAATTATTATTATTATTGATGCGGTTGTTGATAATAGGACAAATCTTTGAAAGGGAAGCGAATACTATTCAAACCCCGCCATTCATTGAGGGGAAACGGTGACACCACATTTGCAAATGCCACGTGGTTGCAACTGTCGGGACCACGTTAGAATTACCAGCACACGTTGGATACCGTACGCCAGTGTGGGCGTAATGCGCCCATCTCTTTAAGCATCGATACGCTTCGACACCCAGAGACAATCATATTTCATAACAGAAAGGGAGTGCCTCAGTGAATTGTGGGGAAAATGGAGAGTGAGCCAACTCGGATAATGATCGCAGTGAACGAGTCGAGCATCAAGGGCTATCCACACCCCTCTATTAGCAGCAAGCGCGCCTTCGAATGGACTCTTCAGAAGATCGTTCGCTCCAACACCTCTGCCTTCAAGCTCCTCTTCCTTCACGTCCATGTCCCCGACGAAGACGGTTCTTTCTCTCTCTATTTTTTTTTTTAGGATATTTCAACTCTTTTTTTATTCTCTGATTTTCTTTTTTGGATTTATTGCGAAATTGATCGAAAAATGCTTGAGAAATGCATATGAAATTGCAAATTTTGTTATTTAGCAGTGCATCAGCTCTTGGATTGGGCATAATTGTTGAAGTGAATCTAAATTTAGAGATATTGATGGAGTGAATTGAAGTAGTTGAAGTTGATCTGAATTATTAGTTAGGTATCATTAGTTTTTTGATAGGCAAACAAGGAAATATATTAAAAGCGCCTAAAAGTAGGCGCGAAACGTGCACACGATGTATACAAAGGATGCCTAGAGAAGGAGACAAACAATAAATCCCTCTTTATTATAAAATTTAGTTATCATTATGTGATTAGGTATTAAATGATTTTTTTTTTTTGCTTGCATTTATGAACATTAGTATCCTATTTAGTTGCTGGAAAACCAAAATTTTTCATCTTTTATCTTTTTATTATGTTGTTTACCCAAACTCAACTCAACCGAGTGAAATTGTTATAGTGAAGGTTGTTGGTTTTTGGCGTTCCAAGTAGTGATAAGTGTGAGATTTTAAGTTTTCTTCTTAGCAATTAAACACAGCATGAATGCAGAAATGACGAACTCGGATGAAGATATATCTGATGTGATAGTTTAATTCATAGGGTCATAATCATTTGAATGCAATATTTGTAAATTCCCTGTTTCATCAGTTTCATTATTATGTCATAAATCTTCAATTTTTCTTTAAGAATTAAGCAACCTTAAGTGCCTCTAGAATAAAAATGAAAAAAATGTGCAATCTTAAGATTATTTATATTTGATGTTATTTATTTATTTATTTATTTTATGGATATTGAACTACTTATTTGAAGCTGTGAAGATATGATCTTAGTAAATTGATTTTTAGTATCATTGTTGTTTTATATGAACCATTGTGAGAGCTTGACTGTGTTTGGTAATGCTTGCTAAAATGGAATAGTTCTCATAGTTCTAGTAGGATAGGAGAGACACCCATATTTTGCCAGATACTGAGGTGGAGTTTGGGTTATCAATATCGCTAATGCATGAACCATTTTGCGAACTTGACTTTGTGTTAGTGTTTTCTAGAATTGCATAGATCTTTATAATACTTGAGCACAAAAATGCTAAAGTGGTGGATGTGTGGGGGATGGAAGTTAGAATTGTTAGAGTCCATGTTCCAGGAGGCCTTTCTTGAACTCAAATATGAATGAGGATGATTGTTCTTTTGGAGTGCATTTATTCTCTGAATTTGTTACAGAATAAGAGGATACTTTCGTGTGGGTATGAGGAAGTGTTTTTACAATTCCCTGTGAACTGTAAGACCATTTCAGTGTCTGCTAAAGAGATTTAGAGCACATGTGCTCCTTGGAGAACTTGCTTTTTCACTTGGTAAGCAGCTTGGTAAAAGACTCTAATTGTTGACCAACTCTTAAGAAGTGAATGAATCTTGATGAACATGTAGCCTTTGTAAAATTAGTGAGACTGCAAACCACATCTTATTAACCACCGTAAAGCTTGGTTTTTATGGGATCTTTTATTTGAAATTTTTGGGTTGTAGTGGGTTCTTCAAGAGGCATTTCTTCGTTTGGGTTGGCATGCTTAAGGTTTGATAAGCAGGGAAGGATGGTGCCACAAATGGCTCCTCTCTACTTGTTTTGGCATGTTTGGAGCAAGCACAATGTTGATGTTCCCAATGAAGAGCTTTCTCATGAGGGATTGAAGGAATTCTTCATTAAAACCCTCATGCCTGTTGGGGATGGTAAATTTTACTTTGTTAGATTTCATTGATGGATTGATGTTATAGATCAGGACTTCCGTTAAATATTTGTGCAGTACTTGGGCAGCCTAAAACTTTGAGCACCTAAGTCAACTTGACTCAAGCGACTGCATAAGCAAAGGTAAGGTCCAGTAGGAAGAGCATGCTTAAAGAAAGCAAGTGTATAATACTAGGAAGCTTTACCATATACTAGGCACTTCTCAACTCCTTAAAATGGTTACAACAAATTAATCACAAATCCACACAAAATTGGGGTCTGGTGGCACTATTCCCCACGTAGTTCATCAACCTCCTCATGGATGTCTCCATGTGGAATTTTTGTTTTTGTGCTACCACAATGTTTCAGGTAGCTCTTGCTTCAATCTTTTTTCTAGAAGTTTTTTCCACTTGACCAATTACTTTGCCATAGGAGAAGCTCCTTGTCCTTGAGTGATGCCATTGGACCAATATATCGTCTACTTGAAGTTGATAACATGTTGCTTCCCTTTTGGGTGCTTTTTTGGGTATTTGTCCTCCTTTTTATATCTTGACACTGCCACCTCCTGGCCAAGGTTTGATACTTCAAACTTCAAAGCACTTCCTATATTTCTGTGGCTAATAACCTCACCCTCGAGTTCAGCTCATTCCTCTAACCAACTGAAGATATGGGTTTCATTCAGCTCCCTCACCCTAAGTGCAACTTGGTCTATCACTTCTTCCTTAATGCCCTTTTGTACTGTATGTTAAAGATGACTGCAATATCAACCTCAGTTCCTATCATTGTAGAAATGGTGTATGGTGTATCTTCTTTTAAGATAGCCATTGTGCATAGGAAAGATATGGGATCGGTTTAGCCTTCCCTAAGAAATCTAGAATAAGAACCACTTAGAAGTCATTTGTGGAAGCAACAATTGTGTCAAACTTTCTACCTCATGATCCCATGTGTAGCTTTACTCCTTAAGCTATACCATGCAAGGATCTTACCTTTGAGGTAGCGACCTTAAGTCACCTGATTCCTTGGTTATCTTCAGCCCCAATTTCCTTACCTTTTTCATTGAGATAAAGTTATGAGTGGCACCAGTTTTGATCATGACACACATGGGTTTGCTATTGAGGCCTACCTTCACAAACATCAACTCCATACACACTTCTTTTGCCTTGAGAGACATCAATGGTTGAAGAGATCCGACTTATGTTATCTCTTCTCCTCTTTCCTACCTCAAGGTACTAAGGGCTTTCCTCTTTGGAGATTCCTTTGACCAGTATGGACCATCATGTAGGAAACATTTTTTAGCAAATTACATAGAGAAGCCCTACCTGCTAGTGCGTGCATAATGGAATGGATGTCTGAGAGGCTGAAAGGTTTGGTCTAGAAAATCGAAGTATTGATAGGAATACTGGGGGTTTGAATCCCTCTCCATCTGTGAGGTCATAGGTTCTCTCTTGCCTTAATCATTAGGTATGGACTTTCCTTTCTTGTATTTTTTTTTTCTTAATAGGAGAATGAATGGTATATATTGATCATTACCAATAAAGAAAAATAAAGGGTGGTGCACCTCGATGCAGGGAGTATACAAAGAGTGCTAAAAGGTAAGAAAAAAGCAAAAATATTAATAGGACCCTATACAATCAATGAAGTAAAACAAAGGAGGACCACAGCTTGGGTACACCCTACTGTGTGAGTGTCATTGCCCTGAAGTAGCACTCTATATGCTATAAATAGTTGTCCCTCCTTAGCATCCCTTTTTCCATTGAAGGCATCATGCTTCAGCAATTCTACCTTGGGTGCTCCCTCTCCCTAATGTGTGCTCACAGCTTCTGTGACTATGGCCTTCTTGCACATGTCTCTGTCTTACCAAAACTCCTAAATGCAAATGTCAAAACTAGCCTTAAGGTTAGAAAACATCAAAGACAGTTGTTTACATACCTCAAGCATTGGAACCTAGACTTTTTGGCATACTCTCCTTGAGCTCCTGGAGCTGTTTCGCAAAGTCATCAATGCCATGCTCTAAGCGTTGCTCCACCAAGTCAAGTCGCTCCTTGTTGTTGGCCATTGCACTACCTTGACAAGGAATGCCTCCACGAGGCAAACACTTTTCATGAAATTTCCTTCTTCCCCCTTTGGCTGTGCTAGATTTTCTATTGGAAGGTTACTCATTAAGAGTTGTCTTGTCTAATCTATAGAGCCAGACCTGTTTGTTAGCTTCCCCTTAGCCCTAGTTACAACCCCGTTTTAACTTTGGCTCTGATGCCACTTGCTACAAACTAGGATCTTGTGTGGTGCCTGAGCATCCAAAACTCAAGCATCCAAATGAGCACTACCGAGGCAGTTGTGAAAGGAAAACTAAGAATGCTTGAAAACGAGCAAGTGTAATACAATTAGGAAACTCTAATATACAAGACATTTGTCAATCTTTGAGATGATTACAAGTTACAGGGTACCCTATTTATAAGTAGTAAGGGAGATACTCTCCTCATGTTTCTAGTTTGGGTTCCAATATACTCATAAAACTCGTTAGGCACATCCAGCACTTCTAAGCTAATCTAAGCACCTCAAAAGTTGCTCTAAACTCCCCCAAGCACCTCAAAGTTGTTCCAAGCATCTCCAAGTACCTCAAAAGCACCTCTAAGAAGCTCCAGTCACCTTGAACGCCCCTCCAAGCAGCCCAGGCACCTTGAAAGGTCCTCCAAGGCTCCAAGTAGCTCCAACTACGTTCAAGCACCTCCAAACTGATTTAAGCACTTCAAGGTTGGGAACATTTTAGAAACCCTCATAGAATGCAAGATCACAAATCTATGCAATATTGGGTCCAAGACCTATGATATACAATACTGGTGTCTTTATACACATGCACAAACACTATGATATGCAGACTCTTCAACTTCACCAAACATACCACATTAACATTATGACAAAGATGCAGGAATGACACTCTTTTCAGATACTCCCATTTTCTTCAAATACATATGTTTAATTTTTGTTTATTTCTTTTTTATCGTTCTACTTCCTTGACATATAGTTATATTGAAAGAAAGAAATTTTGCTGGAAAGAGAACTTCTATAAGAATATTTAGTGACAAGAAAGAAAAGATAAGGATAAAAGAGAAAACAGGGGGATTCTATTATGCTGTGTCCAAATCATTTTTAGTTGAGTTCCAATATCATAAATTTGGAGCTAAGCAAATACCATCATCCAAGACCTGCACCCAAAGCCATGCAATACACACATATATGAATATATAACTTTGTAGAGAATCAGCTAGTTTAGAATGTTAATCAGGTTCCTTTCAAGGGCATAAGCGGCTGCCAATAGAACCTTAAAATGATACCCACCCCCTGAGTGGATTCCCTAGTTTCTTGAACATCTATCCTACCGGTGGTAAAGGTAAAAGAAAGGTTCTCTGCCAACTCCCAAGGCGGAGGTATTTTCCCATATGTGACTCTCCAAAGGATCAAATTGTTCGAGCTCTCTCTGGTAGGGATGGGGATGGGTGGTCCATCCTCTGTTATTTTTCATTGCAGCTTCTAAGCCATGGTGGGGTTCCCTCCATCCCCTCTATCTCTGTTTTGGCGCTACTATTCTCAAGACAAATGCCACCTGCCGCATATCATACACTGGTCTGGGCAATAGCAGACACCTTGGCTGGCCTCCCATCCAGCCTAGCACCGTTGCTGGCCTTCTGGTTGGTTCATCCCACTCTTTTCTGTTAGACAACCAACTTTCCTAAAAGCTTATGCTTGTTGAATTTGGGTCCACAATCGATATCATGTACTCCAACACTCGCCCTTGTGGGTAGCCTTTTTATAAGCTTACACGCCGACTTAATAAAGTGGGGAGATAAACATTCGGTGAGGTTCAAACACATAACCTCCCGTCAAACAAGGCTTTGATACCATGTTAGACAACCGATTTTCCTAAAAGCTTAATGACCCACTTCTAATGCAAAGGCCTAATGGCCCATTTCTCAAGGATTAATATCTCCTGAGTCTCAGTCCAATTATCAGAATTCTCTAAGATTCCTGGGCTACCTCCATAGAAGTTACTCCTTGGGCTGCTCACATACTCTCTAACCCCATCTTGCCTTGCAGCATACTTTGCTATTTCCTCAAGATCAAATTCTTAACAATTTGTGTGATAATTGCCTCCAACAAAAAACATCCACATCAATGATTACATCATTTATTCTAATATGATTGTATATCAAGTAGATAAAGATTCAATTTTTGAAGCAAAGCCAACATTTTAAGATAATGATTTTTTTTTTACATAAATTCACATATTTAATTTGAAATAAGGAATTAAATCTGGCTGTAGTAAATATAAATTAAAACTAAAAATTCATAATTTTTTCTAATCACCATTTCTTTTAAATGTAATTCTAAATAAATAAAATGAATTCAGAATTTGAAATATTCTGTAAAGCTGGCCTCTTTTGTTTAACAGAATTCCTTGGTTTATGACCAAGTTAATAATTAGGCATTTCATTTTTAGTGGATGATGTCTATGTTTCTGTACAAAAGGGGTTTTACTCCCTCTGTCAAAGTAGGCCACACAGAGGGCTAGCAATATGACTTTCTAGTGGTACTTGTCACAGGATTAAGTTCTTTCCTCTTAACATTAGTGGTGATGGTGTCCCTAAAAAACAACCTTTCATGGGATTAAAGCAAATAACATCCTTCATTTTGGAGAACGATAACATTTGTTTTTGTTGTTGTCTCATCCAACCATCAGAGCAGCTTTTTTGTCAGCTGACTAGTAACCCCTTATTTCTTTCCCTTGTCCCTGAATGTTCATCTGTCTAGTATTGATCCTAATAATGTTCTTTGATAACATGTGTCTCTAGGTTTTGATGACATGGATAGCATTTATGCATCCCCTGAAGATTTCAAAAACTTGGAGCGCAGGGACAAGGCAAGAGGGCTTCAATTGTTGGAGCACTTTGTGAAGAGTTCTCATGAATTTGGGGTACTGAAACTGCCTTCTCTTATGCATGCCTAAAAAAATTGATGGATAACCAAAAAGGGTGCCATTTCAGTACTTTTTTTTGCAATATGGTTTTGATATTGGTTCAGATATTGGTTAATTCCGGATAAACCTATTTATATGCCATCTCCCCATCTTTACTATTTCAACTTTTCCTTTTTATTCAAAACAAGTTTAAACATAGTTGAAATGTGAATTTCAATGGTTCATGATGCCACATCTGTTGAACCAGGGATTCAGTATATTGTATTCAAGCAAAAGCTTTGTTAATTAGTGGCATCGTTTAAAGAAATGCTTATTCAGTTCCAAACTATATGTTGGTGTGTTTGTAGGTTTCTTGTGGAGCATGGATAAAGAAAGGTGATCCCAAGGAAGTCATATGCCATGAGGTCAAACGAATCCAGCCAGATTTACTGGTTGTGGGTTGCAGGGGTCTTGGACCTTTTCAGAGGTATGGCTACAACTTTATTTCCATGAACATTTCTGGTCCCCATAACTCTTGATGACCCACGTATCACAATTCATTTGTATCAATGCCAGATTGGGAGACCAAAGCTCCTTTTTCAACATATTTAAGGTTCCAGGAACCATTTCCATTACCTAGAAGGGAAATTTTATAGCTGCACCTTGACATTGTGAAATTCCTTTCCAGGATACCTAAGAAGGGAATTTAAATCGTGATATATTACTCAATTTGACCCGTGTGTATCTTCTTTGTAGGGTTTTTGTTGGAACTGTGAGTGAATTCTGTGTGAAGCATGCTGAATGCCCTGTCATCACCATCAAACGCAGGCCAGATGAAATTCCTCAGGACCCAGTTGATGACTGATTGTTTTGGAACGTACTTCCCTTTCCATTTCTCTTATTTGTTGATATGACTTTGTACTGACCATGCAATAGCTGTGATGAACTGAAGAAATTATTTATTGATTGTGAAGTTTTAACCTGCAGAAGACACAGAATGGTGCATGAGGAACGCTCTAAGGTGTATACGACATTCAGACTGAGTTTGTTAAGTTGGTTGTTCTACTTCTTTATAGCTCAAGCTTGTGGAGCACATGTTGTTCGTTTGTTTTGCTTTTGAAAAATTTAAGATACTTGTCTAATGATATTAGGAAAAATGGAGATGTTATATTGCAAGCTGTGTGAGAGCAATGAGCAGAAGCTTCGCTCGTATAAATACAGCATCCATACAAAAAATGATAGAAAATGCAGCGAAAGCAGGAGGCTTAACACATCTTCTGCTTGACAAAAACTATCCATTCTCTTTAACATTACATGTAATGCTTAGACTTTTATACTGCCCTCTACTGTTCTCTTTACACATCCAAATGCAAAATGCATGCAAGTCGACGACCTCCATTTCAAGTTCGATGGTAATGTTAAAACTGTTTTTGCTTGACAAAAACTAGCCATTCTCTTTAACATTACATATTAAGAAAAGTTTTAAGAATATTTTTTGAAATTTGTTTTTAAAACACAAATTTCAAACAAACCTTTGTGGTATAAAACATGAAAAAAAAACTGTTTTTGAAAACTATTCTAAAAACTGTTTTAAAAAACATTCCAAAACAATGAGCCCCTCAACTCCTCAAAACTTGCAACTAGATTAAACATCGCAACACTATTATGCCGTAAGGAACACAGAGAACAAGACAGAGAGGGAGAAGCGAGATAAACCGAGTGTGTCTGAATGTAGATGGTCTCTATAACGTAAAAGCATGTGGAGATGTTTACAGTAAACAAAACATGATAATCCCACCTGTGTTGAATAAACTCCTACATTTGCATAAAAAGCCTAAACGCTACCCACCACAAACACCTCAACGCCATAATTTAACTCTTTCTACACATCATACACACTCTCTCTTTCTCTCTTTCTAAATTAAAAGGGAACATGCATTCCTATATTATATAGCTATGCCTACGCATAGAAGATCAACAGCAGGAGTATGCAAGTATGAAGAAGCTCTCCATATATCATACCATCTGATCTACGATGAGGATGTTTCAGCCATCGTACTTACCTTCTCCAACAGCCCTTTCATTTCACCCTCCAAGTTGGATTTCATCTCCCCCGACATTTTACCACTGGACTTCTCTAGCATACAAGTCATCATCTCTAGTTTCTGCTTGATGAAATTGAGTTGTGATTTCTCTCCTCCTGCAGATGGGTTGGCAGGTGCCTTGCCTGCCTTTTTGTTTGGGGGGTGATGTTTTTTATCAGGAGTCCTCCTGGAGGTGCTGGATGATGGATACCGGAGCCTATATGTGACTTGCTCGGCTCCAAAGGGACTGGCCTTTTGTGAACCATTGAAGGCTTCTTCCGCATCTGAGCTTCTTGAAAACACGACCCGAGCACAGAAAGAATCATACAGTATCTCTGTTTCTGACTCATTCAGAGTCCCAAACCTCGAAAATATTTTAATGAGGTCATCTTTTGAGGGTAAGGAGATCCCAGGTCCAAATGACAAGAGAAGTGTAGCGGATTCAACCTTTTTGTCCTTGTCTTTGTGTTTTGTCTTCGTATCTGACTTTCCAGCAGCAGCTTGCTTGAGTTCTGGGCCATCTGGCTCTGCTGTTTCATTCTTTCTACTCCTGCGGGCTTGCTTAGATGAGTTGTGGTCATTCTGTTTTAGGTCTTCTCTTGATGACCCAGTTTCAGATTCTTGACGTTTTCTCTTTCTACCAGGTCCATGTTTGTTGAACATTTTGTAGTTGGAACCATCATGATAGATTGCACTTCTGAATGCAGACAGAAATCCACTGATCTTATCAACAGATTTGTTTTCCCTCAGATAGAAGGGATTAAGGGCTGCAGATCGGATTCCAGATAGAACTTCTTGCAATGATATGCGGATTTCCTTCAGGTCAATAACCTTGTTCCGATTTTGTTTTGGTGTCTGAAGTTCTTTACTGTCTTTGTTCTGATAGGTCGTCTCACTACTACACTTCAAAATTGTAGGGGACCCAACAGATTGACCTGCAGCCCTGGAGCTCCGCTCTCCCTTACCAGCAACATTCGAAACTTCTAGGAATTCTGTCTTTGAGTCACCCATTGAGCCAGAATTTCTATGCATCCGTATCACATTTGTATATGGTGGGCACAAATATTTGCTCTTCTTCCTTTCCCGTGAAACAGAGGTCTGCTCACTTTCTTCAGGAAGCCTGCCACCATCATTTTCAACACTGAGGCCTTTCTTCTTCCTTTCCCTTGACACAGGACTGTTCTCACTCTCTCTTTTGCCTTCACTGCCATCACTTTCAACACTTACAGCCCTATCCTCCGAAGTTACAGGAGATCCTGAAAGCCTGGACTTCTTTCTCCTCGCTCGTGGAGAAGCCAAATTACTATTGACAGCATGACTTTCAGCTTCATTACCACCTTTTTTTCTCCTTTTCTTCTCAGATGCTGTAGCCAATTTGACAGAGTTTATATCTTCTTTGCCCATATCTGTCTCTTCATTCTTGGGCTCAACATCACCATTCCCTCTCATAATTTCAGCCATGCTTTTCTGCTTCCTTCTTTGATACAACTTATCCTCTGAACCTGTGGCTTTGTGCAATAAAGTTCGGCTGGTTTTCCCAAAACTAGGTGAAACAGGCATTGAAAGCCAGTCATCCTCACATGGGCCTTGGATTGGGACTTCTACTGGACCACCTAAATCAGAGGTTTTGGTTACACCATTTCCAACTTTTTCTTCAAGGCCTGCAATTTCCTGGGGCTCATGGTACACAGCCAGTTGATGATGTGGGCCTTTTGAACGACAAAAGGCTGACATCTGGCTCTTAAGAACTGAAAACTCAAGCATACTGGTAACAGAAACAACCTGGCCAATACATTTCAAACCTGAAAGAAATTCTGCTGGTTCAAAATGAGCAACAGAAAATTTTCTGATGCCACCCTCGGGCATGACAGCCCCTTCCTTGACACCTGCATTCACTGTCAATGGTCTAGAAAGCCCAATCCTAATTTCTTTTGGGGTACAAGAGCAAGTCATCTCTAACTCTACATGTCTACCAATCTCAGCCAGTGCCTCTTCCACAGCTTTGAGAAAGCTCCTTGAGTTACTTTGCTTGGACATCTCTATGAAATTCTCCTCAAAAGGTTTCAACTGTGATGGGTAGCACCAAGCAAATGTGCCATCTCCAAAGTATGCCACAAGAAGACGATCCCTTTGGCTATATTTTGTGGCATGTTTTGAAGCATCTTTCGGATCATATATCTGCCCAGGCCACCATGGGTGACTCTTTATTTTACCCCACACAAAGTCACCCACAGAGTACTGATATTCTCCATCACCCATATCTTCATCAACTTCTCCATTCTTGTCCCCCATCAGTTCAGGGTTGGAACCATCCATCTCTTTGATTTTCTCACCTGGGTTTCCCTCATTTTCATGCATTGACCCATCCTTATCTCCATATCCACTTTTCTTACCCAGATTTTGCCCCTTTTTGGAGTCGATTTTTGATGAGCGCCCCTCTTTGCTTGAAGAAGATCCGTGAACTTCCACAACAAGTGAAATGCCATTATCATGGCAATCCACCTTCCCACCTGAAGCATCCCCACTCAATCCAAGGGAACCATCTTTTGGCGCCATTCTCGCATCAACATTTTCCTCATTGTGGTCGACTCCCAAAACAGAATCCACTCCCTCTTTCTCACTTTCTTTGGTAACCGAGCATGACACGACGTCTTCTTTATCACCAAATGAGATATCCTCATTTCCTTCCCCGAATATTCTCTTGATCGAAACCTCAGTCTCAACTTCCGGTGTGGTAACAGAAACCCTAACTCCATTTTCTTGGCGTCCCGAACCGGAAATCAGAGAAATTTCTTTTAGGGCTTTTTCTTTTGGTGCTTGGGGTTTATCCGGTCCTGATACACCACAACTCTCAGATACGATTTGCATAGTTTCCATGCTGGAAAGCTATTAGATTTTCTTTTGTTATCTGGAGAGAAATAAACCGCCGCAGATTTCACAACTGGAAAGGAAAAAAACGAAAGGAAACAAAAACAGAAACATCAATCAAATCGCATCCTAGGGTTTTAGTTCTCACAACGAACCATCCAATAAAATTGAATAAACAATCAATAACAACAACAGAAAAGATAAAAGAAAGTAATAAATAAAGCGATAAAAGATAATCCAACAATCATAGATTTAAGGGTTAACGTTGACTGGAGAGTGAGAGAACCTGAACAAGACCAAACTCAAAACCACGGACTTCATGCCCATGCTTCATCCATGCCAACTTCCCAAATCTACGAGTTCGTAACAAAAAAACAAAAACAGGGATGATAAGCAATAGGTAGTAGAGAGAGAAATGAATTTTCTCGAGAAACGAACAGACCCTTTTCGCTTTAGGGTTTGAGAAAATTAATAATCGTGGCATAATGAATACGCCAGAAACGGGTCCATATTGAAAACGATTTTTCAGGCGGTGAGAGTGAGACGTGTTGTTCTTTTTCCGTCCTTTTTTGAACGGTTATTTTCATGTTTTTACCACTCTATTATTCTTCTGGCTGTCTGTATTTTTCATCTACTCGCTGTCTTGCTCTAGCCACGTGTCTGTATATTATTGCGATTGGAACGTGTCATTTATCCCTAGCGAGTATCACGGTTTTCATCAACGCAGTTCAGGGAGCTGTTTTCAAAACCGAGGAAGGTGTAAAGTGGAAAGCACAGAATCTCATTAAGCATTAACACAGCGGCTAAGGATTTGTTTGGATCCAAATTTTTTTAAAGTTAGAAACGCTCGATATTCTCTGGTGTAAGGACTGGGTTCGTTGCCTTTTAACTTTTTGTTCTTGCAAGGGAAGATCAGAGGTAGACAAAAACCACAAAATAAGGGGAAAGATTAGAAATTCAAGGGCACAGGAGAAAACTTTTAAGACCCAAACGAACCCTAAATGAGTGTTTATCCACTTGGGTAAGTTGGGCCTGACTCAAACGTAACAAAACGACGTCGTTTTCCATAATCATGATGTGGAGCACCGTCCTGGAATATTGTCTGCCGACCCAAAAGCAGCTCTGTTGCTGCCAGGTTTTTGTTGTTGAAAGGATATTTTGGACTTTTGCTCCTTTCATCAAGTCGTTGCTGCTCCACGCTCCACAGTCCACACAACTAAGAGAACTAAAATAAATCTTAACTATTTTATTAAATTTTACAACTGCTTTTAACATTAAATATTATTTTTCAATGGTTTGATAATTAAAAATAATAGACAATAGAGTTGAATGTAAAGGTAGACATCAAAATTTTGAATGAAATAAATTATCATTAAATTGATCTTAAAAAAAAAACGTGACTTCTAAATTCGCTGAAATTTGGGATCAACAAGATTGATTTTACACACATTTAACACATGGTATATGTTAAAAATTGACATGTGACCAAATTTGAAAGATTACAAAATGTAGTTTTTCAAATAAAATAAAATCTTTCAAATTATTATAAAAAAAGAATAAAAAAATATTAAATAAATATTCTTTAATTGATAATTATAAAATAAATAAATAAACAGATATTCCTTTTGAAGTCAAAAGTGAAGAATTTATATACATATTCTCTTATGGACAAGTTGTTAAATCAAACATCTTAGGGAATTCCAAAATTTGATTTCCTATTTTCACCTATAAATAATGAGCGACTTCCTTTAATGGAAAGACCTCCTTTAATGAAAAGACTTCTTCGGATCGACAAAAACTACCTTACAAGGGAAAAAAAGGTTTCATAAAAATATCTCTATAAGTCTAAGAGACGATAGAAGTTCTACACACACGATCTTCACTGAGTTTATTCGGAAATAAGCTAGTGTGGCCCTTGATTGATCTTTGAAATTATAAAAACATCATCATCGTCTTCCAAATTGTGATGAACGTGAAAGAATCAGAAAAATATATTCTTTTGTAAATAATATTGCCACAAAAATAGAAGTTCTACAATTTTTAATTTTTATAAAATATTTTGTTTCACATTATTTTTCCTATTGTTATGGATTGCAGGACCATTTGCGAAATTTGTGCACACAGTAACATTTTTGTTGTTGTGGTTTCAACTGTAACATTGACAGTGCCGTGAAGTTCAATCATGCTTAGTGTCAAATAACACTAAGGATTAAGGAGATAAATAATTAAGTGTTGTAAAACGAGGATAAATGCAACGCTAATAAAAGTAAAGAACAACTACATATTACTCGATAATAATATATAATGGGGAGGAAATGATCAGAAACAAGAAGTGAAAGAGTTTAGAAAATAAGTGAAAGAGAGAATAAGAGAGAAAGAATGAGAATGAGAGAAAGAGATAAAAATCTTTCTTCAAAATGCTCTTGTACAAAGAATGGAAAGTCTTTTATAGGCTGTCCAGATGAGAAACATTTACTCATCTTAAAGGTGAGTAAATGAAGTTCATTTACGAACTTCAATTGTAACATTAAGGTGGTCATTCACCACCCATTTATAACACTCCCCCTTGGATGACCATCCTATTAAAAGAATATGTCTCATTAAAACCTTACTAGTAAAAAACCCTATGGGGAAAACCTAATGAAAGAAAAATAGTACAATATTCTTATAATTTTTTAAGTTGCTCTTGGTATATTATGATTGTCTTGTTAAAAACCTTGCTAGTAAAACCCAGTGGGACAAAACTTAGACGAATAGAAAAAAAGTACAGTACATTAACACCTTTTTACAAGCATACTCTCCCTCATATCAATATCTTTGAGTTGACTCATTCCAATATTGTGTATTAACTTCTTGAATGTTGAGGTTGACAATGATTTTGTGAATAAATCTGTTAGATTATCACTTGAGCGTATTTGTTGCACATCAATTTCACCGCTCTTCTGAAATTCATATATATAAAAGAATTTTGGTAAAATGTGTTTAGTTTTATCTCATTTAATATAACCCTCTGTTATCTGCGCAATACATGCAACATTATCTTCAAATAATATTGTCGAGTCACATTTGATAGAGGAAAGTCCGCATAATTCCCGAATATGTTGGATCATGATTTTAGTCATATATATTCACAATTTGTTTCATGAATTGTTAGTATTTTTAAATGATTTGATGATGTGACCACCATTGTTTGTTTGACAAATCTCCATGAAATACCAACACCATTGCAATTAAACACATACCTTGTTTACGACCTACTTTTATGTGAATTTAAAAGATATCTTGCATCTGCATATCCAAGCAATTGTTGTTTTGATTCCCTTGAGTAAAATAAACTCATATCAGTAGTTATATGAAAATAACACAATATATGTTTAATACCATTCCAATGTCTTTGAGTTGAAGTGGAATTGTATCTTGCTAATAAATTGATAGAAAAAGGGATATTTACAATTGGTAAGATATATAAGCGCACCAATAGTACTAAAATATGGTACTTTAGGACCAAGTAACTCTTCATTTTTTTCGCAAGAACGAAATGGGTTCCTTTTCACATCAAGTGATTAGACAACCATTGAAAAACTTAAAGGATACGCTTTATCCAGATATAAACGCTTCAAAACTTTCTTAATGTGTGTTGATTAATGTCCTAAAACTCCATTTGGAAATTCTTTTTTCAAAATCTTTCATCTCAAATTCTTTTTTCAAGTAATTTGTTGTTCTTGTGAACTCTTCAGAAGTTCTAACAAGATTTAAGTCATCAACATACACTGTAATAATTGTAAATCCAGTTTCTGATTTCTTAATGAAGATGTGTGGGTATATAGGGTTATTCATATACCCTTCTTTTAGCAAGTATTCACTAAGGCGATTGTACCACATGCATCCAGATTGCTTTAATCCATACAAGAATCGTTATAACTTGATTGAATACATGCTACGAGGCTTTGTACTATTTGCTTTAGGCAATCTAAATCCTTCAAAGATTTTCATGTATATATCATTATCCATGGATTCGTATAAATATGTTGTAATAACATTCATGGGACGCATATCTAGTCCTTCTGAAACTGTCAAACTAATTAAGAAACGAAATGCAATTATATCCATGACGGGAGTGTATGTTTCCTTGTAGTCAATACCAGGTCTATGTGAGAAACCTTGTGCTACTAATCACGCTTTATATCTTATGATCTCATTATTCTCATTGTGTTTTCATATAAATACCCATTTGTACTCAACAAACTTTACATTTTCAGGTGTTTGAACTACAGGTTCAAAAACTTCTCGTTTTGTTAATGAGTTTAACTCTGCCTGCATAGCTTCTTTCCATTTTGACCAATCATTTCTATGTCGGCATTCTTCTACATTTTGTGGTTCAAGATCTTCATAATTTCTTATGAAAGCGAAAATATTGTTAATAACAATATTATTTCGATCCCATTTTTCTCTCGTGTGTATATAACTTACTGATATCTCACAATTTTTAGGTACCTATGCCTCTTCAAGGGCTTCTCGTTCAATATGTGCCTCTTCAAGGGCTTCTTGTTCAATCTGTGTCTTTTCAGGGGTTTTCTACATTATTTGTACTTCTTTTAGGACTATAGATTTATCAATTTTAAACTAATCAATCATTTTGATGGCTTCTTCTAAAGTGCCAATTTTTTCATGTGTTCTCCTATTCCGAGGAGTTACATTTTTTGAGCCAATATGTCTACCACACTTCAAACGTATCTTAGATTCATTTATTAACTATCATACGAGGACATCAATTCGTGGTAGAGTATTTGTAGTTGAGATATATGACTTTGTCACTTTCTTTGTATCGATGAATGCATCTAGTAGTTGATTTGCAAGATTTTGCAAATGAATGATCCTTTGAACTTCTAGTGCATATTAACTTATATGAGGATTGAGATGGGACATAGTAGATGTGTTCTAAGTAATTTCTCGTCGTTATTCAGGAATCGACTTTTCTCCTCCTAATGACATGAAAACGCTCTCATTAAAATGACAATCTACAAAGCAGGCTCTAAAAACATAGTTTGTCAAATGTTTAAGATATCTTATGATAGATGGATAATCAAAACCTACATAAATCTCAAGTCTTTCTTGGAGACCCATTTTAGTGCGTTGTGTAGTTGCAATTGGTACATATACTACACAACTAAAGATTTGTAAGTGAGAGATATTTGGTTGTTTTTCAAAGACAAGTTATGAAAAGGAGTATTTAAGGTAAGTTGTAGGTCGAATACGGACTAAAGGTGCAGCATGCATAATAGCATGTCTGCAAGCGAAAGTAGGAAATTTGATTTTCATTAGTAATGATTGAGCTATTAATTGGAGATGTTTGATGAAGGATTCTGCTAAACCATTTTGGGTATGAGTATGAGCAATAGGATGCTCAATATTTATCTCTACTGACATATAATAGTCAATGAATGTTTGAGAAGTAAATTCGTCAACATTATCAAGATATATTGTCTTAATTGGACAATTTGAAAATTGTGTTTATAATCTTATTATTTGTGCAATGAGTTTGGCAAAGACAACGTTACGTGTAGAAATGAGACAAACATGTGACCATCTAATGAAAACATCTATTAAGATCATAAAATAACAGAATGGTCCACATGGTAAATGAATAGGCCCACATATGTCCTCATGCATTCTTTCTAAAAAGACTGATGACTCATATATGACTTTAGTAAAAGATGGTCTGACTATCAATTTACCTTATGAGTAGGCAACACATGAGTATTTATTGAGCAAAAGAATCTTCTAGTTCTTTAGTGGATGCCCATATGAGTGTTCGATTATTCGACACATCATTGAAGACCTTGGGTGACCTAGTTTGTCATGCCAAATGACAAAAACTTTTGGGTCGTTGAACTTCTGGTTCATGATAACATATGATTCAATAGGCTTTATAGTTGTATGACACAACCCAGAGAAGAAAGTTGGGAGTTTTTTCATTATACGCTTTTGACCAGATATAATGGGAGTAATGTAAAGATATTCTATATTATCTTCATTCATAGTTTCAATATGATATCCATTTCTAGGGATATCTTTAAAACTGAGCAAATTTCTTTTGGATTTGTTAGAATACAAAACGTCATTTATATGGAATCTAATTCCATTTGGTAGCATTATGTTTGCTCTTCCAGAGCCTTCAACTAAGTTTGTAGTACTAGATATGGTACTTACATTAGTTTTTCTTAATGTCAATTCGATGAAATATCTTTTATCTCGAAGAATTGTACGTGGTTACACAGTTTGCAAGACATACATCATCCTCATTCATCTTGAGACCAAATAGCACATGGATTTTAAATATAACTAATATTAAAAAAAAAAAGGCATAATATAAATAACAAAAGAAAATTAGATGTGAATATAAGACATAATAATATATTATTTGATATATAAATTAACATCAATCAATGTTAATATTCTCATCATTTATTAAATGACATGTTTTTTTCTCTAAGACCTCCAAAGAAATCAATATCATAGTAGGTTAGACCCAATTCATCACCATCGATAAAGTTCATCTATATTTCTTTTCCTTTTGTTTTTATTGATGCTTGGTAAAAATCAACCAAATGTTTGGGCATACGACAGATACGTAACAAATGCTCCTTCATACCATATCTATAACAATTATTTTCATGGTTCTTAGGAGGTTTATCTTATAAACACTTCCCATTTTCTTGTTTTGCATTAGTATTATTCCCCTTCTAGTGATGCAATGAGGTTTTCCTTTTATTAGAATTTGATGAATTATTACCATAAGAACCATAGTATCAGGGATTTCTTCCACGATCACGACCATATCCTCATCCATGTCTACGAGTTTGGGACGATATTGCATTCACTTCAGGGAATGATTCATATCCAATTGGACAAGACTGGTGATTTCTCATTAAAAACTCATTATTTTGTTCATCAATAAAAAGACATGATATTAATTTAGAACATTTTGTAAATCTACGCTCTTGATATTGCTACTACAGGAGCACATTCGAGGCATGAAATGTAGTAAAAATTTTCTTTAACATATCTTCTTTTGTGATTTTTTTCTTTACACAGCTTTAATTGAGAGTTGATTTTGAAAAGTATGGAGTTATATTCACTAATAGTTTTACAATCTTGCAATTTCAAGTGCATCCAATCATATCAAGCTTTTGGGAAAATCAGAATTTTCTGTTGGTCTTATCTTTCCTTCAAATTACTCATAGAGTAAAAGGGTCATTTACCGTAAAATACTCATTTTTAAAATCTTCATGGAAGTAATGGCGAAGGAAAATCAACAATTTTGCGCAATCCTACAGGGATGCTTGTTTTCGATTTTTTATCATAGCTCTAAAATTCATTACATCAAAATGTATTTCAATATCAAGGATCTAAGATAGATAATTTTTTCCCAAAATGTCAAGTGTCACAAATTCGAGTTTTATGAGATTCAACATTATCAAATTACTTCACATATATGTGACAAAACAATATTATTAGAATAAGTTATAATAAATTGATAACATTGGTATAACTTTGATCATAAACAAAATCAAATAATTTGCTTATAACTTTTAACAATATATAACAAAACAAAATCAACAATAATATAATTATGTAAAATTTTATTCTATATAAATAACTTCAAATTTAAGATACAAGAATTACCTTCAAAACAATTTATACTGATAACGTGTTGTAAAACAAGAATAAATGCAATGTTAATAAAAGTAGATAACAACTATATATTACTCCATGATAATATATAATGGGGAGGAAAGGATCATAAAGGAAAAGTGAAAGAGTATAGAATAAGAGAAAGAGAGAATGAGAATGAGAGAAAGAGATAAAAATCTTTCTTTTGGGATGCTCTTGTACAAATGATGAAAGGCCTTCTGTGAACTTCAATTTTAACATTAAGGTGGTCATTCACGACCCATTTATAACATTAAGTTCTTTTTCTTTTTTTCAATGTCTTTATCCCAGTCAAACCAGCATTGGACTCTGACATGCCTGTATGCCTAAGTATTGAGATGTTAAAAATCAAATAATAACCGGATCTTAATCCTTGGGATCAGCACTTTTATATATATATATATAAAAAAGGAAGCAGGGCAGATATCATGGTCGTCGGATCCATCCATTCCATTTCAACAACATCGGTGACAAGTGAAAAGTGAAGAAGCATTCAAATCTGAGTCAATAATAAGAATGACATTCAACCAAAATAATTCAAGATAAAAGGAGTACTTGTTTCTGGATTGAACTCAAAATTACACTATCCCTAAATCCCAATGAATTTCTTGTTCCTGGAATTAAAGGTCACGTCCTTGGAAACTTCTTGAAATTGAAGGATAGCTCTAATACATTCTGCTCACAAAAAATGAACTAATGAAAGCATGGGCTAATACAGATTCAGGTTAACAAGAATGAGTTTTAATTCACATCCAATTATTACTATAAACCCCGCTTTGGGTTCTATAGGCTGGTGGCATTTTATAATTTGTAATTGACACCCACAGCTCTAAATAGGAAGGCCCCTGAGCGCATTAAAACCTGTTGATTGCAACATCTATTGCTGGGCTTTACAAAATGATCATGTAATGTGAAGTTCCTACCCTCTTCCACCAAATGCAAACTATAACTTTTAAGAACAATGAGGAAAAAGCGTACAGGATTAGAGATTGTATCAGTCCAAACAATTGTCCAACTCTGAATGTGCTAAGGGAGTTACAAATTATTGTTCATGATATTTCCTATAGATTCCTTCACATTCCATTCTGGCAAAAAAATGTCCTATAGCATAATATACTGTATCTCCATTTCTACCAGGACACAAATTTTAATTTAAGCAAACAAGGACATACATGGCAATCTGAACAATTTATAAAGACAAGTTTTTTTAAAAAAATTCCCACCTTTTAAAAAAAAATCTATGATAGGTTTCCTACCTTTATCGATACAAAGAAGTCTTATGGAAAATATGTATATAACATTCCATTAGAAATAAGGGTCCCTTTGCCTCATCTCAAGACAATCCAGAAGCCCCAAGCCAAAAACTGAAATGAACACAATCAAAAGGAAAATGCAGTCAGGTTATGCCAACCATCACCACATCCATCATCCCACTCACAGCATTCATCTTTTAGGACCCAAAGAGCCAACAGCAATTTCTGTGTTATTTCTCTTGTTTGATGAAGTCCTTACCATTCTAGGCAAAAGAGAGAGAAAAAAAAAAAAAAAAACTTACTACCACCATAACTCATGCAGCCAAAGAATATAAGGAACAGATGGAAAACACAGAACAATGTTGATTATCAAAAGATGATTTGTAAGGTGAATTGTAACTCATGTCCATTAATTCATGGTATTTAATATTTGCATTGCTTCTCTCCCTTGTCCATGTTTTTCTGTCTTGTTATGTTTCAAATTTCCAGAACTTCCTAATCTAATGATGTAAATTACTCCCCAAACTATATATTGGTAGGTAATCAAGGTCCAAACGTACATTATTCAGATATTTCACTTCCACTCATTCTAATGATTAACCAATAAAGAACTCCAATTTTTTAGTGAGGCTGGCTGCATGAAATGAAGGACCAGAGAATGAAGATTCACATTTTTCCCCCTTCAGCGCAAAACAAAACACAAGTTGAAGCTAATATATGGACACGTTTATATAGAAATCCGATCATAAGCGCTTCCACCACAACCAAACATGGATTTTACAGATCTAAAACCAAACAACATTCGTTCGGGTCACGTTCGCCATTTGCAATTTAATTAACAATTCCAGCAACAATATGAGATAATTGATCGAAAAAAACGCTGAGAACTGAGATTTTCGTACAGAAATTTTGGTTTCAATTAAAGCACAAACAATTACAAATCATCGAACGGACACTAACAATCGAATCAACAACTAAATACTGGTTTTTTTTCAAAAAAAAAGGGGGAAAATTAGGAAAATTTACCAAAAAGCCATTCGATGCTACTACACAATGGCGACCTTAGCTCCGGCTTCTTCAAGCTGCTTCTTCGCTTCTTCAGCTTCCTCCTTCGAAACGCCTTCCTTGAACTTCTTAGGCAAGCCTTCAATCAACTCCTTCGCCTCCTTCAACGCCAAGCTCGTGAGCGCTCTCACGGCCTTAATCGTCGCAATCCTCGCGTTGCTTGGAACGTCCTCAATCATGACATCGAACTCCGTCTTCTCTTCCACGACCGCAGGAGCGTCGGCAACGGCACCCGGAGCGACCGCGACGGCAGCCGGTGCGAAGGCGGCAGCAGAGACTCCAAGCTTGTCCTGGAGCCAGTCAACGAGGATTCGAGCCTCTTCTAGGGTCAAATTGGAGAGCTCGGTGCCGATTTGTTCAATCTTCTCGGGAGCGGCCACGGCGGAGATAGGGCGAACGAAGGTGGCTCTATGTATGATTTTAGGGTTTCGGAAAGGGAAATCTAGGGTTTGCTTGAAGGAATGGGTAGGAAAAGAAGAAGATAGCGTAGGACAAGATGGGGAACGTAGGGTGAGAGTTGACAGAGATGCCGCCATCTTTTAGTCAGAGAGAGAAAGAGAAGAGAGTTGGGGAAGAAGGGAGAGTGGCACTGGAAGAGGATAGGATAAGGGGCAGTGCCTTATATAGGGGGAAAAATTGGATCCAAATACAAAGTGATTGACGAAATTACCCTTCCCAAGTAAAAATGGTAAAAGCAAAGGGGCATTCCGAGAATCGAACTCGGGACCTCTCGCACCCAAAGCGAGAATCATACCACTAGACCAAATGCCCACTTGTATGACAGGACCAAGACATTTAGTATTATATCATAAATAATCCATAACCCTAGTAATGAATTGTCACAAAAATCTTCAAGCCCAAGTTTTATAACATCAGTGAAAAAAATTAACCACCAAATTATAAATTTTGTTTTACAAATATTTTTTAGCTAAATAATTGGATGTTTTATTTTCCTTTCAACTGCCATAAAATCCCGTAAAATTATATATTATGCAATAACTATTGATGCATTATCTAGACACCTATTTACAACAATTTTTATAATTTTATTAGTCTCTAATAATTCATTCTGAAGTACTTTTATTCTGATATTTGATTAATCAAAATTTAGCTTAAATTTTCTATTGATGGGAGGAATTTATCAAATTAATGTTTTAACCAATTAAAGGACATTACTTAAATGGGTAAATATGTACAGACATATTCTCATGTTCTCGTGAACATGAATTTAGTAATTTGTATTCTTGCAAATATCATACTTTTGTATGATTAAGAACACAAATATAGTCTTCCCGTGTCCTGAAGAACACGATAAGGATATCTTTTTTTGTAAAAACAAAAGTTATTTAGCAAGTAGCACGTGTTGCAATTATACAAACTACAAAAAATGAGAAAATTCTTAGAGAGAGATTTGGTTAACAAATAAAACAATTACATCACTCATTATGAATAAAGAATGAGTCAAAATAACCTTTCAGATTTTGGAAATTGAGAGTAGGTTTTTTTTATAATGATTATTTGGTTAAATGGGTAAAAATAACCCCTATATTTGTAAAAATAACCCATCGGTCAAAAAGTAAAAAAAAAATGACCTTGTTGAGACAAAAATACCCCTCATTTTATTTCCCTCCAACACTTACAACTTCTTATCCCCTACTTCATTTCTAAAACGACTCCTCAATTTTTCCTTTAGAAACCGAAAAAAAAAAAAAAAATCTTTGGGCCTATTTGGTTGGTGTTTCAAGAACAGTTTTATGTTCTTGAAAACAAAAAACACTAAAAACTTGTTTGGTCGAGAAAGTTATTTTTGTTTTTCTTGTTCTTCGTGTTCTCAAAATGACACTTTTTAGAGGACAAAAAAATGTTGTTTTCCCCGTTTTTTTACTGTTTACAAAACAAAAAAAAAAACCATAAAGAAATCATCTGTTCTCCGTGTTTTTTTTTCTTCCCGTTCTCATATTTCATTTTCTCCAGCACAGTGGTGGCATCTCTAGTAGCAAGAAACGAAGGTAACTCCACCAACACATTTGTGTTTTCATTTTATTTCCACATATGTTGAAGTTATTTTTAGTAAATCTAGTAAAATATGCTTATTTTGGTAACATTTGTTGAGAAAAATGTTAAATCTGGTAAAGAGATATCAGTTTTGTTATTCGAATGAGATCTGAGCTTTTTTTTTATTATGTGTTGTTAGTTTTTTTATTTTTCCCGTTTATATTTTCCCGTTTGGGTGCTGAGAAAAGTAAGGAACGAGAATGAAAACAAAAAAAAAAAAACTTGATTTTTCCCGTTTCTCAGTTTTGATTTTTCTTGAGTTGTTTTGTTCAAGAAAAACAAAAAACTTGCTTAAGGACATGGAAGAAAAAGAAAGTGAGTTGCTTTGAGAGGGTTTTACAAGTAACTTTTTTCTCAGTTTTGAAGAAGATGGGAGATGGCTGAGGGTGAGGGTAGTAATATGTAAATAAGGTAATAATATTGGGTAAAGACTTTTCTCAATAGTGGAATGGGCAGAGATATTTTTAAGGGACATGGTTGGTAAAAAAAAATTTATACATAAAATGCAAATCTATTGATCAATGCATATTAATTGGTAAAATCTATTGGTCAACCCAAACAAAACATCATCTTCAGCCGTGGGATCCCTTGGAAAGTGACCATCTTCAAACTTCACCTTACTTGCATTTATTTTCATGTCCTATTTATTTTATTTACAAGCTTCTTAGGTGAAAATTAGTTGTAAAATTAAATTAATTCTTTTTCAAACTTTTTATCTCATCTTAATAGAATATATTATAATTTTTAATAAAATTAAAGATTAAATCAAGAAAAAAAATGTTAATAAAAATGATTCTATCATGTTTGATTTATTTTAAAAAAAATATTGATATTGATATTAGTGAGATACATACATCATATTTTATTTTATTTTATTTTTAATAATTTATCAACTTATATAAAAATTTTGAAATGAAATAATTTTTTTAATTTAAATGAATTCTGTATATAAAAACTATTTATAAATTTATAATATAAAGTTACTTGAAGAAAACACTTTATTAATTGGAAAAAAAAACATCTTTCAAACATGTTTTTTGTTTTACTTGTTCTAAATTTTTTTTTATTAACTCAACAAAACATGTTTTTTTTTTTTTTAGAACAAAAACTGTTTTCCAAAATTCAATTCCCAAGCACAATTTTTTTTTCTAAAAACACCAAAAACTATTCTCAAAAACTGTTTTTCATAACAGTTTTCAAAAATAGCAACCAAACAATCCCTTATTTCAGAACTTCTTCTATTTCATTCTCTTTCTTTGGTGCATAGAACATAAAACTTATATTAACCAAATAACTCTTATTTTATTTTTATTATTATTTTTATTTTACCATCTGTTTGGTTTATGAGAAAAATGAATGGGAAATGAAAAGAAATTGAGATCTCAAATTATTTAGGTGTTGTTTGCCCAAGTAATTATTGGGGTGGGTCGAATTTTACGATTTCTTCAATTCTATTGTTGATTTTTCTCTTTTAACCTCTATTTGGCTGCAAAGAAAATAACGGGAAAGAGCAATAGTCAAATTATTGGATCATTTGCTTGCCATTTACCAATGCAATCATTTGGCTCGATTGGGACAAGATGGTTCAATTTATTTAATTACATATGTTTTCTCTTCAAATAAACAAAGTTTTAGAGGTGTTTTGTTCAATTTCTTTCACTCTTTGTTTCTCTTTTACCATTATTTGGTTGCTGAGAAAATTTCATGGAGAAGAAAAGGAATCAAAATCTTGAATTCTTTTTATGTCATTTGCTAATTCAACTATTTAGCAAAGATTTTTTTTTTCTCCTTTGTTTTTCCTTCTTTTGAAATCAGAATAACGTAAAAGGTGAGGCCCTAGAGTTTAGTTTCTTTTGCTTTCGACCATTTTTTGGAGAAACAAACAGAGTGTTGAGAGGTTTAAAGAATAGAAAATCTGGTACATACACTTCATTAGTGACATCCAATGAAAAAAGGGTTGAAAGAGTTTCCTTGAAATCTGGGAATTTATTGGAAAATGAAACAAAGAATTTTAATAACTTGAGTGATATTTTTTATGCAAATGTCAAGTCAAATGCTAGTTCTTTGAATTTTGGTAAAATGGGTTTAAATGTTGAGAAAAGTCGGGATTATTCTAAGGATAAAGCTAATAAATGAGTTGTCGAGACTCTTCTTGATATGAATATAAATAGAGATGAATTGGGTGGTATAAAGATGGAAAAAGAAACTGGGGAATTAAAGTCCTATGTCCAAAATGCAAGCACATGGTAGAGAATAAAGCATAGTTCTGATTGGCGATTTGGGAAGAGAGACGAGGAGGTATGAGATATTCACAATCTACCTACTCAGACGAGGGACCATCAAATTATGGTTATGGAGAGCCATCGAGGGATGGTAATAGTTCCTTAGATGGAGGTAATAGAGTCGAGTACTTTGGACATGATCAAGCCATGCTTATAAGACAACTTGATGAATTGAAGGATTGATTATAAGCCATGCATGATCATCCATTCAACTCACTGACCAATGCCCGTATTGATTAGTTTTGAGAGAAAATGACAACTGAATTATTCTACTTCAAAAATTTGCCCATGTAGCGAGTTTGAATTTGACTATGTAATAGGTTTATATATTGTTGAGGGTTGATTGTTATTTCGGATGAATTTAACTTGATGCTTAAAGTTACAATTTTTGTAATGTAACTATAACTGTCAACTAACCATAGTTAAGTTATTTGTTAATATAACTCAACAATTGTTATGTTTAGGTGAAAATGTTGATTGTAAACTTAACCACAGTTAAGTTATTTATTAATGCAATTCAACCACTATTAAGTTCAGTTGAAAATTTTGATTGTGAATTTAATCATAGTTAAGTACTTTATTAATACAATTCAATCATTGTTAAGTTTATGTGAAAATTTTGATTATAAACTTAATCGCAATTAAGTTCTTTGTTAATACAACTTAACTACTGTTAAGTTCAAATGAAAATTATGACCGTGAACTTATTATGACTAAGAACTTAACTATAGTTAAGTTCTTTGTTAATGCAACCTAACCATAGTTAAGTTCAGGTTAATAATGACTGTCAACTTAACCATAGTTAAATTTAACTAATTAATTTATATGATAAAACTAAAACATTAACTTAAAATTTCAATCCATCATTCAAAAAAAATTGCTTTAAGCATATACAAAAAATTTCAATCCATCATGCCCCTATAAAAAAAAAAAGTGTAGATATATGACTAAATCATCCCCAATAAAGAAATTCTATGGTAATATTATTAAAGTGATTGATGAACTGGTTGTAAGTAGAATTCTTGGATGTTGATATTACTTTTAACAATATTAACACAACTATGCTCACCTCTAGGGTGTAATGGGATTGGTCATTTGCATGTTTTTCTATTGTGCCCATAATCACCACATCTACCACAACATCGTGTGCACTTAACTTGTCCACCTGAATGAATTCTCTTATTTTTTGGTATTCCTGTTGGTCGTCGACTTTTTGGTGGCAATACAACTCTACAACGGATGTCTTTCAGAATTATTCGATCTTTGTTATTTTCAGTAGGATATATAGACTTTGAGTGTAAAGATATAAGTGATAGTGGAGTCTCTGTGTTTTACCTATAATGATGAAGTGAAGTTTTAAATTTTTAGAAAACATAAAGAAATAATACAAAAAATAAATTGTTGATTACTTATATTTTTAACATCTTTTCGTAACCAAGAATAAAGAAGAGATAAAACAATCGCGAGAACTCAAACTTTTTCTCCGTAGGAAAACAAAGAGAATGAGCAAGTGGATGACTAAATAAAAAAATAAAAACCTAATATGCTATAATGAGGGGTATTTTTGTCTCAATCTAGTCATTTTTTTGTACCTTTTAAGGAATGCGTTATTCTTGCAAATATGGGGGTTATTTTGACCCCTTTAACCAAATACCCCTTTTTATAATGAGAAACGAATGATTCTTCTTGCCCTGTCAAATTTCTATAAATTTATACATTCCACATGATAATGACAACTCTTTCCATAAGATGGTTCAAAATTTTACAATTAATTTTGTAATTTTTGTACATAATTTTAAGCCACTATTAAAATTTGTTTTCATGTGATATAGGGTTAAATAATTAAACATAACGTGGTCTTAAATTCCTTGGACAAAAGGGCATCTTCTAAAAATATAGACAATATTTTCAATTTCCTTATTAATGACAAATTATAATATCTCGATTCTTCTCACAAGTACATGTAAGTAGGGAGGACTTTTCTAATAATTAACTGCAAGATAATTTTTATTTTTGACATAAGATTTAATTTCCAAATTCAATTGAGGATTTTGGCAAGTATACAGATGGTTTCCCATTATCAATGTTGATTGGAATCTTGGTTTATAAAATTATAAACTTTGGCATCCTGATAATATAAATTATTATGGTGTACAAATGAAGCTAGAAGTGACATCTAAACCCAAAGGTCCATTTGGAAGTTAGCTTTTCCACTATCTCCAATGCATTGTTTTAGCTCATCTCCAATACTTTCAATGGTTTTCTTTCAAATAGTAAAATCCATTCCTTTCTTAGATATCCTAAAAAATATATATATATTTTCCTCGTGATTTTGGCCTAGATACTATCAACATCTATATGATTTATCTACCTTAACATAGTAATCAAAACTTTATTAATATCTTTATCTATTATAATACCTAGGACTCCTTCATATTTGGGTCTACAATTTTTTTTCTCAATTATCAAAGGAATCCCCTTAAATTCATCGAGTCTCATTTCCTATAGTCATAAAAAAATTTTATTGGTTTTATCTAAATCCTCGTTATTTATTTATTTATAAGCTTAAAACAATTCATTGCTTAAAGTGAAGAATTAACGAACTAAGTCGTGATTAAAACTATTCCCCCAACTCTTGATGGAAAACATGTTTTTCACGAGGGTAGCTTTTTTGGGATTTATGGATAACTCGAGAAAAAAATATTTTTACTTCTACCTCAAATAATGAAAGATCCGAAATATTTATTGTTGTCATTAGAAAGAAGAATACTTAGTTATTCTCGTAAGCTCTTTTTTGCGGTCCTTAAGTATTAATAGAAATTTGAATTAAGGAGTTATAAAAATTCACAAATTGACTCAATATGGTCCGAAAATTACATAAAATCTTATAGATATCTAAAATTGACTCAATATTACTATTAAGTGTATGTTTGGAGAATAATTTTTCTATGATTCAAAGTTAAGATTCTTGAAAGAAGGATTGTTTTGAATTGGCACACGTAGGCATACTTTCGTTGGAAGTTCAAAGTAATCCAAAAGTTGGACTTCAAGTTTGTAGGTTCTGTGAACAGGTTTCGTTTCAAATTTGGTTCACTCGGAGGCAAATTTGGATTTTGTACGTCCCAAGTCCTAACACAAAGCAAACAAAGAGGAAAAAAATGCATAGAGAAAACGGATAATTCCAAGGAAAAAAACCGATGCGTGTGGTGTGGATTTGGAGGAGAGGCCTCATCCAGAATTCAGTTGGACGCGGTGGTGAGTGGAGTTATGAAAACCGACCCTGACATAATCAACGGCATGTTCCTCCCAATCCTCATCATCGTCGTCACAGTTTCCAACAGTATCCCCTGCAGCATCATCACCCCAGTCACTTTCTACGCCCACGTGGCCAAATCTCACTCGCTAGATCCATCCATCGCTGGTCCCACTCGATATCCTCCCCCATTCAGCACTGCCTCCAAGAATATTATCCTTCCCCATGCATCGCATCCTTTTTGGTGGCTCCTTTTACATTTAAAAAAAAAAAAAAAAATTAATTAATTAATTTAATTGATTGATTATGGTCAAATCAATTGAAAATTCATTGAAAAGATTATATAGTATAGAAACCATATAAGTTATGAATTGGTATTTAAACCATATTATAATATTTTAGTTTTTATAAAAAAAATATTGAAGGACATAACTGTAAATTCAGATAACCTCTTCCGTCCGCCGCACATTTTTCATGGGATGGATTGAATATTAATGATCTCCGTTTTTCTTAGAGGGAGGGGAAGTGTATTCAAAGCAGGCAACAACCACTCCCAGAAAGAGGGGAAAAAAAAAAAGGGAAATCAGAACTTCGAGGAATTTCTAGGGGGAAAAGGGGATGGGAAGAGCAATTACGTATGTGATTCTTGGTGGAGGCGTAGCAGCTGGGTATGCAGCTCTTGAATTCACGAAGAGAGGCATTTCTCATGGTGAACTCTGCATAATCTCTGAAGAACCAGTAAGATTCTCTCCTTCTTTTGGCTTTAGTAGGCTCATATCTTTTCTGGGTATCTGCTGTTATTACTGTTTTGTTGCCGTTGTTTACTTTTTTTTCTTCAATTCGGATAGTGCCCAGAAATTCTCTTTTGGGCTTTGTCAGTTGGTGTTTTTACAAATTGGGTTTGTGAAATACTTCATTTGGTGAAGAGCTTTAATTCAGTAGGAGCTTTATAATGCAGAAGTTTGTTTACTGTTTGTCATATGCTGAATTGGGACTGTGAGATATTCGAATCTCTTTTACTTTTCTTCTGTTTGCTCGGTAACACAACAGAGGAATTTATTCAAACACTTTGTGCTTTTTCAAGTTTGGTGGGAATGCTAGGATAAATAATCAATGATATCAACCACCTTATGAGTGAACACTTGTCCAAATTGGTCTTCAGTAGAGAACATTGGGTTTCCTATATGATCGACAATTTGATCTATGAAAAGGGTTTAGGGCTTTTTACCAACATTCAATTAATATGTAG
This sequence comes from Vitis riparia, assembly GCF_004353265.1. Taxonomy (NCBI): domain Eukaryota; kingdom Viridiplantae; phylum Streptophyta; class Magnoliopsida; order Vitales; family Vitaceae; genus Vitis; species Vitis riparia. The sequence continues at coordinate 2,682,454 of NC_048444.1, forward strand.
AAATGTAAGGCTTGGATCTCATGCTTCTGACGTTCTTTTTATAAATTAAAATTGCATTCTAATGCCCTAAATCCCTTTAACTTATACCTTGAAAGTTTACATGCAGTGGGTTAGTCAGAGATTTTTATGACTTTAACCCTCATAGTTCAGAAGTTGGGATAATTTAATAGAAAAATCAAAATGTTATGGATTTCTAGAGCCGAGACATAGAGTCCATCTGGGAGTGATTCTAGTTAAAGCGTTCTTATTTATAACACTTTTGTTAGTAGCACTTCTATTAGAAATGCTTTTAAAAAAGAATCGCTTAGTGTTTAGATATAAACTAATAAAAGTACTTTGATTATGTTTTGGATAATGTATTATATCACAAAAAAAATGATTTTGGAAGAATTACCCATCAAGCGATTGTCAACAAATCATTTTAATTGAATCTCAAAATTTTCAAATGTTTGCTAAACGCTTAGTGTTCATAAAAAAAGAAAAAAAAAGTGCTTTCAAGTATTAGGAAGCAGTGCTTTCAAGTATTAGGAAACACTTTTAGCCCCTCTCAAAATCACTCGCAAACAAGTTCATAAGCTTGTATATATTCTGTGTTTTTCACATTGATGAATGGTCTGGTATCTATCTTTTGATTTTGTAAATAATGTGATAGTTTGTGAAAATAAAGGGCTTGTCAATTTTGATTTTCAGACAATTCTAAAGCTCCATGACTCTTCTTGTAGGTTGTGCCATATGAGAGACCTGCATTAAGCAAAGGTTTTTTGCTTCCAGAAGGTATCTTCTTAACCTCAAATTTCATGGCTTGATTATATGGTTCAGTTTCTTCCATCATAAATATCTTACGCTTTTTATTAAACAAAATAAATTTCTTGGAGATTTGATTATTGAATCTTGAAAATTCTCTCCTACTTCAAACATTACGCAAGCACCCTACCTTCACGTCTTTTTGGAGTGGAGGTTCAATAATTTTTTTTGTTTAAAATGCTCTCAGGTGCCATATCAAGTAGGTTATTTTCAGGTTCTCGAGGGTTTTGAAGCTCCATATTACTAATAACTTATGACTCTTAACCCTTTGGTGTAGATGATTCAGATAGTCTTGTGAAAATGGAGTATTTTATTCTGTTCTGTGCAGAACTTGATGATAAAGAGACGTGCTTCAATTTTCAAAAAGAAGGAAAAAAAAAGGTTTTGAGTGCCACCTAGAATTGCAATGATGAAAATGTAAATAATGTCATTACTTGTGACTTGAAATTGTGGAAGTTGTCTATGAATGTAAAAACATCAATTCATTCAGTTATATTCGGGCATACAAATGTCTCAAATATTGGAGATAGATGACTTATATTTGGATTTCAGACTTACATTTATGAGATGACCCACTCAAAATAGCTTTTGGAATTGCAGTTCTCATGCTAGGTAAATGACTATGTCTTTGAAGCTTCTACAAAGACAAAGATAAGGCTGTTTTCTGATGTTTTTATGAGAAAACATGTAGGGGGCACATAAAATCTGGATAAGAAAGTTGACTTGGGATGGTCATGTTCTTTCATAAATCATTATCACATTATCTCTAGATTATCTTCTATCCCTAGGGGGTCCTCTATCGTTGATGTGATATTTACCATTAAACATTTTTTTCAATGTGAAATGTTACTATAATATTTAGTCTTCTTCTATAAACATGCAGTGATTAAATTAGTGTTTTGTTTTTGGCAATATGCAGCTCCTTCACGCCTACCATCATTTCACACTTGTGTTGGTGCTAATGAGGAGAGATTAACTCCAAAATGGTATAAGGAACATGGTAATTAGTCTTCATTCGATGCCTCGACTCTAGTGCTACTCTTTTGTGAGAATTATTTTCAGAATATGATGTGTTTTAATGGGATATTTCTTTGTTGTCTTCTTGCAATCAACATTCTTGTTTCAGTTTTTTTTCCTTTTTCCCATCTATGCAGTCATTCTTTTGAACCTAGTGAGGGGTTATTCTCAAAGTTTGAGTCCATCAGCTCATTTATATAATTAATAATCATCATATTAATTAATCTTAAGTGCCCAGGCAGAACAAAATTACAGGACCATGTTGGGTATGCTTTTCACAACCTATCAACCTGTTTATGATTGCTGATTTTTCATGAAAATAGTTGACTGCATCTCCTCATGTAATATTTTTGTATTAATGCTTATTGCTTCAATTTGATTTCAAATTCCTTCCTTTTATTTATGCTTTAAATAGCATCAATTTGATCTCAAGTTTCTTACTGTTGTTTATGCTTTAAATATTTTTCTATCTATGCTTTCTCTCTGATTAAAAGTACTAGCATATCATTCAATCAAATAAAAGAACATGGAAGATATATATATATATATATATATAGTCTGTTTTCAACATGGTGCCTGACTTTTGGACTCTGCATAGGAATTGAACTGGTCCTTGGTACTCGAGTCAAATCTGCTGATGTGAGGCGGAAGACGCTACTAACAGCAACTGGAGAAACAATAAGTTACAAGATTCTCATCATTGCAACAGGTGCTCGGGTATTGAAAACTGATCTTTCAACAGTCAATTACCTTGTAGTGCATCAGATAGGCAAGATCTTTTCGCTTATGGTTAATCCCTATAAGAGATATGGATTTTTTTTTTTGGAAATACTTAAAAAAATTGTATAACCACATTGTTTTCCTTTGCTTATGTAACTGTTCTTTCTTGTACTTTAAAAACATAATAAGTTGTTTCTTGTGCTTTGTGGTTGCATGTGTCTTTGTGGTGTAGGGGCTGAGCATCAGGTTTTATTTATTTATTTTAATTCTTTGTTTTTTATTTTTGTATTTTGGTTCTCATCTTGATTTAAAGAATAAAAAAACAGAATCCTGAATTTACAACAATTCCTAACAGCATTCCCCAAATACTAGAAATTTTGTAGTTTCTATCAACATATTGAATGTCAAAATTTTCAAATGGCTCAAAATCCTTAGTTAACATTAAAAGTTTGTTAGAATTTAAATTTTTGAAGATTGTGCTATGATGTATCAAGCCTTTTTGAACCTGTCATTAAGAAGCTAATCTTGTTGCTTTCTACATTGAATGTAAGGGCAATCCCCAAGTAATCAGAGCCCAGATTAAAGGTGGAAAGGTGACATTTTTTAATAAGCCAAATGTTTCAGAGCAACTTTATTTGTATTTAAAAGGGTATACCATTTATATATATATATATATATATTATATATATATATAAATATACGTTTGTGTAAATACGTTTGCATATATCTCAACAACATAATTAGCAGAGAAAGGAGTGAAACAGAATCAGGTGAAGATTTTCAGTTTAATGATACATAAGGCCTTCTTGTGATCCATGCTCAGCCCTCAATCTTTCAATTTAAGGATTGAAATTGGGAGTTGCACTAATTTATAAGGACCAATTATTGAGGCTAATTCTCACCTATTAAAGATAGTGATTTAATTAATAATTTGTTGACTGACTAATCAATTGCATCTTATGTATAGGCATTGCAGCTTGAAGAATTTGGAGTGACTGGATCAGATGCTGAAAATGTGTGTTATTTACGTGACTTGGCTGATGCCACCAGGCTTGTTGATGTCATGAAATCTTGTACTGGTGGGAATGCTGTTGTGATTGGCGGTGGGTACATAGGCATGGAGTGTGCTGCATCTTTGGTGATAAATAAAATAAATGTTACAATGGTCTTCCCAGAAGCACATTGCAGTAAGCACTGTTCTAAATTATTACCTTCTTTTCCTAGCATTTGAAAGACAAAATTGGAATCCAAGGAATTTGGAGTGCTTCAGAAATGAAAATTGATAATTAATTTCAGAATTTTTGAAATCTTAAACAGGATCCTAGATACTAGGGCTCAGTTTGCTTAGATGAGAAGTTAAATCATGAAAAGAAGTGTTTAACTCTATTGGATGAGCTTGTTTATCATTATGATTTATTAGTAAGTTATATAATTGAAGAACTTGCATGATTTGAGATGACCAATGTGGGCATGCACAACCTATTTCCTGGAAAGTGGCATCCTAGAATATAATTCCATCCTAATTTTCCTCATTTTAAAGGTTTCTGAAGATTTTGTTGATGGAGAGCCTGTTGTGCTGAAAGCATTTCCAATACCTTTTCCAGTTTGAGTGTCTACTTTTCCCAAACTCCATGATAAAACTACATGAGATGAACTTCTTTTCAATTGCCTTGGAAGACAGAATGGATTCTTTTGAAATGCCATGTAAGACAGAATGGGAATACAAGCTGTCAACTCTTGGACACTTGCGTGGTCAAAACTTTAATTTGTTTTCATTCTTATGCGTAAGAATTATCTACATTCTTCAAGGGTTATTTTCCCTGTAGCAAAACTTTATGTTTATTAGGAAAATTAAAAAGAAAAAAAGGTTCAACAATTTGTAGACTTCATGTTTAAAATTCTTTACATGGACAGCGAGTACTATAATTAAAATGAAAATTCATTCCTTTCTTGTTTTTGCAGTGGCCCGTTTATTCACACCAAAGATTGCGAGTTATTATGAAGATTATTACAAGTCTAAAGGAGTAAAGTTCATTAAAGGAACAGCCTTGTCATCATTTGATATCGACGACTCTGGAAAGGTAAAAACTTAATGCTAGTTTAGAATGTGGAGACCAATTGCTCGTGGCCTTGTTGTACTATGGAAACATGGACCAGACAATGGTTGCTGATATTTGCTATCTGATATCTTTGGAGTGCAAGAACATCAATTATTTATTCTAGAGAAATTCTTTAATCTCCAAAACAAAGGAAAATGAACCTTCATTATACATAGGAAGTCACCTTTCCAGGAAATAGGCTAGCAAGGATCATTCTTGTATATAAGGCATCTTTTTTCTGGTTCAGCTTTATCTATAAGTTTATGGCAAACTATTCATTCTACAGGTCACAGCAGTTACTCTCAGGGATGGGAATCGGCTCCCTGCAGACATGGTTGTGGTGGGAATCGGAATCCGCCCAAATACAGGCCTGTTTGAGGGCCAACTAACTTTGGAAAAGGGTGGGATCAAAGTGAATGGATGGATGCAGTCAAGTAATAGCTCAGTCTATGCTGTTGGAGATGTTGCAGCATTTCCTGTCAAACTCTTTGGAGAAACCCGCAGACTTGAGCATGTTGACTCAGCCCGAAAGTCAGCAAGACATGCTGTTACTGCAATAATGGAACCAGCCAAGACAAGTGAATTCGACTACCTACCATTCTTCTACTCCAGGGTCTTCACGCTGTCTTGGCAGTTCTATGGGGACTCTGTAGGGGAAGTGGTTCATTATGGGGATTTCTCTGGAAGCACTTTTGGTGCTTACTGGGTGAGTAAAGGCCAACTTGTTGGGTCTTTCCTTGAAGGTGGAACGAAAGAGGAGTATGAGGCCATAGCCAAGGCTACCAAGCTGAAGCCAGATGTTGAAGACTTAGCTGAGCTGGAAAGACAAGGTCTGGGTTTTGCATTGGCAGTCAGTCGGAAACCACCACCATCACAGCCTCCTGAGGTGAGCAGCTCTGGCCTTAATCTTCAAAAACCAATGTATGCTTGGCATGCAACAGCAGGGGTGATTGTGGCTGCCTCCGTAGCTGTATTTGCATATTGGTACGGAAGGAGACGCCGAAGATGGTAAAGAAACTAGTCATCTTATTTCCAGTTACTGCTGTTGCTGATTCAGTGATGTAATACTCATGTTGTAGCATTTACAGGGATAGAGAATTTCGAGTCTTCGACACACTTGCTATTATGATCATTTCTATTCAAGTGAAAGAATGGCCCAAAATATTATTCATTACTACATTAACATTTTCCCTTCATTATATTTCATTTCAGTATGAAACTTCGTCATCATTGGATAGCAAATAGTAAGTATGATCTTGAGGAAGGAAAGAGTAAATAGCAGTTCCCTTTGAGTTTTCTTGTCACAGGGATTAGCATGCAAGGGGGGCCAGGGCCATAGAAACAGGGCACTGCCCATGACTAAATGGACTTGAAGGGTCGTCAAGAACTAAACCTGAATTGAATGGAAGTGAGCCCAAAACATTGTAAGCTATTTGAAGATTGTCTTATTGGTATAATTTTGCAGCCTAAGAAGAGGGATTTGGGTTCAAAATTTTTTTGGTCATAAAAATATACATTTGGGGTTTATTTTAAAATATTTGTTCAAAATAACCCTTTTCTCTTTCAGGTTTATTTTATTATTATTATTTTTTAAAATTTTAAAATATAGATTTTTCTTTCTAGTTACTTGTTTTTACAATGCAATTGAATTCTTGTTTCGATATTTTTCAATTGAATGTTTGATCATTTAGTCGCATCAAATTGTTTTTATTTTCTTCCAATTTTCTATTAATTATTTAATATTAATTTCATTGATTTGCTTGCATTACTAGTCAATTTCATTAAATATTTCATTCTTAAAGAGATTTTAGGTGAATATGTTTAACAATTCTTTAAAAAATAATTTTTATTTTTTAAAAATAATTTTATACATAAAATACAACATTTATAATGGTACTAATGGATAAAATTTGAAATCAATAGTAGCTTAATGTATTTACATTAAACCTTTGGATGTTAGAGGTGTGAATGAAATTAACCTCTGTGTTCTTAATGGGATTATATTATTATAAGCTTCTAGTTTCTTTGTAAACAGAACAACTCCTTTCCTCATAGTTGGGATACAATAATGCTGTTATTAAATAAGGAAGATAGTATCAATTGAAAAAGCCAAAAGAAAGGAAAATAGTGAATCTACTTTTGAGGTACTTGTTAGTGACGCACATGAAAAATGTGGAAAAAGAAAAAATAGAAATCATCAAGATTAGGGCAAAAATGACAAATTGGAGGAAAATCCATATCTAGAAAAAATATTAAGTGTTTCCACTATAATAAGCCAAGCCACATGAAGAAGGAATGCAAAACGTGGAAAGGAGAACAAAATAAAGGAAATAAAGATGAAAAAGAAGACTAATAAAGTTGCCATTGAAAGTTACGTTATCATTGTTTGTGATGATATTTGTCTTAACTTTGTGTGCTAAGATAGTGATTGATGATTAATTTTGGTGTTCCATTCCACGTAACTCCTTATGGTGACTTTTTCGCGTCTTATTCTATTAGTAATTTTGGTAATGTTAGGATGGGAAACAATAGTGCCTTTAATAGTAGGTATTGGAGATAATTAGTTGGAGATTAGTGATAAAGCAAATTAATGCTCAAAGATGTTAGGCATGTCCAAGATATTTGTCTTAATTTGATATCTATACATAAACTTAACAATGACGTGTTGTTTTACTAATTATTTTAGTAAAACAAAATAGATCATAAAAGGTTTTTTTAGTAGGGATGAGAGGAAAGAAGAGAACACACTTTATGTTATAAAAGTTAAATTTCACAAAAGAGAGATAAATGTGATTCAAAAGGATGGAAAAATTGATCTTTTAACACAAAAGGTTTAGTCACATTAGTGAGAAACGACTTCAACTACTAGCTAGAAAATAATACCTACCTAGTTTGCAAGGTATGTCTCTTAAAACTTATGTTAGTTGTTTAGTCGGATAAACATATAGAGTGGTCTTTCATTCATACCCTCAATCTAGAAAATCAAATGTTTTTACTTGATTGGCACTTATATTTGTTCCATGCAAGTTAAAACTCCTAGAGGTATACTTTATTTTGTGACTTTTATGGATGACTTTTGTAGAAGGAATAGTTTCTTTGGCAACCCAAACTACAAAAATATATGTTTTTATCCACAAATGCTAAGTACATCGTAATTATTGAAATATAGAAGGAAGCTTTATGGATGAGGAAGCTTGTAAAAGAATTAGGTCTGTCATAAGAGAAACATATCGTATATAGTGATGATTAAAGTGTTGTTCACCTTTCCAAACATTCAATATTTCACTCAATTAGTCAAAGCATATCGATATAAGATATCAATGAATTCGTGATGTGCTTGAAAGAAAATTGCTATACCTATGGATAAAATACACATTATGGAAAATGGATCAAATATGTTGACAAAGCCCTTGCCTAAGGAGAAGCTAGAAATCTATACACAAAAGTTAGACTTGGATCAAAGAGCCTATTACATGGGGCAAATGGGGAGAATTGTTGGGTCTACTCTAGTTTGTAAGTTAAGAACCGTACTGATAGGCACTAAAACCTAAGAATTAAAAAAATTGGGGGAGGGAGGGAGGTGCATTTGTGGTTTGCTTGAGAAGCCACTTGAGATTCAAAATATGTGGAAGAAGAGAGGCATTTGCTCTACACATAGAGGAATTACAAAGGGAGAAGGGTTGTTTTTTGAGAAACAAATATTAGAGGATTAACAGGTAAATGTTGTTCATTTTCACTCTACTTTTATGTAATGAATCCTTACTATGTGTTCTTCAATTCTAGTGGCCTAGTTATCAATCTAATTACTCTAAGATGCTCCTTTAAAATATCCCCACTTGATCAGAGATAAACTTTTTTTAGTCATTTGTTAAAAATCTATCTTTATGGATGATTATCACTATTGATGCAAAAAATAATGTATTCTTGATGAAATTTATGGTTATGAATTTTTAGTTTATTTTTAGAGACAACTTTACAAATTCATTACTCTTGATACAACGGGAATTAAAATCAACTATAGTTATCATGTATTTTATTATTATGTTTACTTCATTGACAAATCAAATATATTAATCTTTTTTTAGAAATCCCTTGACAAACCTATTTTGGTTACAAGAAATAGAGGAAAGTTTCTTTGTATTTCTATAGGGTGCTCTTACCTTAACAATTTGTTGATTATTTTTTAAGTATCAATTCAAAGAATGAGACCAAGTTCTCATCCATAATTAATAAACCAAGTACAATCTTATAATCCAATTGGGTAAGATGTAGACAAAAGGGAATTCAAGGGAAGATAACCCATCTGTCCTTTCACATTAGAGAGAAGTGAGAAAATTAAAGATGTGAAATCACAAAGTAAAGCTATCCTTAAAAGTAGATGACACTACCTCACCCTTTATATATTTCAAACTTGATAGCTAGGTTGTGTTTCTTGTTTGGCCAAAGATGATCTTTAAAGTTGACAATACTTTAAAAAAGCTTTTAAGAAGTCTAGATCTCCTATAAAATTTATCTATCCATTCAAATTTGAATTTCTTTATTTTCCTTTCAAGTAAAATAAATATTACAATTCAAGATATGTTTGGCTTGTAAAAAATACTAAGAAAATATAATATTTATAAGAAAAATGATTTTGTCTTGTTTGATTCTCTATGAAAAAATATCAAATATAATTAAAATTATTTAAAAATTGATATATTTTCAAATTGTTTAATCTTTATATTAGAAAATAAAAATAAGTTAAATAAGTTTAAATATATATATATATATATATATATATATATAAATAATTTATTAATTTATTTTTTTTTTTCATTATGTTGAATATAGTTTTGATGTGGGTTATTCTTTAAACAAAAATATAAAAATGGTTAGATTTGTAAATATGACAATTATTTCACTCATTTTAACCGATTAATTCTAAAATGGAAATTAACTACCCATTAAGGAGAAATGGAGTGTAATAGGTCTAATAAGAAACAAAAGACGTGAATGGGGTGTGATTCTTTGAATATTCGCACTTTGTACCTAATCACTCATTGCCGACCCACCATGTGCTTTTTCCTTATCTTTCACATGTAGTTGTTATCACTCGTGCTTTCATGTGATTTGGGCATTTAAAACATGTGACATAAACAAGCGGCCCAAAATTCAGCTCCTTTCATATCACTTAGGTATCAATAAACGCTCACAACAAACCTCCTGTTTATCCTTTTCCCATACAAGATCGATGTGACGAATCCTTGGAAATATCATCTTATTTTCATCTCCACTCACTCCATCTCTACATGTGAAGATTTCCCTTGTGCCCATTTGAGAATTAGGCTAACGTCCAACTCCAAATTTGCATGGTCACCCACAAAAATGGCTAAGATGAAAAGCATGGATGGAGTTTGCCAAGAATGGTTGTATTGCCTTTCTACATGTCCCTTCACCATTGTTTGAGTTAGGCACATGTATGGGCATGTATGGCCTATGATGTAATTCCTCATCATCATGCATGCCCTAGTTTATCATAATATCTACTTGCATGTCGCATGCATGAGATTTCCACACAAACCCACATTCTCAAGCCCCACCTAAACCCTAACCCTAACCAGGAAATATCAATTGCTTGAAATGAACCCTAAGAAATTAAACAATGACAACCCTAACCCTCATTCACTAAACTAAATTCAACCGTACTTTGATGGCTTAGTCTCATTGTGATGTCGCCATCCTTGAAAATTTTCCTGTCATGAGTTCAATTGTGGGCCTAAAGAAACTTCAAACTCCATGAATAAGCAATAACCTTATAGATATGATTTAGGTGGAACGGCTAAAAAGTATTGTTAGAGCCTTGGCATCAATAGAAGGTAGCCCAAGACAAACATAATCATTTCTTTAATGTGCGATGTCGCAGTTGAGTGACGAACCAATCTTATGAAAAGAACATGGCTCAAATCGGGAAAAGGTCATCGAATCCGTTGTCAACTTGGGGCCTCCAATCTTTTTTCAGCACGTACATATTTTCCACTATATGAACAAAAATTGTGGTCCACAAGCTTATATGTATGTATATATATTGTGTGTATCATTTAGCATAGAAACAAAACACATACCATATATATGTATATATATAGATATAGAGGTAGAAATATTATATTACAGCAGTGAATATATGGTTCGACCTTATCATATAGAAAATACTAAGGTTTCAGCTATAGACAAACCTAATATTTAGGGCAAACTAGAGTATATATATATATATATATATATGGTTTTGTACTTAATCTCCATTAAGTAGCTGCATAGACCAGATGTCTTCCATGGTCCAGAAATTATCATTGGATTCAGCCGATGAAGGACCCGGAAAAGCCTCGAGATTGGCAGGGTAGGATGGTGGAGAATAAGAATCAGCAACATGTGCAGCACCCATGACTTGGCTTGTAGTTGCTTGATCATGTGTCTGATCAGAACTCTGCGCAGTGAATGTTTCTGCATTCTTTATGTGCTTTTGGATTCTGGTCCTCCAGAAATTCTTAATCTCGTTATCGGTTCTTCCTGGCAGATGCTTTGCGATTTTGGACCACCTGCATTAGTTAACACAACTCGTAAAGGACAATTAGTCAACAAAATTTAAACAAAGACACACACGCCTATAAGATTGATAAGATCTTATCATGGAAGTTAAGTTTACTTATATGGTCTCCTTCGGTAAGCAAAAGAAAGAAAGGAAAGGAAAAGTTCATTTGACTGACGAAGTATTTATATTTGGTGTAAGATAACATAAAGATGATAACCTATGGAGACCAATGATTTAATGCTTGTAAGAAGACTAAATTCACCCAATCAACCGACCAGAAAGAAAAATGAAGAAATATGAATGCATATGTATTAACTTTTTCATGCAACAAGATTATATATATGCATATGAATATGATGTAACTTCAATTAATACTGTGAGTTATACTGAGATATCTCAAGCCATGTTCCATGGTGGGAAATCAAAGTTGTCCATCTTGGACTCATTTATTTAAAGGAAACCCCATGGTAGGTGTTAGTTGAAATGGAACATACTGAACAAGAATTTTGTGGCTGTGTTTGTTGCCTCTCCCCTCACTCAGAGGGTACGCGCAATTCAGATGCAACCCGAACCCTGTTTGTCTTTGGAATAAATACAGTGAGTGAAGAATCCTCGGCCACATTCAGTCAGCAATCTGCCCACGGATCTCATGTGTGTGTGGTTTTTTTGCCTCAAGGTAAAAGAACAATACCGTTCTCTTTGGTCATCCATATGGTTTGTGGTTTTAGTGATCAGGCTAGGGTAAAATCAGTACTGCTCACTGAAACTAGAAGGCCTACAGTGTCTCAACAAGCTTTAGTTTTCGACAATTTTTTTCCCCCATAAAAATAGTTCAATACTTTTGCTAGAGCAGTTAGGTAGGCACCATGGAAATTATTCCCGATGATGAATTGCTCCCCATCATCTTAACCTAGGAAACAAACCAAGAAGAATAACATTTTATATGTATAGATAGATATACATGCTATTCATTAGTGGAATTTTTGAAAGAAAATGTTAGATCTTCAGGATCACTTACATGAAAAATACATGGAAAGAAATGTTTATGAAATTACAAAAGACTATAGAACTTACCAATGAACCCTTCTAATGGGGATAACTCATTCTAAGGAAATAGCATTTGAAATGAAAGGAAATATGTTAGTATCATATCATACTTGATGTTGATTCCCAAAAACTTAGGTGAAGAATTAAATTATGAGGAGCTTTATTCTCTTATCTAAGTCCATCATGAACATCCAACGGTGATTCAAAATTTATGTAACTTGAGGGTTTTAGGAAAATCCCCTAAATTAGAAGGGCCCCATGTCCCGAAAGAGCCAAAACAGTAAGGTCGATGTCTACCTCAACCAAAGCAACAAGGACTTCTCTTTCTTATGTACAAAGGCAATTAAAGTGTGACTTATTGAAATGGGTTCGGCTAAAAATGGAAAGTTTTTTAGCTCAATATGTGTGGCTAGCGTTCACAACATGTTCTATATCAACAGCTGTATTATAAGGGTTTGATACGTCTGAGTATCCCTCTGAAACTTTTTCACTTTCTTACCAACTTTGGTAAAAAAAACCCATCTTATTTGATGGGATTTTCTATACAAATCTATGAGCTTCCCAATCTATATAATAACTGTACATATTAAGTACTGTTTATATGTACATAAAGGGAGTTAAAAAATATATTTATATAGAAGAAAAATAAATCAATGTATACCATAGAGTGGAGAGTCATCATCCTCTATGCACCTTACCCCCTGGTAGTACATATCTGCCATGATAAGCATAACTCTATTGGTGGGCATCCTTTACTAAGCCTTATCAATCTTCATAACTAGTCCTGCTCCTTTCCAAAACCATTTTTAGCTCTCCAAGCGTTAGATCGGGAAAACAAGGTTAAAATTTTATGATCAAATGGATAAAATGTGATTCCTCGGAGAGAAAAGAGAAAGTGAGAGAAAAATTTTCAGGAGCCACTTGATTGGTAGTCTGATGCATTCATAGATGATCTGCCATATGTACTACAAGGAGGATAGGTTCACTGGAAATGACATGCCTCATCTCCATCATATAACACCTGTGACGAGAGGCTAAAAGCAAAAACCATGCACTCTCTAAGGAAAAAAGTGTCACTATTCATTCCATATATAGATAAAGTCACAAGAGTAGATGACAAATATGCAGATTCAAAAAAAAAAAAAAAATTAAAACAACCTATGAACCAGGAATTTTCGTAACCATAAATATTGGGAAAGAAGAATAAAAAGGGCCCATCTTAGAAAGAATCTTTGAAAGCCATAAGTATCATGAACCCCATATTGCAACTGAAAAGATTAAAAATACAGAAAAGAAAGAAAAAAAAACTTGGAGAAGGATTTTTGGCAGCCAAAAATATCATGAGCCCATCTTGCAACTCTAAGAATTAGGGAAAAAAATTCCATCTTGGAGAAGGAATATATTTTGGCAATCATAATATCATAAACCATATGTTGAAACCCTAGTTAAATTCCATCTTGCAGGAGAGTTTGTTATAAACAAAAAAAACCCATTGAGCAGAAGAATTTTTGGCCATAAATACCGTAAACCCCATATTGCAACTCCAAAGAGAGAAAACCCTATTGCACAAGGATTTTTGGTTGCCATAGATATTACAAACCACATATTTGAACTGTATAATAATAAAGAAATAGAAATCCATCTTGCATGAGGATTTTTGTTGGCCACAAATATTATTAATTTATTAACCCCATGTTGCAACTCTCTCTCTCTGACTCCCTCACTCTCTCTCTCCTTGTCTTTCTCTCTCTGATGGGCTGCAAGGTTGTGCAATTAAAGAGGGACTCCAAGAAGTGCTCATTTCTTAGTCAAAATAACATGAGAAATAAGGGAGAGTGGCTCTTGTTTGTTCTCGAGAAAATGAAGAAAAGGGTGATGAAGAAGAATGAGTTTCATATTTATAATACTTCTTTGGTGTAGGAAAAAATCACCTGTTCCCCCACTTAGCATGCAGTTCCATGATCAACTGTTGTTCTTCATCTGTGATATTACCTCTGCGGACATCAGGCCTCAGGTAGTTCAGCCATCGGAGGCGGCAACTTTTTCCAGTACGTTTCAGTCCTATCAAAATTATTAGCGTAAGATAGTTTGTTCATAGGGTCAGTATAGAAAGAAAAAAAAAAGACCAAGATTTTGTTAATGAAGCTAGTACCAGCAGATTTGGCTAGAGAGTTCCAAACACCTTCACCATGATTAGCAATATAGTTGATAAGAATCAAGTCTTCTTCTAAGGTCCATGGCCCTTTTCTCACTTCAGCATCCTGAGAATTGCAGGGTTTTTTATCCATTTTGGGAAAAGAGAGAGAGGGACAGAGAAGAAAGGCAATAAACCAATAGAGGTTCCTATGGCTTTTATAGAGCATGTCCAAGTTGAATTTTCCTGGTAATTGAGTTTACTGAATAAAATACTCAAGATTTTTTAGTCTAGCTTGCCCTTATCTTAGACGTATAGTTCTATATACTGATAAGCTAATAATTAATCCTTATACATGTATGATGCATGTATAACCATGCATGCCTGATCATGTGCATATTTTTATTGCACTCTACTTTTAAATATTAAATTAGCTTATTAATGATGTAACATAAAATTCAGTGGCACGTTGAGGCCCGTACCCCTTAATTTTCTTTCGCCAAAAAAAAGAAATTAAGATACAAAATATCATATACAGTACCATTTTATTATTTCTTTGTGTGGCCTTTGATATAATTGACTCTTGAAGCTATTAACAGTGGTGAATTGAGAAAATGTAGCATAATCATTAATTATTATTTCTCCTACGTACTATTATAATCACTATTACAATTTTGATCATGAGCATAGAGTATGCCTCCATATATATATCAAGAGTATTCACATAGAGGACATTAAATGTTCTTGCTAAGTACTAATAAGAATCATGACTTTTAAGGAACTTGGAATTCATTATTGATTGTAAATTTTCTTCTGCATTTTTCGATTCCCTACACAAATTTTGAGTCAAATTTTGATCTGATCGGTTCTTGCTTCGGCTGATTTGGAAGACATTTTATTATTCGATAACATCATGATATTATATATATATAAATACATATATATATATATATATATATATGTATTTATACACTTGCAGCAATAAGGTCAGCAAGTGTCACCTCTTTTTCTTGATCAGTAAAGAATGACAAATGGTTGAACAGACAAGCAGCTTCTCGTGTAACACTTACATGTATGTTGGGAGAAAGCATATAAGAGAATATAGTTGAATCCCTTTGGAAGTCATTCTCTTTTGAAGTTGATAGCAGGCTTTAAGGTACATAATAATTTATGAGGTAGCCCATATATGCACAATGCCTGCATACAAACTTACGGTTCAGACTACAGTTCTCCATTTTCACTGATGGATACAACATGTCTGAAGGGAAGAAAAACTGTTTAATTTTTCTTTTCTTTTCTTTTTAATAAGCTAGCCAGCCTATTATAGGAATCTATGCATACTCACATGCCCTTCAATCCCATCTTCTCCTCCTATTAATTTGAAAACTAGTCTTATTTCGTTTTAAGTTATATGCATTTGCAGGAAAGATTATCTTCTCCATTCCAAATCTATATTCGACATCGAAGCCCATCACCCACCTAACGCAATAAACCAAAGGTCTTGCCACATTTGGACAGGTTAGGTCATCGCATGTGAAAGCTTATGAGTAATTTATGCATTTGTGCCAGCATATATATATATATATATCACACTTCCTAACATGGCGAACCGTCCACCATCACCTCGAGTAGTCCCTCGATCTTATCCTTAATTTGCACAGTTTCCTCCCACTTTTATTATTTAGGATCCACCATCTAATGAATCTCATTTAAAATATCAAACTGGTTCTTAAATTTCAGCTAGGTTAATCACTTGAAGCTTTCCTTGTTAATCATATTACTACAAATATGACGAATTTCGGGTTGTTTTCCTTGTTAAAACTTGAAGTTTTTATGAAAATTATATGATCAGTCCACCCAAATAGTGATAACAAGTTGGCAATATGGAATCAAGCCATGCTATCTCAGCATGCATGCATGCATGATAATCACGAGACATAGCATATAGTAATTAATTAACTATTTCACAATTAAGCTTAGATAAATATGGATATATTAATAATAAAAATTTGGTCCCAATATTTGTAATGACTTGAATGCAGTACTTCAGAGTAACATCGATGGTACAGTCCATGTTTAAGGCACTACGAGATTGCTATATATCGGTATGGGGAACATGAAGGTGACAAGAGAGCCTTCAAAATGGCCTTATATAACCTTCAATCTCCTCTACCAACGATCGATGTATAGAATCAGATATACGCCCACCACGCGACCAGCTGCATTTCAAGATGTGACTTGGTGGAACCCTACCAATATCTTTCCATTTACAGGATGGGGTCTAAGTTGTTAAGAAAAAGAACCCAAGAGAAAAGATTAACCTCTAGTTTTGATTTGAAGCAATATGGTTCACAAATATTGAGATATTTTAGTTGTATCTATTGGCAGTCAACTGAATGGATAAGGCATTGAATTAGGTTTAGAGAGTGGCGATCCACACAAAAGCTAAAGAAGGATAACAAAGGACTGATGATAAGCTCAGTCATGATCCATGGTTTAGACTAAAACATTGCTAAATCTCATCTAAGTGACTTGTTCCTAACAAGGCCTGTCAAACATGTGTAAACCGCCTCATAATCTGAGTAAAGCAGAAAGTTGTCTTCCTTAATTTCCCAATCCATGACTCTGAACATTTTGACTCTTTACCCAAAAGCTACATGCAAACACTACTACTCTTGGTAACCAATATGTGGATGGAAATCAATGGGGCCTTCAAGGAACCCTACCCCATTGCCGCACATGGACTCCAGTGGGGACTACTCTTCACGTTCAGTGGTACAAAATACAAGTAATGACATAATCTTATGTAATTAAAAAGATAAAAAAAAAAAAAAAAGTTCTTGCTAGATATATGTATTGAACCCAAATCCTGCTAAATTATAGGAAAATTGATAGTTTAACATGATATTAAAATTTGGTTTAGTAAAAGGTCATGGGTTCCAACCACCTCTCCAATTTGCAGTTCTTTTTTTATATTTGCTCTTCACCATTTTTAGTTTTTTATTTTTGTTTGCTCTCCACATACAGGTATGGGGCCTTACATGAGGGCGTTAAAATACATACTGTTAGCTTAAATTTTTAAGAAAATTATTAGTTTAATAATAATATCAAATGAGCCTCATTTCATTAAATTCATGTTTTTTCATAGATTTTTTGGAATATAATTTCATTTTTTAGAGGGACGATAATCATGGAAGATAAATTTCATATGGGTTTTTTATCTGGGAGGAGATATATATACATTATGAATGGAAAATGGTGCTTTTAGTAAACTCTTTGATTTGTCATTAGTATAGGCTATATACCATAGTCTCAAGTCATTCAATTCCAAAGTTCACGCATGGGTTCTTTTCCTATGTGAGGAAAAAAATCTTCTTTCTTTCTGAATAAAAGAAAGTGGGAAAAGAACCAGAGCTCAAAGTGATGATAAATGGGGTTTTTAGTGGCTGGCAAGTGGCTTGCAAAGTTCCATGATTTAGGGTTTAAGCATCTGCATGTGGGAAGGACAAAACCCTCAACTTTGATGCCACTTAACTGGGTTGCAAGCTTTTGGTAGATAAGGTTAATCACATGTATGTTTTGTAGTTAATAAATCAATGGGTTAAAGCTGTCCTCAACCATGAAAGGTCAAAGAACAACCCCGGCCCATATTAGGAATTATTGAACAGCTTTTGCATTGTGAAGAGTTTCCTCAAAATGTCATTCAATTAGTGGGATTCCATAGAGTCAACATCTAGTGATGGAGCTGCCTAACTACCACATACAACCGACCATAGCTATTTTGCCACATAATGGCTCAAATCATTTGAATGATGTAATGTCTCAGGAGGAATTAATACAAAAACAAGATGTGATCTGAAGAAAGCAAAGACTGATAAGATTTCTCATTGTTATCAAAGCCCCACCAGGTTAAATGAATTTGCATACAATAAGAAAATTTTTTGAAAAAAAAAAATGAAGAATGCTTATTAAAGATTCATGTAACTTTCACATTGAAGTCCCTTTCAATTGTTGTACATATCATCACCTTTTGCTAAAAATTTAAACCATATAAAACTATGGAGTTAACACTTTATCTTACATGCTAATTCTTTTTTATGCATGAAATAGATATATAAATAGGCTTGAGCTAAAAATCTTTCAAATCCAAATTTAACTGTTGTCTTCACATATCAAAAAATTTGTTTGACAATCGTTTTCGAGTACAGTTCTCCAAAAAAAAAAAAAATCGCACGGCAACGAGAGAAATTATTTCCTATTTTTTGTTCTTAAAAACATGAAATATAGTGTTTTAAAATAATATCATTTACTTATTTTCACTTGTTTTCTAAGAATTGTTAAAAAATAATTATACAAATATGTAGAATAATTAAAAATAAGTATGAGATATAAAAATTATTTTTAAAACATATTAAAAATATTTTAAGTTTTCAAACAAACTTTTGTTTTATAAAACATAAAAACAATTTTCAAAAATTATTTTTTAAAACTATTTTCGAAAACAGTTACCAAACAAAACTTTAAGTACTTATGAGCAAAATGAGTAAACTATATATATTTTTTGAAAAAAGTTTTGAAAACAGTTCTGAAAAATAGTTTTTAAGAACAATATTTGTAAATTGTTCTTTAATATTTTGTATAATAAAAATCTATTTGGAACTTGAAATGTTTTTAACTTGTATTTAATATTTTTAAATATATTTTTAAAATAATTGTTATATTTAATATTTTATTTTTAATTATTTTACATGTTTTTATAATTCTTTTTAAGAACAACTCTTAAAAAATAACTTAAAATAACTGAAAGATGTTATCTAAAAACATCTTATCTGTTTTCAAAAGCAAAAAGCAAAAAATAGTTATCTAGTTGTTAAATGTTTTTTTTTTTAAATGAAAAACTATTCTAGAAAATAATTGTCAAATAAACCTTAAGTGATTTGATGGTCAAAAAAATATGTTTAAGTAACTACAAAATGCCCTGAAAATAATTGCTAAACAAAATAAACCTAAGTAATTTGATGGTCAAAAAAAATATGTTTAAGCAATTAAAAATGTTATCTAAAAACATTTTATGTTTTGTTTTTAATAACATAAATCAGAAAATAATTTTCTGGTTTTAAATATGTTTTCTTTCTTTTTTTTTTTTTTTGTAGGATTAAAAACTATTTTGGAAAATAATTGTCAAATAAACCCTAAAAGTTATTAATGATAAAAAATATATATTTAACTAACCACAAAATACCCTCATGAAAATAATTACCAAACATACGTATTTAATTAATTAAGCAACCTCAAAATGCCGTGAGAAAAAGCTAATTAGTGACTTGGGCTTCATTTGGCAAGGCTTCTTTTTTGTACTTTCATTCAAAGTAGAACTACTTGCTAGTCAGGATCTTTATTGCACTCATGAGGTGATGTATGGAATTATATTTTATAAAAAATACTTTTCAATGCCAACAAAGCCTTTTTGTCTGATTGAGAAAACATTTAAAACATCCAGATTTTGTGATTTGATTGCAATATATTTCACTTATTTATATTTTAATAAAATCTTGATAAAGTATTTGTAATATATTTATATAATAGCCATTTTTTTTTGTGTATTTTATTATTGAGAATTATGATTATTATACTAGTGATTATGCTAATATAATTAATTATAACTTATAATTTGATTAAATTAGTATTAACTGCAATCGTTTTTTCTAATAATGCATTATGATTACTCTTTTTTTTAACCTCTTTTGAGTTTTTAATTAAAATCCTTTTAAAAGTATGAAATTATACTATTTTTCTTATTACTAAAGTTATATTTGATTCCCAAAAAATAATAAGAAAATAACAAATATGCAAAGGAAAATAATTTTATCATGTTTGATTGTCTATGAAAAATATCAAAGAAAATCAAATATAATTAAAACTAATTAGAAACTTATATATTTTTAAATTATTTAATTTTTATATCGATTGTTTAAAATAAGTAAAATGAGTTTGAAGTAGTAAATAAAAATAATTCATTTGTGAATAAATTTTTGTTCTTTATGTTTTCTTGAATGAACACAAAATATTTTTTTTTCCAAAAATACTATCAAAATGAGTCTTTTTTAACTTCATAAGAGTATATTGTGTGAAAATCATCAAGATCTAAGGTTGAGGTTTAAAATCTTACGGTCATCATGTTTAATTATTCAACAAAAAGAAGTTAAACAAATTATATTTATTGAAATTAAACAAATTACATTTGTTGAAATTAAACAAATTATATTTCAAATCACAAAATAAATAATTAAAAATAAAACACATGAATTACAAAATTGTGACATAGTAAAACCTTAAGCATCTTACATTTAAATGAAAAATAATAAAAATAATATCTCAATATCAAGTCATCTACAATAAATATTAACTATATAAAACATCAAAAGTCTATTATTTTCTTAGTATTGTGATGTATGGTCAAGTTAGTATTTTCAATCGAGGGGGCATATAATTCTCTTGATGATGAGCACATATGGTCGGAGTAATTCATATTAGTTTTTTTATTTTCTTCCATCCATTTTTAGGTTGTTGTTTTATGGATTTCATTTTTGTTAAGCTATGTTTGGTTCCCATAAAATTTGAAAGAAAATGTAAAGGAAAGAAAATAACAAATGAAAAGTAGAAAGAAAGAAAAAATAAAGGAAAAAAAAAAGTTGATAAATAATTTTTTTGTTACTTTAAACGCATTTTATTTATTTTAACTCATTAATATAAAGATTAAATAATTTAAAAATACATAAGTTTTAATTAGTTTTAATTATATTTGATTTCTTTAATGTTTTTCATAGGACAACCAAACATAAAAAAAATGTAAAGGAAAATGATTTTTTTTCTTTCCTTAGTATTTTCGAGTAACCAAACATAACCTTAATTTCCTATCAATTTTGATCATGATGATTGTGTCCTATTAATTAATTTCTCTTGATTTTAGGCATCACAACCACATCCTATCAATCAATTTTTTATTGATTTCAATCATCACCACCATATCATATCAATTAGTTTCCTATCAATTTTGGTCATTGTCATTGCATCAACCAATTTCCTACATATTTCAACCATCACAACCATGTTCTATTAGTCGATTTCTATCGATTTTGGGATTTTGGTTATCATGATGGACTGATAGTATTCTCTAGAAACAATCTAGTTTAGGAAAGTTTAACTTCTAGTGGTAGTTTGATAGAAAGAAATTCATTTGATGCACCTAGGTTAGGCTAAGTATGACATTATCCCATAAATATGTATAGTTCACATACTAGCTTAAGGGGCTTGACTCTGAAAAATAAGCCATAAGCGTCTTATTTTGAATATTTTCTGGGAGCATAAGATCCAGTCTTCCTCCAATAATGTATACTCAATGGCCTTATGAAACAAGGCCTCTAAAGAGGTAGTGGGTTTCAAGCAGGCCAATGACTTTCTCAATTTTGAATATTGGGTAAGGCTTGTCTAAAAGCCTTGATAGCAACAACATTATTGTCCTCTTTGAATTACATTAGAGCTTGGCTAAAATGCTTCACAAAATGTTGAATAGTCTTTTTTGAGCCAATCTTTATCTCAAACAATGAACTAACTTCCACTCTAAGGTGAATTGAACGCCTATTCACATAAGGCTCGAAAGGAATGAACAAATGATGAAGCTTGCTAAGGGAGATAATTTGACTAAGCATGGAGTGGTGGAAATCAATATTACTAGAGACTCGATGTTGACTTTGCTCATCGTTAATGATGGTTGTTCTCAAGTGTGAAAGGAGTAACATAACTTTGTTGGTCGATACTCTAGTGGTAATTGGAGAAGTTTGTTTTCTTACTACAATTTATCAATAATCTAGCATAAGGACTCGTACTAGCTAGCAGCAACATTATGTCTATTTTGTCTCTAACTGAGTCGTAATGACTCTCACTTGTTTATTAAGGGTGAGGACTCTATCATAACCAAGGGGTATCTCCTCCGCTAGGAATCATCTTCGTAAGGAAATGGCCTTTCTGCTAGTTAATTGCCACAAATAGCTTGAATTTTTAGAGCGACAATCTTTCAACAAAGCTTTTCCTCTAGAATCTTCTTCTTACAATGTCATTGATGACTATTGTTGTTTTTTTTGCCACTAAAATACAAACCTCCTTCAAACAAAGTAGGGTACTAGACTTAGTTGATTCAATGAACCCTGTCTAACAGTGCAGCAAGCACTCAAGTTATAAAGAAAAATTTAAGAGAAGAAAGAATATCCTAATAACCAATCTTTCTTTTTTCTTTTTTCTTTCTTTTTTTTCTTTTTTTTTCTTTTTTTCTTTTTCTTTTTGCATTAGTGTTTGTCTCGAAATTGTGTTCTTGTTGTCAACTAACTTCCAAGCACAAAGACTTTAATTTATAACACCTAAAAAGTATCTTGATAATCGAACCCAAAAGGAGTGACTAAGAAATTTGTTCAATAAGGAGATGGAAAGTAAGTTATATTTTTTATATTGAATTTGGAAAGTTTAAGAGCTAAAAAATCAAGAAACTAAATAAACAAAAAATGACTAAGGTTCAGGTTTACTTTAAGCATTTACTATTGTAACCCTATCTTAGATAGGCACCACACCATGGAACTCTTGCTCTCTCTACCCATTTCCCGGCCCTTTCAAAACACTAAAACCTAATTTAAACTAACCTTGGTGTTTACAAAGTTTATGATCCATGTCTTGTCTATGATTGGTGCCACCAAAAGAGTTTTCACCCCCTCGGCCAATCCTACAACACAAGATTGATCAAGTCTTGTGAGGACTCTACATTGTAAACATCACTCCACCAACTACCATTCATTTAAGGCAATTCAAGTAACAATGAAGATAGTGATCCTTGCCTTGACTTGCCTTAACTAAGATTTCATAAATTGAATGGGAGCCTAAGCTCACCCTTACCATAAACCAAAGATATCACACACTCATGATACCAAGACAAAATAATAAAACTGAAAATTAAACATTGAAATTGAAAATATAAATAAATATGTAAAATTACAACTTCACTTAGATTTCTTCCCCTTCATTTCTCACATTTTCCCACCTATATTTTTCTACTACTTCATGTTTCTCCCTTCTCTACTTCTTTCATAGTTGGCTATTTATAGAAAGTATAGTAATTTCACTTAGAGGCAAATGAAATGTCTCTTCCTTGAACTACTTGCAATATAGGTGACCTCCAAAGATTGTTAGGTGTCATACATGCTATGGCAATTGGGGCTTTGATGACAACTTTGAATCATTTCCCATAGCATTGGCACTGTCTTAGCAAGTTTTGCTTGAAGAGAAATGAGAAATAAAATGTGAAAATGAGAAAAAGTAAGTGAGATTTGATAATTTGAATTTCAAGTCTCCGCTAAGAAGAGATGGAGAGTGAGACATGAAGAAAGAGAGATTTGGGAAGGTCGTAGGGTTACTTAGGCTTGAAAAAGTATGGAAAAACTTCAAATTGCAAAGAAGGGTCATCCTGGCTGCTAAAGTCTTAACCTAACAAGCCTAGTGTTTGCTAAGCTAGCCTAGTGGGCAACCTCATGAGCCATTAAGCTTGCTAGGCTAATTAGAAGGGCATTGAGTCATCTTCCTTCTAAGGTTACTAACCCTTCCAAAGTGCTCCGTTTAAGTTGTCTTTTACCATATTTCCTCAAAAAACTCGTACAAAAGGATCAAGACACCTTATATTGAGAAACATGATATATTAAGAATTATTGTGTATGCAATGCCATGAGTTTGCATAATTTAATTATGATAATATGAGCAATTTTGCACTAATCATAGTCCCCAACCAACGTATTGTTAATCCCTAGCAAGGAAAGTGGTAAAACCACACAAAACTTGAACTAAAAAGAAAACACGCTTCAATATATTAGAGTTAGTAACCCTTAATCAGTTCATATCATTCAACAAGAGCGAAGTAAGTCATATCAAGTAGTAGAAAAGAATCCTAAAGTGTAACTAAAGACAAAAGAACCTTATTAAAAAAAATATTTTTTTATTAATTTTATTAAAAGAGTTTCTAGATAAAAGAAACTTAAAATTTAGGATCCATTTATCCACTTTTGTTTTTAAGTTTCTTTTATCTAGAAAATCTTTTAATAAAACTGATAAAATAAATAAATAAATAAAGACCTTTTGACTTATCAACAACATCGTCTTAGTTGTCTGCCTCTTGAGTTTCAAGAGCAACCATACCACAATATTTTTCGTCCACTGTGATATTCGCGTGGACCATTCTCGTAACGTTGTCAATACTCGTAGTATTTAAGCACAAGCCTCTCTGCACTGGGCTTGGTTCAGACTGCGGCCAACCCGCCAACATGAACCCAATAATTTAGAGGCCTAGTGGCCCAAGGGCTGGAATGGACATGGACAAGTTTACATTTGGGACGAAATTGATTAAATACGGACTGGATTTGAGTGAAAGCGCATGGATATATCCGTGTTGTTGAGTGAAAGCAAGATTGTAGAAAGGACCTTTTAATTCTCCTCGAAAAGTACTACCTACAACGGTGGTATGGCAGTATCTATTCTTTCCCTTTTTTATTTTCTCTCCCTTTTGGTTTCTAGAACTGCATAGTTTATTTATTTCCTCATTTAAATTTCATAATATTACCTTTATAATATTTTAAAGAATCGTTTGCATGATTTATGAAGATAAATGACCAGCATCTCAAGTAAAAACTACAAAGAGCTCGTATTGGAAGAAGGTAGTGTTTGTTTTTTGACTGAATAGAAAGCCAAAATATTTGACTTTTTCTATTCAACTAAAAATACCTTGTTAATATTAATTAACATAAACTAAAATGAATTTGTTATCAATAAGATTAATTTAATTATATTGGTTGATATCAATAAATTCCTTTTAATTTAATAGAAAAAACTAAATATTTTGACATTTTCTATTCAGCCAAAAAAAAACCACCACCTTAGACACTTGACAGGATCTTTATTTGAAGATAGCAGTGTTCCACTAATGATCGAAAGTCGGGGTTAAACATAATAATACAGCTCGTTGCAATGTATATAGAGTGGGTGGAAACCATACTGAACCTATCAGCAGAGCAAGTGCTTTACTCATTCCATTTAAAGATACAATGATTTTCATCTGTACTGCGTCAATTTCAGTCAAGAGAGCATTCATAAGAATCATGACCAAAGTATTTATAGTACATGGAGAATTCCTTGGGAACAGAATAAGTAGCACAGCACAATCCATTCAGAAAAAGATGACACCACCATACAAGTATGAGCTAAAGTAGAAACAGTAATACAGACCCAAACGATAGCTTATAAAGCCCAAACACTCACAAAAAGTATAACTAACCCCAAAATTCGGAGGAAATGTCCTCTCGGTTTCTAGGATCTCATTATAAGCCTATAATTGTCTACACATGCATCAGAGAAAATCCTATCCTGAATGAGACTCCTTGGCTGCCTCATGCCTGTAAACAAAGAGGGACAGACAAGATTAAACAGGATCAATTTATTTTCATCATACTTGATCTGTCCACATATTTAAACTAGCAGGGTATTTCAAGTTTGCAAAACCTAGCATCATATATATTATTCAACTACTTGCCTTGGTAGCAATGTTGTTGGAAAGCCACTCCAAACCCTCATAGAGACCCTCTCCCGAGGTTGCACATGTGCTCTGGATGTACCTGGGAGTGGACAACAAAATGAAATCAGTAGAGTTCAAACCACTATTCTTTGTTCAAAATGGCACCTTTTTCAAGATCTGATCAAATTTCAAGAAACGATTCATTTCAAATATTCAGTTATTGAGTCCAAGGTTGTCCAACTAGTATAAAGGAGAACAAAGATCCTGAATTTTTTTGCCTAAGACAAATCAAGGGGGAAACGTGCCCCCAAGGAGGAAAAGTGATTTCAGTAAGAATTGGGCCAAATTTCAGACAACCAGTTCAGCATGTCCCCTGATATTTCTTGAAGTAATGGTTTTATTGAACAGCAGGGTGATTATGGAAAGATAGCTTATTGCAGTGCAAAAAAACCAAAAATGGAATTTTACCAGTGGCGTTGGCGAAGAGAATGGAGACCGAGCTTGTCAGTTATTTCTGCAGCATTCATTGCATTAGGAAGATCTTGTTTGTTAGCAAATACCAGTAAAACAGCATCCCTCAGTTCATCCTGAAACCAGATTCAAGCACAACATTTCAATCCTAGTAGCAATATCTCAAGTAACCGATCCCCTTGATCCTACTTAACCAACAAGAAATACGATTATATGATATGGCTCGACAAAATAGTATCTCCTAAAAGCCACTTATCAGAAAATAAAAATAAATAATAATAATAATAAATAAATAAATAAAATAGTATCTCCTAAAAGCCATGTAACATAACAAAGAGAATCTGAAGCCCCAGTAAACAGCAGTAACCAGTATCTCCAATTCCTGAACTGAAGGCCAAATAGTTTCAGTTTGAGTTGTGATAAAATAAATTGGTCAAATGTTCTAATTAGTGGATAAACTGTTGGGTACTTTGGTAATTGTGGACCTACATATTAACATTGTACATTAAGCTATATTATTTTAGCCTAATTAAATGTGATCAATTAAGTTAATTCTTGGGCTTTTAAAAACATCTCTTATATACATTGTATGGGTTTTACAATGTGTAGAGACTAATTTTATTTTATTTTATTTTATTTATTAATGATGGGTCAATAAATAAAATAAAAATAATACGAGGTATAAAATGGGTTATGATCCCTAGTCTAAATGAGGAGAAAAATTTGCATATTATTTACATTCCATCAGTGAATGATTTGACAATTCCCTGCAATACTCGTTTCAGACATGGAAGACAAAACCCAAGTACAACATCTCAATGGATCCAAGTACGTCTTCCGATATTATTATTGATTTAGCACGAGATTCTGACATATTTATCATCTAGATTGTTTTTTGGATGAGATCAGGACCATCAGATTTTATTATCTATCCATGGAATAAAGTTTTGTTATTTATCTAGATGACAGTTTTTATCATCATTCTGTATGATTCATGGTTCTCCAACAAGTGGTATCAGAGCCACTTTTGTTAAATCTATTAGGATTAGATTTGTATTTTATTTTTTAATTAAAGGTGTTTCATGGTGGGTGGAGTTTTTAAATTTTGATTTCCATTCATTTATCCACCCCTGTTTTTCTAAATTGTTGTGGATAGCAGTATCTAGATGATATATATGCTAGAATCTTATGCTAAATTGATAGGATAACAATATCGGAAGACATACTTGAATCCATTGAGATGTTGTACTTGGGTATTGTCTTCCACGTCTAAAAGAAGTATTGCAACGAGTGTTGCAGGGAATCCTCACATCACTCACTGATGGGATGTGAATAATATGCAAATTTTTCTCCTTGTTTAGATTGTGGACCATAACCCATTTTATACCCCTTATTATTTTTATTTTATTTATTGGTTCATCATTAATAAATAAAATAAAATTGGTCTCTACACATTATAAAGTCCATGCAATGTATATAAGAGATGTTTTAAAAGCCCAAGAAATAACTTAATTGATCACATTTAATTAGGTTAAAATAAGATAACTTAATGTACAATGTTAATATGTAGCCCACAATTACCAAAATACCCAACAAAAACTCCAATTCATTTTTAGGAAGATTTATGATTCATTTGCTTGAATTTCTACCAGAGTTCTATTAGAAGTACAAGAGAAGTGACAGAAAGGTTCTCCGATATCAGTTCCCTAGACTAGAAAGGAAAAAAATGAAAAATGAAAACCCAACAAAGTGAAAATAGAAGGGATTTTCTGAAACTAAAACTAGAGATATCTATATAGATCAAATAAAGCCCCTCTTGACTCATTATTCATGATAAACTTTAATGTGTAGAAGGAAGTAAATATATCCATATTCTAGAGGCAAAGAAATATAAGATCTCAGTCATTCAAAAAAAAAAATCCCCTGTTACCAAACAACCAAGAGGCAGACAGCATCAATCATCTCAATTAGAAGGTGCCATGTGATGTCATGTCAGGAGATTTAGCATAAACGTTGAGGTGAAAAATATGAAGCATGTATAATGGAAATTTACCTCATTCAACATCCTATGCAACTCATCCCTTGCCTCAACAACTCGATCCCTATCATTGCTATCCACAACAAAAATAAGACCCTGGGTGTTCTGGAAGTAGTGCCGCCACAAGGGACGAATCTACAAAGAGAAACCACATTCTTATCAAAAAAGATAAAACAAAGAAAGAGAGAAACATGCTAATCACTCTTATAAAAACACAAAGCTTCAGAAAAAGATTCCCAGAATGATATAACACATTAGACTAAGAAAACAACTTCATATATTCAGTGGGTTATTCCCTGGGAACAAAAAATATGAGGCACTAGAGAAAGTAGTAAACTTTCTCACTTTGATTAACAATCTGTTGAACGCTTGCCTATATGTTTTACATCCAACACTACTTTGGGTATAAAAACATTCTTACCACTTATCCAACAACAGTTTTTTTATTTTTTGATAAGCAAACAAGAATATATAAAAGATACCAATCAAAGAGTTGGGGGTGCACCCCAAGTACACGGGAGGCATATGAAGGATGCCAAAACAAAAACACCACTGACATATTAACATTTCAAACAGTGTTTACTTCTAAAACAGGATAGTATTATGCATTTGTTTATCTCCCATTCAAAGTTATAGCTTGCTCCATTGTTCTTTGGTTTTTTATGCACTTGCAGGCTGCTAGAAGACATGCTTTAGTAATCATACTATGGATCGTATATTTTGATTAACTACCAAGACAGATCTTTGTCTCTTCCATATGAGGATATACACAAAAAATAATGTATGTTCCAAATGCATATTAATAAACAAAAACACATTGACAATTCAGTTCCAACTAAATCATAATAAAATTCTGGTAATCTTCAAATTCTAAATAATAGCATCACCAAGCAAACAAAAAAGCCAAGATTGTCCCACATGAACTGATAATTCCTAAATTGTTCTAAAAAATTCTATAACAGCAAGAATTCTTCTTATAATGTGCAAGAAGTGCAAAATTCAAACTTAAAGTTTCTCCATATTATTGCCCTATTTTCATAAGATTTTAAAATTACCTCAATAAGTACTTGCCAAATCCAATTTTTCACTACAGCTAGAATCCATGAATCATGGAAACAAAATGATGTTGGAATATCAAATATGTGGTCCTCAAGAAGCAGCCAATAGGCATATGACAATTTAAAGGACAAAAAGAAACAAAAGAAAGGAAATAAATACCTTGTCCTGACCACCAACATCCCAAACAGTGAAGCTAATGTTCTTATATTCCACTGTCTCAACATTAAATCCTGAAAAAAAAACAGCTCATTTAATAATTCAAATAATCTACAGTAACTATTTAAATAAATTAAAACAGAAATTTGCATATTCCCAATATTTTATAAAGTGCCCACTTGCATGTTCTTTTCGATTTAGTAATAAATAGCCTGAGTCATGAGGTGAAATGACACATCTGCTGTCATATAATGCCACAATTGGAGAGGCTCCTTTTTGGTGTGGGTGAATCAAAGTACATGTTGCTTATTGGAAAACAATTTGATGGGTGGTTCCTTGCCGAGGGCTTTGGTACTTATGGGAAGAGATGAACCATAGAATATTTGAGAATTAGGAGGAGGTATCTCTAAACTTTTTTTTTTATAGATAAACCCACAAAAAATGTATTAGAAAAAGGGTGCTTAAGAGGCAACCCGAAGCATACAGGGAGTATACACGAATCACCAAAAGGCAAACACTCACCAGCCCTCAACAAGAACCCAACCAATCAACAAAGTTAATTAAAGAAAAGGGTCCTACATCTAAACAAGACTTAGCCCAAGACCAAAGATTACAAACAAACGAATTTTTCATTCTTTGAATCGACAAATCCTCATTATTAAAAATTATCTTGTTTCTTTCCTTCCAAATCGTCCAAAATAAATAGAGAGGAGTTGTCAGCCAAGCCTTTCTACGCTTCTTGTCCACAAAGGAAGCAAGCCAACCTAAAAGAGTATCTCTAGCCGTAAGCGGAATGACCCAATTAACACCAAACAAAGTAAACACGAGATCCCACAAAACCCTCACCTTGGAGCAATGAACAAAAATGTGATTTATCGTCTCCTCTTCAAGCACAACACAGGAAGCATATGTTAGCTAAGTTCCACCCCCTCCTCTTCAGTTGATCTAGGGTTAGGACCTTCCCCCATGAGGCTTCCCAAGCAAAAAAACCCACCTTAGTAGGAACACAAGGGCTCCAAATGATGCTCCACGGAAACGGGACTGCACAACTAGGATCAAGAGTATTATAGAGGGATTTAATAGAAAAAATCTCATTCTTCATCTCTTTCCACACCACCCTGTCCCCCAAACTAGCAGCTAGACTCTTTCCTTGAAGGGTCGAAAGAAGCCTCTCCACCGCCTCCACCTCCCAATCATTGAAAGATCTAGAGAATCGAGGATTCCATCCCCCCTCTTCCCCCAAAGAATCCTAACAATCCGCTACCCACACATCTTTAGAATCCGTTAAGGCAAACAAAGAGGGAAAAGCCTCACAAAGGGAATTATTCCCGCACCAAATGTCCTTCAAAAATCTCACCCTTCTGCCATCCCCCACTGAGAAAGTAATATTTTTAAGCAATAAGGAACCTTCCTTTCTAATTTCCTTCCAAAACCCCACCCCATAGCCCTCCCTAACTTCACGGGAGCTCCACCCTCTACCTTCTTCCCCAAACTTCCTACTAATTGCAAGCTTCCATAAGGACTCCCTTTCAACCGCATAGTGCCAACTCCGTTTGCACAAAAGGGCCCTATTGAGGATAGAAAGATTTCTAATCCCCAATCCACCCTTCTTTTTATCTTAACAAATAATTGCCCACTTTACAAGATGGGGCCTCTTCTCCAAAGCTCCCCCACCCCAAAGAAAGTCCCTTTGAATTTTCTCTAGTCTCAATTTAACAACTCTTAGCATACGCATTAAGGACATGAGATAGATTGGCATGCTAACCAGAGTGCTCCGAATGAAAGTAATTCTCCCTCCCTTAGAAATGAATTGCCTCTTCCACAAGGCTAGTCTCTTCCACATCCTCTCTTCCACACCATCCCAAACCACCACCGACTTGTGCGGAGCACCTAAAGGGAGCCCCAAATAAGTGAAAGGAAGAGCTCCCACTTTGCAGCCAAGCTCAAAGGCCAACAACTCTACATTCTCTACTCTTCCCACCGACAAAATTTCACTCTTATTCAAATTGATACTCAGCCCTGAAATGGCTTCAAACCACATTAAAAACCAACTTAAAAATGTCATTTGCTCTTGGAAGCCTCATAAAAAACCAGTGTATCATCAGCGAATGAGAAATTTGGAGCCCATTGCTCTGGGGAGGTATCTCTAAACTTAAAGATGTTGTTCTCAGAATCCTATTCTGGAGGACCTATTATTCATTTTCCATAGTATGATTCCTTGATCGGAAATTCTAAGTTTGTGCTCTTTATGCTTTCAGCTTTTTAGACCTTGTGTGGCCCTCGTAGACATCCCAGGTACCAGCCTTTGGCATCTTTTTCAAATGCAAAATTTTACCTTTATCAACAATAAATGAATAGGGAAAAAGATACTACAGGTTTTTGAAAGAACATCATCTATACTGAGGTAACTATAGATCACCACAAATGAACTGAAGGGAAATTAACTCAATAGCAGCAATATTTACCAATACAAGTTATAACAAGCTAGAAATTAATTGATATCAGGAATTGGGACTCACCGATAGTAGGAATGGTCGTGACTATTTCTCCAAGCTTGAGCTTATATAAGATAGTGGTTTTACCAGCAGCATCAAGACCTACCATCAAGATTCGCATCTCTTTCTTGGCAAAAAGCCTGCTGAAAAGCTTTGTAAATGTCAGCCCCATCTCTGTTTTTCTCTTACCTCACTATGGATTACTCGATGCACTGCAACAAAAAAAGAAAAAAAGAAAAAAAGAAAAAAACATCATCAGGGAGTAAAAAAACATCCAAAACCATATACATAGTCAACAGTAACACGAAGTATGATAATAAACACGGGGATTTGCATTCACTTGTGCCAATTTAAAATCAGATAAGAGTGAAACCTAATAAGAATTTAATATTTTAAATAAATACGTATAAAATCTGATAAAACCCATGCGAGAAAAACAGAAACCCTAAAATCATCTTACCATCATTCAAACATGTCTAATTAACATAAATACGAATTCAAATTAGGCTAAAACAATTTCAAATGAAAAAATCAAGACACGGGACATTGAATTCAACAAAACGATTTGTTTCGATAAATGATTGTCTAAACTAAATTAAAAAATAAAATAAAAAAACAAAAATCGTAGCAACAATTTGAAAACGCTGTCTGAAACGTACCAATTAAAGGTCAAAGTCGAACCAGAAACGGCTCAAAAACAGCGAATCTCCTAAGAATTCTAAAGAAATAAAGACCAAAACAACGAATCTATTCGAATTCAACCGATCAGCATGGGGAGATCAGCGGATATAGCACTTGAGATCGAGAGAGATCTGAATTGAAGTCAACTGAATCAACGGAAGAGAAGAGGAGAAAGAACAACTCGCCTCTCAAAAGCTTCAGAGAAGGATCTAATGGACGGAGTAACAATACGTTAATTTCTCGTTATTTATTTGATTGACCGGAGAAATGAGCCACGGCTTCTCGAAATGAAAGGTCTGAAATACCCCTGTAAAACGATCGCTGTACAACTTAAACACGCTTACAGCCCCCGTACACCAGCCAAAAATGTTGCGGGGACGACATTTGGAGGCGGCTCAACTTTTGTTCGTATAGGACAACTCAGGAGCAAAAAGATTCTTTTTCTTTCATAGACATCCATTCAAATGGCTTCTCCTAAACTATTACAACAAGTGGGAGCGTTATAAACGTAAAAAGTTTGGATTTTATAATTTAGGTTCTTATTTTGCGATATTTCTTCAAATGCCTTCGAAAATATCTTTTTCTTTTCTTTTTTAGGGTTAATTTCACTCATTCCTCTAAAATTTTGATTAAATACATCTAACCTCCATAAATTTAAAATTTTATCAAATATCTCCCTTATCATTTTTATTCACGTCCCTTTTCATTTAAAATAAAAAAGTTGTATGATTAAATTTTAAACTAATTAAGATATTATACTTCATTTTTAGTAGGGTTGGCTGAGTGGGTTGTCCCATCCTAACCTCTTTCCCGTTTATTTGAAATA
Organism: Vitis riparia; assembly: GCF_004353265.1. Lineage (NCBI taxonomy): Eukaryota > Viridiplantae > Streptophyta > Magnoliopsida > Vitales > Vitaceae > Vitis > Vitis riparia. The sequence goes on from NC_048444.1 coordinate 2,716,165, forward strand.
ATTTTTATTCACATCTTATTAAAAAAATTAAATGGGACGGAACGAGACAAAGCAAGTATGAGAAATTTTCATATCCTTCCCACTCACCCCGTTTAACATTTTTTTTGTTTAAAAAATAAATTATTATAATTTTTATAACTTATTTTATTTAATTTTTTTATTTATATATTAAAAATATAAAAAAATTATATTAAATTAAAATTTATATATAATTTAAGCCGTGTAAAATTGGACAATACTCAAACCCGTCTCGAGTTAAAAAAAAAATCAAATTTATCTTAAATCTATTTATTTAAATCTCAAACCCTCCAGGGACAAAATATGGTGAACACTCAAAAAACTTACCCCATTATTATTAATAATTTCTAAGTTTGTCGAATATATTAGGGAGGAATTGTTACACTTAATCCAAAGTCTATCATGCTGCATTAGCGTCTAATTATAAATGAAGGGAATTTCATATTTTTGTATTTGTAGCATTTGCATCTTAAGCCCCTAAAATGATGGCTAAAAATCAACCTCTTAATCGATTGGGCTTGAAAAATGCATCATTCCAAATTTGACGATTAGGCACATGAATAGCCTCTTGACAAAGACTTCAAAATCTATTCATATTAGGTTGCACCTTTAAAAGGGATTGATAAAAAGATTGAAGAAAACGCCATTGGTCAGCTGAATAAAATAATATAAAATTAATAAAATATTAATTTTAAGCATTCTAAAGTATAATTAATTATACAATTATTATATTAATAAATAGATTACACATAAATTTAAATATTAAATGATTGTTTAAATATATTTTCTAATTTCTATTTTAAAATTTTGAAATAATAAAAGTTTTTAAATATTTTAATTTTTTTTAAAATTATTATTCTTGATAAAAATGATTTTTTTATTATACTTTATATAGAAATTATTATTATTTTATATTTTTAAAATAGAAAACAAAGAATGTATAAACATAAAGTGACGAGCATTGAAAATAAGATCGGATAGAACTTGAGTTTTATTTTTCATTAAAAAATTCGATCAAAAAAATTGTGAGATTAGAGGTCAGCACGCTTACAAGCCAGTGGTTCAAAAATTGGGACGAGCCAGGCTCAGGCCCATTAGTACCTGACTGAACACACGTGACCCCAATCTCTATTTAAGCAAGAGCATTCAATCATCTCTACCCCAAACGCTGCATTTCCGTCGATGTCCGGGTTGAAGGTACTGTTCCGATCTCTATTCCAATTTCAACCGATCGATTTCTTGGTTAGATACAATCATTTGGATGCTGAGAAAATAACGCGAAAATGAAAGAAAGTCACGAATCGTAAATTTTTCACCATCTAGGGTTCGAGAATACGTAAAATTGCACTTTACCCAAAACTCATAAGACTCGAGAAGTTTTAATTCTTTTGTTTGTTTTGGATTTTTGGTTGCAAGGAAACAGAGAGAGATAACATTAGTAATCAAAATGTGGTTTTCTTTTATTTTTTTATGTTTTCTTGGTAACCAAGCAGAGGTTCGGATTTCACTCCGAGTGCTTTATAAGTCGGGAATTCTATTGCTGCAAGTTTTGAATTATAGGGTTTCGCTTTGAACATCCATGGAACTATTGCCAGCTGAGACTGAAATTTTGTTAGATTAACTATCTTTGCTACTTGGAAATGTTTTCTTGTATAAAAGTAGATTTAGTTTACATACGCGAGAATATGTAAAAAGTAACTAAAATTTTAATTGTAAAATTTTCACCAATCATTATTTGGAATATAGAAAAATGTCACTTTGCTTAAAATTCACATTGCCTAGGGCGTTTTCCTTTTCCTCTTTTCTTTCTGGGAAGCAAAAGATGAGAAATAACATACGAATGAAAATGGTGTTCTATTTTCTTGGAAATCAAAGGGCTAGGGTTTCTCTTTGAATGTTTTTAGACTGTCAATGTTGAAAATTTTAAAATATAGGATTTCATTTTTTTTTTTTTTTTTTTGATAGATAAAACTAATTGCATTAAAAAATAAAAAGCTTCACTAGGACGCACCAAAGTATATAGGAATATAGGACGTATACAAATAGCGCCTACTAGTAATAGGTTTTCATTATGGACTACAACTCAAGATAGACTTTCTGCAAAATTAAATTTCCCGAAACATTAACTTGTGCAATTATAAGTAAAGAGGATTTGGCAAATGGTACATACAGTGTTGCCAAAATACAAGCCTTTGGAAGCAAAGGAAGAGCAGCAAAAAAAAAAAAAGAAAAAAGAAAAGAGTATCAATTCTTGTCTTAAAAAAAAAAAGGGGTATTTGATTAAAAGGGTCATTGGAAACCCAATTTTGGAAATCTAACTCTTCGTCATTTTTTGGCCTCATTTTGACAAAAATGTCCTTATTGTTTTCTTGTCAAAATAACCATTTCTTTTAAAACATATTGTAAATACTTGAAATAATCAAAGGCATTTATGTTAAAAATGGGTTTCACTGCAAACAAAAACATGGGAAGGGATAAATTCACAAATATGAGGAGTATTTCATCCCTTTTAACCAATTAGTTCAAAAGAAAACGAAGAACTTTAAAGTGCAAAATAAGTAAATCTTTAAGATGAATTTATTAATATTGTTATAGTTAAATAATGAGGATGTGAAATATGTGAGGAAATAGGTGATATAATAAGGATACTTATGAAAGAAAAAAGTCTACAAACTATTCATACTTTTATATATAGTATGGATATATGTAAAAACTATTCATACTTTTTAAAACCTATCCTTTGAGTGTAATTCAGCTTAGTTGGCTTTTAATATGTACACCCTAGGGTTGGGCCTACAGAGTCAAGTTCCTAGATGAGTTTTAGGAGATGCTATACCTGTATAGGCTTTTTTGTTCCTTTTATATAGTGCTCCTTATATAGTAGAGGTTTCTTCAGGTCTTTTGATTAGGTTTTTATATCATGCGGAGGATTTCTCATCCTTCTTATGTTTTATTCACTTTTAATTAATACATATGTTGATTCTGATATGTATATATATATATATAGTTATTGATGAACAAATCAAATAATTTTGGAACATAGAATATTTAGCAAAGGGAGGTTTCAGAGCTCAACTCGAGACAGTGGCTATGGCTTTTGCATCTTGTCTCCATTCATCTTACTTGTCGAATACCTTCCTTCCAATCCTCCGTCACCGCTCAGCTCTTTCCACCTCCACTAGCCACCTCCATCGGTTCTGCTCACCCAGCCGGTTCTTCTCTTCTGCAAACCAGTTCAGACTGCCATTAATGCAGGTTCAAGTGCAGGCCAAGAGAGGGTTCTCTTTCAAAGAAGAAGTAATCGCTTCTCGTAAGTAATCTCCTTATTTCTCTCGAATCGTTCCCTTTTGTCTTCTATCTTTTAGTCTTCATTAGTTGCTAAGGAAATGAGGAAAAGAAAGGAAATCAAAAGTTGAATCTAATTTCTTAAGGTTGTTGTCTTTTCAAATCTTAGCTCACCTCAACAAAGCAAAACATTTGTATTCTGCCCAGTTCAGTGAGGTTTTCAATTTACTAAGTTCCAACTTCAACCAATGAAAAATCTTGGGCTGATATGTTTAAAATTTTTGTATTTTCCTACATTTCTTAGCAACTAAACATTGGATCAGCAAATCTTTAATCTCTTGTTCAATACATAATATGCGATGATTAAATACTGCTCCCTTTTCATTTCTTTTCTCTTGCTAAGCTCTGATTTTGTGGTAATGTTGCAATGTCTTAGCTGCTGATCTTTCCTTTGAAGCACCACTCAAAATTGTGGAATATCCAGACCCTATATTGAGAGCCAAAAACAAGCTTATCGGTACATTTGATGACAATTTGAAGAAGTTGGTTGATGAAATGTTCGATGTAATGTACAAGTAAGCCTTTTTGACTTATTTGTTGTTTCAATTTGTTCTTCAATAATTTTTTAATTCCCTTTGTTGATTAGAAGATAATATAATTCAATTTTTTTTTTCATCAGATATAATTGGATTATTTATTTATTTTTTATTTTTTACATTGATGAAGTAATTTGAAGTTTGAAATCATTGTGACACTTAAAGGGGTTGTTTGAGACACTTGATCAGTCGAGATAAGAATTGAGGCATTCAAGCCAATTTTTTGAGCTTGGGTTTCCTGATTTCAAATAACCTGTTCAAGCTTTAGTGCATGTATGTTTGCCCAAATTCAGAACTTTTTTTTTTTTTTTTTTGTACTTAACCTAGTTTTCTCTAGTATTCACCTTGTGCAAAGTTTAAGACTCCTTTCACTACCAATGAAAATCAACACTACAAATGCTTTTTGTTTCTTTGTGAAACTTTACCAACTTTATGTCACTTCTCTATTTATCTACTAAAAAGTTTTTTCTGGTTGATTTTTGTAATAGTGTGTGTGAACCTTGTCACACAATGGCATTGTGCTTTGGTTTTTATTAATTTTATTTGTTTTAAAAAAATATTTATTTGTTTTTTTTTATGATTTTTATTAATTTTATTTGTTTATTTATTTTTTTATGGAGAATTGACTTTTTACTTTTGTTTTAAAGTTGTTGGAAAAACATAACAAGAAACAAAACCTAATTGACTCCCGGGCTACACTAGTAAGCATAGGTTTGAAATACATTGGTTTCTACTAAATAAGTGGAGACTTTCCCAACAAAAGTATGCATTCTATTTTTAATAACATAAGACTTGATGGATTACAAAAATATAATACAATAAAAGATCGAGTTTGAATACATGGATGTCAACCTTGAGTAATGGAGCCCTCGAGGCCTAGCTCAAGTGGTAAAGGGATGGAGAAGGTTTGTGGGAGGTTCCTAGTTCAAGTCCCAATGTAGACAAAAATTTACCTATCAAAAAGAAAAAACTTGAGTAATGGGGCTTTAATTATTTCTTATTTTAATATTTTACAAAGATGAATTCAAAAATTTGTTTAACTAAGATAAATTTCATCTAATTTCCACCAAGCAATTACAAAAAATAATAATAATAATTTTTACTTCATACAAAATAATTGATTTGGAAATATAACTATTGACAAATTTTATTTATGAAAAATTATTATCATTTGTTCGGTTTTGTATTCCAATCGAATTTAAAATAATTTATTAAGAAAGAGAGTTTTATTATACATATCAATTCAAAATGTTTTTATCCAAGCCAAATTATTACTTTTTATTTCATTTCATTTTTATTTATGCATATTTTTTAAACTAAAATGAAATTTCCAATTAAACACTAGAAGTTGTTAGGAAAATAGTCTCATAGGCTAAACAAAGAAAAAGAAAGCAAAAAATGATTCTCTCTCTTTACTTCAAGCTCAACCTCTCTACAAAATTAGTTGTAGCCAAAGAATGGTCCTGGTCCTCTATGTGCATCCTAACCCAACCCAAAAATATGGACATAGAATTAGATTTAACTGTTTGGCCTGACTGCTCAGCATCATTAAATGCCCTCCTATTTTTTTCTTTCCATAGAGTTCAAAACAAACACAAGAGAGTAGAAAAGGAAGCAAATTTCAATTTCTCCTTTTGAGAAGGAGCTCTAAAAGCCGGAATGCTCAATCAACTATATTTACTCTTTTGGAAAAGTTAGAAGAGGTGAGAAGAATAATTGGGAAATAGTTGTTGCTGACTAATGAAGTTAAAGATCCTTTCTTGGAATGTGAGAAGGGCCAATATGGGGAGAAAAGGAAGTTAATTAAGTCTATGATCATGTCTCATAAAGTGGACCTTGTTTGCCTTAAAGAAACTAAGGTGCAAGAGATGTCTATTCAGATGATTAGGAGCTTGGGTGTGGGAATATTTTTGGAATGGGAAGTAGTGGAAGCTAGAGGTTTAATCGGAGATATTTTGGTTTTCTAGGACAATGGGGTGGTGGATTTGTTGGATATGGAAGTAGGAGTGTTCTCCGTCTCATGTTGCTTCAAACATTATGAAGATGGCTTTGTTTGGATGTTTGGAGGTTTCAAAATGTGTTTTCTTTGCAATTTGACATTTTACTAATTAAACAATTTTTAAAAGAAAATTGAAGGACAACACGATATTATGTGCTTCTATTTTATTTTTATTTGTCGTTATTTTATCATTTGAATAAGAACTTTCTATACTTTTGTGAAATAAATTCAATGAAATAAAATAGAAATAAAAATTATCATTTTTTATATATCATATAAAATGTAAGAATATTGAAATTGAAAACAAAATGATTACAACAATATTTGAATAATGATATTAAAATGAAAGTGTGCCGAATCAATGGCAAAAGAAAGAAATCAAATTAATTAAAGTGTAAATTGATGATAAAAATAAAAATAAAATATAAAAATTAATGTTAAAACTAAAATTAAGAAGTAAAATGAAAGAAAATAATATGCCAAAACATTCAAGCCCCTCAAAACACATGTATGAGTGGATGTGTATCATTTTGCTCAGGACAAAATTGGAGGTCTACAATTTGTTACTCAAACTGCATGGTCTGAAGTATTCACGAGCCTACTTGAACTCAGCTTGGTGTTGCTCAAGGTCAAGTTTGGCTTGTTGATAAGTGAATGCGGTAGGGGTTCTTAATGAGCTGAACTTGATTAGCTGCACTGCTGTTTGGGGGATGATTTTATGTATTAACCAGATGGTGAGGAAAGGTGCAATAGTTGTTAAGTAGTGTTGGATGTGCAAGTGGGATAAAGAAATAGCAAATCATCTTCTTGTCCAATAAGTTGCAGGATCTTAACGGCCCTTTCTTTGTACTAGAAAATACTGCCGTGTCATTTTGGACTACCATGCATTGCAGCATTGGTTAGTTTGCTTTTACCTCACCTAGAAAGAAAGATAAGAAGTTTTTACTGATAGCACTACACTACTCTGAAATTGAATGTTTTAGGATTAGATCTATTCTTTAAAATTATTAGGTGCTTATAAGAATGCTTGCCATTTACAGGAGTGTGAACAATACTTGTTGGCTTCCTTTTCCACAGAACTGATGGTATTGGGCTCTCAGCACCCCAAGTAGGAATCAATGTTCAACTCATGGTTTTTAATCCGGTTGGTGAACGTGGTGAAGGAGAGGAAATTGTTCTTGTAAACCCTCGAGTAAACAAATATTCAAAAAAAATTGTTCTCTTTAATGAAGGTTGCTTGTCCTTTCCGGGGATCTATGCTGATGTAGAGGTATCCATAAATGCTGATTCCTCTCTCTTTTTTATTTTATTTTATTTATTTATTTATTTTGTCTGGTGCCTTTTAGCTTAACATCCATTCAGAGTAGTATACAGGAAATGGTTACTTTGAATAATTAATTTTCTTTGGTGCATATTTATGATTTTACCCTATCCACTGAATATCAATTATCATCTTCCTGAGTGAGGAGTTCCCATAAATCTTAAGATGATACTTTGGTGTGCCTTCAGTTAGCGCATTTAATATATTTATTCCACATACCTATAAAAAATAAATGAATATATAAATAAATCTTAAGATGATGCTGATTTAATTTCTAAGTAACTAAAGCATGCAGGAATTCAAACATTGCATGCTTCTTTCCTTGTCTCTTGCTGCTTGTGAAATAGAAAAAGTAGTGTTTTGTTGGTAGCTTTGAGCCCAGAATTATTCTAACCCTAAACAATTGTACTTCGAGTACTAACTAATATAAGTGATATGTGTGTGTGTGTGTGTGTGTATTATACTTATTTCAATGCTCAATCCATGCTTCAAGCCTCCACCTAAATGAAATCTAACCTTCTGATTCTCTAAATTTTGTCTTTTTTCTCTAAGCCAGAAAAGGGAGAGTGAAGACACAGGGTGCTTATAGTCTAAATGAGCTTGGCATGTGTATACATGTTCCTATGAAAAGGATTCATAAACTTCAAATAGTCAAATTATATCATGCACCTGCATTTGTTCAAATGCATAATGTTTTGGCTCATTTTCAAATGTTGTTCCAGCACAAACTCCACCATGTCTTAGCCTGAGCTCTGTAGGCCTGGTTAAATAAGTCCTAGTACACTGCTTTGTTAAATCATAAATTGTGAGGTGTTACATTATCACCTTAACCTGTGTAGTGGCAATTTAATAGAATAATTGTTAGTTTATTAATAACCAAACACAAAGTTTATTATGTTCCTTTTCGATTGTACGGAAGCTGTGGTTCCGTTGCTGCTTCTGCTTCTGCTTCATTTTTTTACTTAAATGCTCTTCTTCTGAGTTCTAATCATTGGAGAATATGCCTGAAAGTTATTTTTTTTATCAAAGATGAATACACCATGCTTTGACAAAACTTGACTTTGCATGCAAGTATCCCTTGTTCAGAAGGTGTGTAAGTCTCTTGTTACCTAACCTCTTTTTTTTTTTTTTTTTTTTTTTTTTTGTGGTCTTCCCTGCTCTTTGGTTTGTACACCGTAATATTGCAGAGACCAGAATCTGTAAAGATTGATGCACGGGACATCACTGGTGCAAGATTTATGATTAACTTGTCAGGACTTCCTGCACGGGTGTTCCAGCATGAGTTTGACCATTTACAGGTTCTCTTCTTTAATTTACATTCTTTCAATCATTGCTGGTTCAACTACAAGAAATCCAATTGTTAGAATTTTTATTCAGGGAATATGTAGCTGAAAGTTTTAAAAACCAGATTTCTATGGTGTTGGTGGATCCCTCCCAGATTTTATTTACCAAGAACATTTGTGAAACAGATGATGAGATACTATCTGTACTTGTGGCCTGAATGTCGAGAAACAAATAAATTGCTCTAGATATCATATACTTGGTGTTTTCGTGTGGTCCAGTTTTAGTAATAATCCATAAATTTCTTTTTCTAACATAGGTCTTGAATTTGCAGGGTACTCTTTTCTTTGACAGAATGACCGAAGAAGTTCTTAACAGTATCCATGCCAATCTGCAGGTAAGTTGACATATGTTTTTCTATCTCTTGGTAGTGGATGAGTTCTTTTACCTAGTTCTTGAAGGGAGTCTAAACTATGATGATAAGTAGAGCATTCGATATGCTTTCTTTTTGTCAGAAATTTTGTTCAGTTATTTAAATGCTGTGAGTCACATGAGAAATAAGTATTCATTTTATGCCTTGGCACTGACCCATTTGGTAGTTTAAAACCATGGTTTGAAATGTCGGATTTTTTGCCAAAATATCGCCGATATTTTGGTTATCGGAGTAGATCGACACACACTGATAATCGGGCAGTCAATTTTTCACTAATTTTTTTTTTAAAAATTTCGCCGAAAGTATTTTTACTGATTTTTCGGGATATTTCCCGATATTTTCGGTGGCCAACCCGGTCAGCCCTTCAATTACGTCGCTGCTGCTGCCCATTCACGTTGCTGCCCGTCGCTGCTGTTGCCCAACTGCTGCTGCCCGCTGCCAGCCTGCTGTCCCCCTTTCAAATTTTGCCCGCCTTGTTTACGTTGATGCAGGGATTCAAACCCAGCCAAAAGTCTTGGGTTCAAGCCCAATTACCACTAGGCTAAGCTCATGCTTATTAATGTGTAGTAAATTTGTTAAACTTCATTATTAAAAAATTAATTATAATTATTTTACTTTAAATTTTATTTATTTAATTAATTAATAATTAAAAACCATCATTATATTTTTTTTAACAAACATTTTTTAATATCATTTATATGATAATTAAATATAAAAAATATAAGCCCTCTCAGTATTTGGGCCTTCCCCTAGGGGTTCCAGCTAGGGCCTCTTCTATGTGGGATGGAGTGGAAGAGAGGGTCAGGAGGAGACTTGCGCTGTGGAAAAGACAGTATATCTCCAAAGGGGGGAGGATCACTCTCATAAAAAGTACCTTGGCTAGCATGCCAATTTACCAAATGTCTATATTCAGGATGCCGAAGTCTGTTGCTAAGAGAGTGGAGAAAACCCAAAGAGATTTCCTATGGGGGGGAGGAAACTTGGAGGGAAAAGTCCACTTGGTTAAATGGGATGCGGTCTGTACAGAAAAACACAAGGGAGGGCTAGGAATAAGGAGAATAGCCACTTTGAATAGAGCCCTGCTGGGCAAGTGGATTTGGCGGTTTGCTTGTGAAAAGGATAATCTTTGGAAACAAGTGATCATTTCGAAATATGGGCAAGAGGTTTATGGTTGGAGGTCAAAGAGGGCTATTGGGGCGGTTGGAGTAGGGGTCTGGAAGGAGATTATGAAAGAAGCGGATTGGTGCTGGGAAAACTTGGCCTTTATAGTTGGGAAGGGATCCAAAATCAAATTTTGGAAAGATAGTTGGTGCACTGACACTCCGTTGTCCCAATGTTTCAATCATCTTTTTGTCCTTGCTGTGAATAGAGATGCTACGATTGAGGAGATGTGGGATCAGGATTCGGGTCAAGGAGATTGGAATCTTGTCTTTGTGAGAGACTTCAATGATTGGGAGTTGGATATGGTTGGGGAGCTGCTTCATACGTTGAGGGGCCATAGGCCCTCCAGGGAAGATGATTCAGTTATGTGGAAACAGGGAAGAAAGGGTTTGTTCAGAGTCAAAGAAGCGTACAGGCTGCTAGACAAGCCTAATGCCACAATATTTCCCGCAAGGAGAATATGGGTGGATAGGGTGCCAACTAAAGTATGTTTTTTTGCTTGGGAGGCTACGTAGGGGAAGGTGCTTACTCTGGATAGACTACAGTTAAGAGGGGTGCAACTCCCAAACTGTTGTTTTTTGTGTGGTTGTGCAGAAGAGAATGTAAATCATATTCTTTTACACTGTATAGTGACTAGAGCCCTATGGGACATTATTTTTGGGTTGATAGATGTTAAATGGGTCCTCCCAAAAACTGTAAAGGAGACTCTTATCTCTTGGAGGAGCTCATTCGTAGGGAAGAAAAGGAAACAGATTTGGAAATCCATTCCGTTATGTATTTTTTGGACGATTTGGAAGGAGAGGAATAGGTTAGCCTTTAGGGGGGGTGAGTTGAATATTCAGAAACTAAAGAATTCTTTTGTCTGTAACTTGTGGAATTGGGCCAAAGTGTATTTAGGTGAGGAGTCTGTCTTTCTTATAGGTTTTTTGGAGTGGATAGCTTCCACTTAAGGGGAGGTAGTTCTCTTTGGTCATTTTTCTCTTTTTGAGGCTTTTGCCGTTTTGTATACTCCCTGTATGCTTTGTGGCGATTAGCCTTTTTTAATGCATATCCTGTTTACTTATAAAAAAAATATATATATATATATATAAAAAATATAAATATTAAAAAATCATGTATGCATCATCATTTATTTTATATTATTGAATGCATTTGAATTGAATAAATTGTAGTTTTAATATTAAATGTATTATTATTTATCTTATTAATCCTATTTTAAAAAATTATTGTCATTTCACTTTTAAATTTTTTATATTTATCCTTTTAATTTTATTTAATTTTGAATGTTTTTATTTTAAAATATTAAAAATATAACATTTTCAAAAAATACTAAAATAAAAAAATAATAATAATGAATTTCTAATATTTCATAAATTAAAATTAATTCGATTCGATAAATAATAAATTATTAAGATCGATTTATCCTTACTTATTGATATTTTTCTCTTTGATCATATCGTCAATTATACTTAGAAAATAACTTTAACATATGTATTTTTATTTATTTTATCATTATTTGGGGTTATTTTAAATATTTCCATGAATTTTGAATAATTTTCGTTTTACTAATATTTTTGTCAAAATATCCACCGATATTTCTCTGATAATTTTTTATATATCCATAAAATCCAAGTACCGATATATCTGTATTTGCTGTAATTTCAAACCATGTTTAAAACAAAAGTCTTCTGATAAATTAAGTACCATGGTGATTATGAGTGGGATAAATTAAGTACCATGGTGATTATGAGTGGGTTTTCTTCCTACCTAGTTGCAAAAAAATGCTTTAAGTATGTTAGATCATTTGGTTTAGTCTAGGTGCAAGTGCTTCTATTCATGGAAATCTATTTGATCTATTTCTCCTTTCCACTTTGTGTCTCATACAAAAATGGGTCATATTAAAAGAAGGAATGATTTTGGGAATTACATGAGAGGATACACTTGTCATATGAAATTCCAATTCTCTGATTCCAATTTCTGATCAACCAAACAACTATATATAGAAAGAGAGATCTTTTTCTTACTGGACTTAGATGATGGTGTTCCCACCCCTTTCTTCACCTTATATCTCCTAGATCCATTGAAGCATTTCAGAGTTTCCATCACAAGCTCTTGTAGGTGATCCTTTCTTCGTCATCAGTGAACCACAGATTAGTGGAGATGATTTAGGGTTGAGGTTTAAGAGCCGGCAATGGGATTTAGGGTCAGGTTGCTTGGCCTGTGTTTTTTTATTTTTAAAATTTGTATCATCTTTTTTGAAGTGTTGTTTATTTAGAATATACAATGTTGTTTGCAGTTCAGGATAAGGTGGGCTGGTGATGATAAAAGTCTTAAGCATGTATGAAAGGTGGGTTTGGTTTGGTCTCTTCGGCCTAAGGTTTTCAAACTGATAACTGAATCAAATTAATTAGTTCTACCCTTTCCAAAACTGAACCAACATTTTGCAAGTGAAAGCTGAACCAATTAAGTCAGTCTGTGGATTGGTGTGATCGGTTTTCATGATATAGCTTATGCCCCTAGCTCTGGCTCATAGCATGAGCTATGCATGCCTCGAAAGGAAGGAATCAACAAGATTGACATGCATGGGCCAACAATGCAACTAATGTAGGCTATGGGATGAGAAGAGAGTTTGGCACACAAATGCAACATTGCAGCAAGGATGTGGGCCAAGAGGGGGCTTAGCACACATTTTTTGATAGGTGAGGGGTTTAGCACACATAAGGCCACTATGCATACATCAATGGGCTGTGTGACACGGGTGGGCTCAACATGATACAATGTTTGGCATTGGTGAAAGACCAAGCAAGCACTGTTGGACTCTTAAGAACATGACATCTAGATGTGTAAGAATGTGACATTTTGGCATTGTCACAAGCAAGTGGTTGCAAGCACATGAGGCCGCTTATGCATACATCAATGAACTGAGTGAATGCTAGGGCTTAACATGGTGCAACACTTAATATTGGTGGAAAACCAAGCAAGGGTTGTTGGACTCTAAGAACATTACATCTAGAGGCATAAGGATGTGACATCTTAGTATTAGGGGAAGCCCAACCAAGGGGTTGGTACTTGCTAGCATGTTAAAAAGTTGCAAGTCGTCTAACATAGGACACTTAGTGGGCTGAGATGCTTGCTAGACATGTGTCACAAGCCAGGCAAATCTTTGCAATGATGGGGTAGGTGACATGTAATTGGCACATTGAGACTTAGAAAGGTGGCATGACCAAGAGAGTGAGCTGTTGAGCATGGTAACAGCTAATATAAGCAGGAGCAGGCAATGCAACTGTTGGGATGGATGACAATGGCTGAAGCCATGAGATGAACCACTACCTAGATGTGAGTGGTGTTAGTGGGATGATTCCTAAAACATGGGTAGAGTTAGTGCCCATATAAAGCATTCCTCTCTAAGCCTTCTTTGCATGAACTCACCGATGAAAGTTGCAGCAATCTTGTTCAGAGAAGGCCGTGGCCGTTTTCTTGTAAATGCTTGAGAGTTAATATAAGTTAGGGTTTTTTCCCTGTAAAAAGTTGCTTGTCTTGTGTGTTGTTAATTGTGCATCTCCTGAGGCTTAAGAAGGGCTGGCCTAAAAAGACTTTTAAGCGCCTTACAATATGAAAATTTTGGGGGTAAATTTCATGCTTGTGACAATAGGACACATAATACTTGTGAAACAGTTAGTTACTTCTCTTTCGATAGTATAATAAACCCATACAAGCATGCATGCATGCACAAACACACAAATCCTGGAAGGTAGGGCACATCTGAACCATGTTGAGCCTGGTAAAGGCTTAAGCTTAGCCTTGAGAATGGACACTCAGCCAAAGATCGGTTCCATTCGTTATCTGCTCAACGCCATCAGTCCATTCTATTGAAGGGGCTTCACATGGCATTACAGGCTGGCCCTTTTTTTTTCTAGTATAAGAAAGATGGATAGAAAATGACCCTGAGACATGGCATTGGCAATTTGTCAAGGTGGGGACAGGGACCTTGCAAACATTCCTTGGAACCAAACAAATTACCTATAAGCAAAAGCAGAGAGATGGCTTGAAAAGAATGTTCTTTCCTTTTCAAACAAGGTGGCTTGGATCCAAGGCCATGATGTTATTTAAAAGTTCATGTTAATGATGATTACACTCTGCCCTTGGTTACTTTTTTAACCTTGTAGTTCCAGCCTTTCACAGTTTCACTGTTTCACATTGTTACAAATGTCATATGCCTGTTACATGATTAAAAAGTATAGAAGCCACATGACCATCTCTAAAAACTAACATGAACATAAGGAAACAAAGAAAACAAAATATGAATTAAAATTTGCAACTCAATGCTTAACTAGTCACCAAAGCTAATAGCTAGTGGACTGCTTAGTCTTGGTAATCTTCTTGGATTCTCCTGTGTTAGATAATTTGCTACAAAAGGTGGAATACAAATATGCACTATATGTCAAAGAACTGTCTTTTTGGTTTTTTTATCCATGTTGAACACATAGGTCAGGCATTACTTAGTGTTGCAGTGTAGCACTAAAAGCAAGAAACCGTATCTGAGAAACTGTATCTGCCAATCATAAGGGAAGAGTTGCTGATATAAAATATTGTTAAATAATTTGATTGCTAACTTTATAGGATCCATAATGCTTTCAGAGGTTTGTTGCTGTGTCATATTTATGAATGGATAATAGCCCAATTTTGCAATGGAAAAATGAAAAGTTTGTTATGTTGCTTAGTGCCAATTGTTCTGTTGACAGGACTTAGAAAGGAAGTATGAAGATAGGACTGGATTTCCGAGCCCTGAAAGGATAGAAACCCGCAAAAGAAGGAAGGTGGCTGCTGGTTTTGGGAAATCATGAATACACAAGCTTCTAAATGTATCAGGTTTTATATGTAAGGTACACTGTTAATGCATGTCTTGTTTGATTGTGTCCTTTATATTTATTCTATTAATATAGACAAGGATATTTGGCCTGATGCTGATTGTACCACATACAGGAGTATGCTGAGCAGAAGCACAAACTGGGACAAGAACATTGGAATGTTGTGGATACATTAGATGAATAGTATTATGTATTATTGGTATTGGATACCCGGGTAATAGTTTTTTCTTGTTTAATGCGATGCAATGTTTGTTAGCAAGACTGAATATCTTCAGTTAATACCTCAAAAAGTTTCACACCCACAATAGTGAATCAACCTGCTTTGAGCTTGAAGCAGTGACTTCTGGAACTCATTTGCCCTGGCTCTTTTGACCACAAGCATTGTTGGTTACTATAATGCCCATTCGAAGCCCATAATTGACTTTTGAATCTTTCAAAAACATCTGGAAATGTGAATGGTATCCTTTTTGTTTTGGTAATTTCTTAGATTCTTCTTATCTTCTTTGCTTCCTTGACCTAAGAAATAAATAAAAAGGAAGGGAAAAAAACAGACATAGAAGATAGAGAAGAAGCATTTGATGTGCTCCTGCTTTCTCTGGTGTACTCCAATGTTGGTGAACTTTGGGAGAAGAAAAGCAATAGATATGTCCAACTTTTTCTGGTTTATTCTTTTTGTATTAGTGATCCTTTTTCTTCTCTTTATTACAGGTATGGGATTGAAGATTTGTCTTAATGATTCAAGTATTCAACAATGAAGAATCGGCATATAAAATACATTTCACATTTTTATTGACACATTCTTAATTACCTATGCTTTTCCTTGGTAATACTTAATTGATAGGTGCCTATCGATGAGAATTTGAGGGTACTGTTTTGATTTTATTTTTGAACCAATTAAATAAAATTTTCTTCCCAACATTTTCCATTATACCAATGTATTTTTTTGTTATTCAGTCTTTCTGAGATTAAGTTGAGGATTCAAATTTGTATGGTCAAAGAATTTGTTACTGGTGGTCTCTTAATTCTTGGCTAGAGTGTGAAGCCAGAACTCAGATCTATTGTTTCTCAGGCTTTAAATGAGTTGCTATTGACTTTCAGCTGCTATTGTAATTGCTTAAACATCTGGATACATGCTTGCTTGATTGTGTGTGCATTCTTTCGATATTATTTCCACTTTGTCTTTATGCACATGACATCAGGTATGGTCCTTTTTTTCTATGCTAGCTTTTGATGATTGTTAGCGCTTTCCACCATTGGGTTCTATCCAAAGGTCCCTGTGTCATTGGGAAGTTCTGTTACCGGTGAACTATAGAGTGATTTAGGATATGCTTGTGCTGTTAGACAGTCATTTACTTTGCAAATAGTTAAAATATTTTCTTGGTGATTTTTAATGTCATGCAGGAAGCAACCAATAATCAAGTAGGACAAAATTGAAATATTGGAACATGTCTATTGTCTAATGGTGGAAGCCGTATAGGATGCAGGACATAGTTATGATCACCATGAAAAGTCATACCTCAGAAAAATAGGCATCATCATAAAAAGTTTCATTTTCCAATTGACTAGATTCATTCTCATATTGTTATCAATCAAAAGTGCAATATATATATTAAGATATTTCATTACATTATCATAATATGAAGATATGTTTAATGTTGTTTTGCATATGCATACATAACAAGATTTTCCTTCTGTTACCATAGTTTGATATGCTTAACCTTGCTGTTTTTGTACCAATGAGATTTGCTGTTTATTCTTGATTTATTGAAAATTTCTTGAGACAATCAATTGTGGGATTCTGTTTCCTGGTTATCACTTCCTTTGCTATCTGTTCCCCTGATGCACATTAAGGTCACAATACATGGCTTATATTTCCAATGGTTGAGCGGTGAATTTATATATATGCAACATATTTTCATGCTTCCTATGAGGCTATGACTTAGCTGCGTAAGCATTCGATCATCACTGACCATTTCACACCGATATTTTAAAATTTATCATAAGAATTGCAGTTGGCTCTTTGAATTACTTAATCTAGGATAATGTGTCTGAGATCCTTCATTTTTATATTGTTATCATCTTTGTTTCACCTTATGTATCATTAGACAAGTGGGGATTGTGTTTTCATGTTTCTGGTTAAATGCACCTGTGTGATTCTGTTGATGGACAAGTACAATTAGCACCTTTGCCAACCATAGGCCTCCTGAAAGTGATCTAGAAAGTAGCCACATTTTATACCTCCTTGTTTTTTTCTATGGAAAACCGCTGTTTTCCTCAGAAACAAGAGTTCTACATGAAACAGTGATTTTATAGACAGGTATCACCTTCATTACACTACTATAGCATGAATAGTTGTTTTGAAATCATGGCAGGTCCATGTTCATATCTATCATAACACTGGCTAAGTTCAGCAGGAATCACCGTTGGAATGTAGTTGGTTTTTAGATGGTTTGCCTCTCTGCAAACAGTCTATTGGAGGGATGGTGTTGGTTTTCAACTGTCCATATGTCTCCCAACAGAAAGGTCCATTCGATTGGGAAACTTCTTGTGCTGGTTTTAGCTGTATGGTGGTCAGAGTCACACCTGAGCATGGCAAGCTGTCGCTACATGCAAAGTGCACGGGGTTTACCGTGTAGGTACCCCTTATGTTTACGTAGTTTATGTCTGATACAGCTACAGCTTTTGTTTCATTCTGGCATTTGTTCTTGTCACAGTAGAATTGATCGATCATGATGGGAGTTTTGACCCTAGAAACTTGAATGTTTGAGAACATGACCCCACTCACCGAGCCAGAACCGCCCTGCAGTGCCAAATGATAAAACTATAAGATGGTTGGAGATCATATATCAGAGGCGTCTGAATAAATTGTAGCATTATTGTGTTTTTCAGAGCTGCTTTCCTTCCGTTTCCCCCCTTTTCCCTTCAGGATGATTAGAGAAGGGACTTGGAGGAGTGGTAGGATGCTTTTACCTGCCATGTCTTGATTCTGACACCAGTCATTGTATCCTGCATTGTGATGTCTCGAACCGTGACATTTTTTACGCAGGCTTTGGTGTTATCCCTCCCTAGACCTCCAATGCTGATTCCATGACCAGGTCCACAATTCACATTGTGTACAAATATATTTGAGCATCCTGTCTGTATTGATACACAGTCGTCTCCTGTAGAATGCATTATGAGTTAACGTTACTGATGAACTTAGATGTCAATGATGACCAATTTTGTGAGGACTCTGCCATAATTTTGCGCAAGTTACGCTTCTACTAGCAAAAATGACCAGCCGTGGTGCTTGTGTTCTCAAAAGGACAAGTCTCAAGACTATAAGGTTTTTGTATTTACCACAAGCTAGATTTGTGCTATAGATCACCACATTTTGGGAGTTCTGTAGGTGGATTCCATCCGTATTAGGGCTGTCCCCGGGCGATGAAACAGTCACGCCAGAAACCTGGACGCCGGTGCAATCATCAAACTTGAGGTGGGTCTGAGGACTGTTTTGAATTGTGATGCCAGTGACTGTCACAACAGAACTCCCATAGAACCTGAGAGCCTGCACATCAGAACAACACCACAAATAAATTTCTTGATGTTGAGATTTCGTTCTAAGGTTGTGGAATTGTGTGGATGGGAAAAGTTTATGAAAAGGCACTTACTGTTGGCTTGGTGCTTGGCATTTTTGCACTGAGTTCACCACTTATCTGCAGAAGCGATTGCCGGAAAAAGGACTGGTGGTTAGTTTCAGGGAGTCTTAGAAGTGTCTCAGAAGTAGATTTGTCTGGGCTTAGGAACTTACCGAATCCTGTTTGCTGCTATAAAGTGAATCTCCGGCAGTCGGAGTTTCTGATTCTGATTCATCTGTCGAGTCATTCCACCAGATTGAACCCTGTCCATCGATAGTTCCTTTACCACGGATCGTAATCCCTTGAAGCTTAGAGAAATCGAGCCACTGATAGAGCCCTGATCCCCAAGCACTGGAGCTTCTAGGAGCAATGATCTTCCCATCCAACTGCAAAAGAAACATTCTCAAAGGCTGAGTCCATCAACAACAACTCTATCAAACTCTCCGTGAATAGATTTCTCATGATGTTGGAACAGGAATCAGATAGTGAATATGTGTAACTCACCTGAAATACAATGTTTGGTTCGCAGTTAGGGCCTGAGAAAGTTATCGGTTTAACGAGGAACACAGACCCAGACGGAACCATCATCGTCGATCCCCGAACCTGGCAAGCTGCCGCCCATGCTGCTTCAAATGCCTGCCTTGCATCATAGCAGCTGGTTAACTTCAGGTTTTTACTGAATGAATATAAACAGAGACTATTGTTTTACATACAGACAGTTCCACCCGATCGATACAACTAACAACCCTCTCGAAAAGGAAAGTAATAGTTGGTCAGAACGGAACGTGGTGGCATGTAGGATTATTCACTCACTTGAAAAAGCATTTGAATTATTTATACGTAAATATATATTTATTTTTAAGTCGATGAAGAAACAAATAAGAAGCTACAAACAAAAGGCATTTGAAAATCACCTTGGTGTCATCAGCCTTCCCATCACCTTTGGCACCATAGTGTAAGACATTAAAGGTGGAAGAACCAGTATTCTTCAATGGAGTCACTCCGTTTCCTTCATCCATCAATTTGGGGTCCTGATAATTATAACCATCATGACCTTTTCCTATGGTCTTGAGCTGCCGGGTGTACATAGCTTTTCTAGCACTGCATGCTTGAAAGCTCGAAGAGCAGGCAAGCAAGGCAATGAGAACGGTGAGTGCTAGCCTTTTGAGACTGAAACCACTCATTTTCTCGTGGAAAATTAGAAGAGAAAAGTGGAAAGCTTAGGAGAGGTTTTCGTTGAGTGACAAATAAAGGAGATGGTTGGGTATTTATAAAGTAGGAATGTGGTAGAGGACTAAGCTCGTGATGCTACAAGCGTAGAAAGCAACTACCCTTCATTCTCTGGTATTTTCTACCTTTTTTTTCTATTTTTTTTATTATTAGTTCTATAAAGAAATAAAAATAAATAAATAAATTTTTGAAAACTTTTTTTTTTTAATGAAAAAAAGAGTCCCTTCATTTGAATGTCAAAATATGCAAGTATATAGGCATAATACATAAGTATCTTAACTTATCATCCGGCTAATATGAAAAGCCCGAAATGAGTCAGTGTGACGTAACCACGAAAGCAGACCAATTCCAAAATCATGCAACCCACCTCCTCCCAAGCCCCACCCACAAATTTCTATGTTGGCGTAGTGTAGAAGCAAATCGTACTACAATAATCCACGGTTCCTACAATAATACATGAAAATCCACGTCAAGGACTCAGACAAAATTTCTTAGACTAGGCCTCTGGAAAGAGAGAGGGAGACATGTAGAGCATATTTTTTTCTAAGTGGGCCGCCGTCTAAAGCAAGATTTATGGATTTTGCTAGGACTAATAACTAGCACGTGACAGTCGTTTTCACTAGGATTAAGAAAACCGTTAAAATTAGTTTATGAGCCCCCTGATTTGATGCCACGCCTTTCGGGATTCGTCTCTGTGCATTGGCTCACTTTGGGTGAAAGACTCGTGAGGTTTTCTCCTGCCATGTATTTCTAGAAGATTTGCTCAATTCGTGTATTCAGTTTATGATGTGTTATTAAAAAAATGAGTCATTTAATTAACTCTTTCTTGAAAGAAAGTTATCGTTTACATCATGACATCCAAAATTATGCATCTCTTGTTTCAAAGGTATCATTGTTTGATGATTAGTATTAGATTTTACTTAGCAAGTATTCGATGATTTTAACTCCTACTAATTTATGAGATATATATATATATATAAAACCGATTTTATTAGTTTTCATATTAGGTTTTTGTTTAATAAGTTTTTTATTAAACTTAAAATCAAGTTTTTTAATATTTATTATTTAATGACTTAAATTGACTTTAAATTAAATTATATTTAAGGTGTTAACTTAAAATTTATTACTTAATTCTTATTTTAAATATTAAGATTGTTTTATAAAATTAACTTAAAATTTATTTTAAATCATCAAAATGATATATTTATCACCGTAAATTATAGTTAAGACAAATGAGGTAGAGTAATAATGGAGGTGGTGGAGTGGCAAGAGAAATTATGGAGGTAACTAAAACAAATGAAAGTAAAAATGTAAAATAAAGACGTGGACTTAAGAAAATTAAACTTATTTTATTGGTTTTCATATTAGGTTTTTGTTTAATAAATTTTTTATTAAATTTAAAATCAAGTTTCTTAATATTTATTATTTATTGACTTAAGTTAACTTTAAGTTAAATTGTTAACTTATATTTAAATTGTTAACTTAAAATGTATTATTTAATTTTTATTTTAAATCATCAAATTGATATATTTATCATCGTAAATTATAATTAAAGTAAATGAGGTAAAGTAACAATGGAAGCCGTGAAGTAATAAGAGAAATTGTGAAGATAATTAAAATAAATGAAAATAAAATTATAAAATAAAGACGTGGGTTTCAAAATAAATTAATTATTTTTATAAATAACTTAAAATTAATTTTTATTTAAAATCATACCATTAAATTATTTTATCAAACATACTTAATTTATTAAATAATTTAAATTAAGTTATTAAATATACTTCATTTACTTAATAATTTAATATAATTTATTAATTCATTTTAACTTATTAAAAATAAAAATCATTCTTTCCCTCCTGGGAGAAAGTGCGCCGATGATCAAGAAACTTAATGGAAACGCTTTGAAATCTTTTCATCAGATTTCTACAAAATGAATCATTGCAGTTGAAACCCGTAAAAAATATTTGAAGTAAAAAAACCAAAGTCTCAAAGTCACGTCGTCTTCCGTCACGCTACGTCGCCATTCCATCTCTCCTTTTTTAATTTTCCACCCATCAATTCGAGATTAATGCGCCGCAATTCGATGAAATAGAGGCCGGCGTCGAAAGGAAGCCACACACACCTTGAAATTATTTTATTATTATTTCCAAATTTTATGATACTAAGTTGCTTCCTCTATTGGGCATGTGACTCTGAATTTCAATTGGTTAACCTTCCACGTGTGATTTGAGCACTTAGTGCCCATATTCAGAGTTTCTGAACTCGTGGTCACATTTGAATTGAGAATTTTATTTTATTTTTAAAATAATTATTATATTGTTAGGAGGGTTTAATATGATTTTGATTTTTGTAAATTTCTGGCCCGGATTGGCCCCCAACACTGATTTTGGAATCATCAAAATTTTAACTTCTAGGAGTATTTTTAAACATGTGGAGGTTGTGAACCCAATCAAGTAAATAAAATCCAAAATGTTTGTAAGTTAAAACCCGTGAAAAAATCCAAGATGTTTGTAAGTTAAAACCCGTGAAAAGCTATGCCGGCCTTATCACATTTGAAAGGACGATGTTGCTATAGCATGTCATGCATGAATTCGATCCGCTAAATTTTGTTTTATTTTTTTGTCTTTTAAGATATTAGAAGGTTTTCAAAATCCTATCATGTTCAAATCAAAGATTCGATACAATACAAAATTATACATTTTTTAGTATTATCAATTAGATGATATTACGTGTACATCTTGAATCATTTTGTTTTGTTTGCAAGTCTTATCAATGATTGTTTATAATTTTACGATAAATAAAAACTTGAATCTTAAGCAAGAAAATGTCGACATTCTTCATTTTAAGGTATTATATCTTAATGTGATAAGTCAACTTATATATTTTACAAATTGTACAGGGTTAGATATTACATCTTATATCAATTTATTAGTGTTGACTCAAGGTTTAGTTAAATCTTAAGTTTTGATGTTAACAAAACAAAACTTGCATTTAATGCATGAGTTCAAGTTTGATAAGAAATAACATCGGCAAATGAAGACTTATTAAAGACTTAGATTGGATTTTGATGGTCATAGGCATCTTAAGTTAGGACTTATGCAAAATAAGGATAAATATATTTTAACATTGACATTTAAAAACTATGCAATTTTTTTAGCAAAAAATAATTAATTCTTTACAATGGGTTTTTTTTTTTTTTTAAACAAACTTATTTATAAATTATTGATTATTTTTATAAAAAGTTGATATTGATTCTATTAACAATGAAAACTTATATTTTGAAACTATTTTCATTATTGAAAAACATTTTTAATATGAAGTTTTTAAATTAAACTAACTCGAGTTGTTTTACTAAGTTTTTGTGTTGTTAACTAATGGATGACCTCATAGCTAACCAATTAACCAAAGTGGTCGATTGATTCACCTTGGTAGTGTCTATTGATTCAACAATCAATTGATTGATTTGGTCTCAAAGTCCACCTACAAAAGTATAATGACTAATAAGTGCTTAATAGGACAATTAACTTGTTGAGCCGAAAATATGTTTAATGACTAGTTTTCTATAATATGTTATAAATAGGATCATCGATATTCATTTTTGATAGATCAATAACTTGTAAATCATCATTACATTGAGTTTAAAGTTTTAAACCTTTGTTAAGCATTTATTGTCGTGTAAACCCTAATTTGCATACTCTTTCATTACATTCAAGTCTAAACTCTCTTCATTTCATTTCTCGACCTACTCTAAATGAAAGTTTTATTTGATAAATTTTCAATTGTAAAATTGTGAGAACCTTTATGATGGTTGTGTTAAAGCTTGTAAAAGTGTGAGAATAATATCACGGACATGTAAAGATTCTTGGGTATATGAGAAACTAAATGTATGTATTCGAGTATTGGTTAAAAGAGTCTACGCAGAGCAACTTATTTTAATTTATTTTGTTCAAAATATACAAATGCAAGTCATATTTTGAACCCTCACGAGGCTCGTTTTCAAACCATAGTTGTCACTTTTTTAAATTATTCAAATAAGTTGTGAATGCATATGATTGAAATTTGCAATCCAAGAGTCCGACAATCATCTAAATTATCTTTGACTAAGTAAAGTGCAATAATTTTATGTGAAAATAATATTATATTAAAGATGATAGAATTCAATACAACTCACTTAAGTTCTTTTACATAAATGACTCCAAAAAAGTAATCAAGTCCATGTTCAACAAGTACATTCAAGCAATAATTTAACAAATATATTTACAACCGACATTGCAAGTATAACATTCAATAAATTAATATATGATATTGAAATGTGCTGAATTAACTGAAATCATACTTGGGAGGGTATGTTCATGAAAGAATGTTTTTGAAAAAAAAAAAAAAGTATTTGAAGTTTTTGGCTATGTTTGGTTCCTTAAAAGTTTGAAGAAAAATGTGAGATAAAGAAAATAAAAAGAAAAAGTATAAGGAAATTAACATTAAAACTAAATAAAAAATAAATTTAAAGTCAATAAATTATTTTTATATATTATTTCAAACATTTTTCATAAATTTAACTCTTCTAATAGATTAAATAATTTTAAAATATACAATATTTTTTTAATAATTTTAATTATATTTAACCTTTTTTTTTCATTTTTCATAATAAAATAAAACGTAAGAAAATAATTTTTCTTAACATTTTTTTTCTTTCCCTAGTATTTTTTGGAATCAAACATAACTTTTATGTAATGAAATAAATTATCATTTCTTTTACTCATATAATAATAATAAAAAAATCGATTTTACTGTAAAAATGTGAATAAATTCTTCTACTTTCTTGTCTTTTCTACTGCCTTCTATCACTCTCTTCCCCTTCCACTCCCTTCACTAAAAATAGTTGGTCGTGGTTTGTTATTCATGCCCCTTTTTATTTGGGCCTACGTTCCACATATAGTGGGCCAGTACTATTTATCTATGGAGTTTGGGTTTGCACTGTATATGTGGATTTTGGGCCATGACTTTTATTCTGGGTGGGTTGTGGGGTTGTTGAACTATTTTGGTCTTTTGTTGGTTGGGTTGAACGGGAGATTACAGTAATACATACATATATGCATGCATACATACATACCTACATATTTGATATCTCCCTCTATATATAGAATATTATATTACATTAATATTGTTTTAGGTTGTAATGTATATTTTTGCAAACAAAAATTTTGAATTTTTTTTTTTGCAAAACAAGTAATATTAATAAATAAAAAATATGAAAAATATATAAAATAAATAAATTTATGGTTCTCGCAATATGTATATATGTATATCTCATATGATTTGACGGTTATCTTATCTCATCATGTATGTAAAAGAAGGGCAAAGGTTTGGAGGGTTACCCCTTTATGCCTTTATGCCTAATATCCCACCTTATGGAAGGAAAGAAACGAGAGAGCCTTCAACGATGTCGAACGCGCTAACCAAGTCATCAAATATTATTTTTTGTATTATTTTGTGATAAAGGATCACATTTTGTCTTTGGTTGGTTTTATAGATCGGTTGTTCCTTAGGTAAGGGATAGACCTTTTTGTTTTTGTGATGCTTAATTTTTTGGGTGTTTAGTGTGTACATCGTGTGTGTTGTTTTCGCAATTTCTAAGCATTTATAATATATACTCTTATTTACCTACCAAAAAAAGCCGATTAATTATTTTATTTCATTTTTTAGTTAAATATGTAATAAAATAAGTAATGAAATAATTAATCTTATCTCACCATCAATTAAACACTAGATATGATATATTATTATTTTTCTTATCATATCTTGTATTAAATATAATCTTGCCCTAGGCTAGCCGAACAAAATAAGATAGGATCACTATATATTATTTTTAATGAGATATGAGATACTTAAGTATTATATATGATGGAAACGATATAATATTGTTTGAATTATATAATAACATTTATTGCTTAGTACGTCAATTATCCTATTTAGTATTTTAAATTGATCAACTTTATCATTAAGTTTATACTTCATCTTGTAACTTTTAAGCTTTTTTCTAACTTCTTTAATGGTTTACTCTTTTGTATGGTCATTTTCGATCAATTTTTTTTGTACTACATATAAAATCATATCATAATTCGTAAATAAACAAAAGTTAGCTAAACTTCATATTTGTTATCATTTGCACTTTAATAATCACCTTATTTTTGTCACTAAATGTGCAAACTCCATTAGATATTAATAATATGTCTTTTTTTTTTACATTAATTATCCCATTCTCAATAAATTCAAAAAATGATTTGGAACAAAAATACGTATGCTATAGTAACACTAGTACAATTTTCTAAAACGTATTTTAATATTTCCTTTGCCTTAAATCAAAACTTCAAATTTATTTTCAAAATTAACTTATTTTTTTTTACTAATTCATCCAATCATGAAAATAATTCTTTCATATCATGAATATGGTTATTGTATCATGTACCAAACATCTTTGCATTTTATGTTAGATGTTGTTACATTATATGCCAATACAAAATCCTAATTTGCCTTATTAGTGTTTGCTTGCTTTAGTTGTTCATTCCCTAATTTCATTTCATTCGATATTTGAATTTATAATATTTATATTTTTTTATACTTAAAACATTTTGTGTGTAATTTGTCTTCATATATAAGAGTTTTACCATTTCACTTAAAAGATTTTTTGTCGGTGTTCTACATTGCAAAGTTTACTCCAAATTAATAAAGTTAGTTTTTTGATTCATTGTCGTTCACATGTATACAATGAAACCCTTCAATTAAGAGACTCGAATTCTATATACATTTTTATTCTGTTGATATGGTAATCACTTTTGTGTAATTTTTATAAAATATGCCACACATCTTTTACCATTTAAACCTTTAAGGTTATGTTTTGTTCTTAGAAGATCTGAAGGAAATTGTGAAGTAAATAAAATAAAAATGAAAAGTATAAGGAAAAATAAAAATAAAAAATAAAAAATATATTTAATTTTAATAAATTGTTATTATATGTTTCTTCAAACTTATTTTACTTTTTTTTTATCATATAAATATTAAATAATTTAAAAATATATAAATTTTAATTATATTTGATTTTTTTTTTTTTCATTATGAAACCAAACATGAAAAAATCACATTCTTTAACACTTTTTTATTTCCTTAATACTTTCCCCGAGCCAAATATAACCTAAGCTTTTCCTAACATAAATTTATCCACTTGACATATTACAATGAGTATCTTATGTGACATTTCTTTAAAAAATCCTTATGTTTTTTTTACCATACCTCAAATTTTTTTAGATCAACCATTTTGTCGTAGTCCTTATTTGCTAAATCCCGTAAAAATCTTAAGATATAAAGAAGACATGTATTTAAATATACCAATAGTATTTTTACTTATAAATAATTTTGAGAGTTTCAATTGAATTGGTTATTATTTGTAACCATATTTTCACTAATAAAATTACATTTTTATTTATTTATGATATTCTACATATCTCCTGATATTTTATCTTTATAATGCATTTTTATACTAGAAAAAATAAAATAAAATAACATAACAGTACGTGCCACATAGACACGAATTCCAATGTGGCATAGAGCATACAAATCGTTATCTTTAATTTTTATTTTATTCTTTTGGTATCAATTTCCATGAGGCAGAAACTTTTTATACGAAATGCTATTTTTTTTCTTATATTAAAATATTTTTTATTTTTTTCAGAAAAAAAAATGTTACATATTCTTAATTTGTATTTTTAAAAAAACATTAATCATGGCACCCTCAAGCTAAACATCGCTCTAAGCGGGTCTCCAGTCAACAGCCGGTCTCTGAGACATCCAACCACTGACTGCCACGTTTCAACTCAGAACCACTTGCAAGGACGGACCTCAGAACTGCCTCTTAAGTGAATTTAACAAAACTGTTTGGGGTCCGCTCTGGTGTATCAGAATCAGAACCAGAAACAGAGAGAAAGGGGGTCTCGTTTAGTCAAAAACCGTAGGAAAGATCTCTGAAACTCCAAGACTCGTTTTCTCTCGCTTTCTCGCTGAAAGACATTCTTAGGGTTTTCTCTCTTTTTCTGTTCACACTGTTTGGAAGGAATGCTTCGAAACTAGCGATTGATTTTGCAAAATGTGAGGGAGTTATAGCTACAGGTACGCCTCTTCAAGTCGTCTTTTAACTGGTGTCGACGTTTTTAGGGTTAAGTGCTCCATTTGGTTGCTGAGAAAGGGGAGAAGAAAGAAAAATGCAGATTGGAGTTTTGGATTATGATATAGTAGGAGAATGGCAGAGCCTCTACTTAACTGAAGCTAATGCTACCATTTGATTTACTTCAATGTCCTCTTTTTCTTTTACTCAGTTTTTCCAGTAACCAAACAGACGGTTGCGGTTATTGGTTTTGTTCTGGTGAGAGCTTTGTGCCCACCGTGTTGTCTTCGTGAGTTTGCTTCAGTAATGTAGTGACTAGTCTCCTAAATCAGAGAAATGCGTCTGTTATAATGCCTAATGATTTATCATTGGAGGGAAGAGAAATGATGAATTGATGATAGCCTTTTATATGACAGAATGTGAGTGATGGTTGCGTCGTTACCTTACCGGAAATGTCGTAAGCTATTTACACTTAGATTCACACAAAGAAAAAGGGAACAAGAGCACTGCTAATATGATAAGAAATGGAGAAAGATTAGTAAACTTCTTTGTCTTTCTTTTCGCATGGTATTTTCAGTTGCCAAACTCTTTTCTGAAATTTTGGTGATCGCTATGAAGTTGCTACTGGTGCACTTCCTGGTATCTGATTGAAATTTTAATAATTTAAACTTTTGCCCCAGCTTAAATTCAGCAACGAAGTTTTGAATGACTGCAATTATTTTTCCTACCGGAATATCAGCTAATTTGTTTTACCAAAGATCAAGTGAAGGATGGAAATGCTCCATTTTTGTAATGAATATCTTCCAATATTTCTCTATTCTTTGACAGGTTCAACTATGTTGAACTCTTATACTTGTCCTTAAATGGATATTAAGCTATTTTGGCTTAAGTTATTTGCTGACATTTGAGGGCCTGATAGATGCGCATGGGCTTATCTTTAGTTGGTCTAATTTTAGAAGAAAAAAGACAAGAATTCTGTGTTTTATCGTAACAAGGAGTTAAAACCTCACTTCGCCTATTGTTTGTATTGGAGTCAGTTAGGATTCTGCTGATATGGGAATTTTAGATGTGTTGATCTTTGGTTTGGAAGCTTCATAACTATGGCATGCATCAACTAGTGGTGACAAGTTTGTTGAGTTGAAGGATTTCTATGATGTTATATGTGCATTTAACTGTGGTTTTTTTCTTCATATTGCATTGAATTGTTGATATTGTTATATTTCATGATGTCTAATCTATAGTTTTCCAATTTTTTGTTTAGGTTGTTAAATTGATTCTCTTTGATATTGATTGCCTCTTTTAAGAAAGTGCAAACATCTTGCTTCTGTTGCTCTTCACCTATATGGCTTCTGCTGGCATTCCACCTGCTTCGGCGGTTGGAAAACCTAGTGGCAACACAATGTTTGTTGATAAGCTGCCAGAAGAAATCAATGAAATGAAGATCAGGGATGACAAGGTTGAAAAGGTTGTCTTCTCACAAATTTTGAGAGCAAAACTTGAAGGTTTTCTATACTTAATTCTTTTGTTCTGTCCATTTTCTGTTGACAATTTTTTTTGTGGTAGGAAATGGAAGCAACAGTGGTCGATGGAAATGGAACTGAGACAGGGCATATTATTGTAACAACTATAGGTGGTAGAAATGGTCAACCCAAACAGGTAGATTTGTGAAATCATTGTAATTGGAACCATTGGATTGATTATGGTTGGGTTGTGGAATAGAGAGAATATATATATATATATATATGTATGTATGTATGTATGAAATATTCATTTTGAAACAAAATATTCTGATAATAATCGGAAAAAACTCCATTGGAGTGAGATTGACCACAAACCTCGAGTTCTTTATTTTGAAATAATGAGTTAAAAGGAATAAAATCAAACTGGTTTTTCTGGAAAGTAAAATATCAAAAGAACAAAATGTTGATACAATGTCATAAGATGAGATAGAGATTTTCTTTCTATGTTATAAATAAATATAAAATAATGGACATCTACCAATAAGTTTTACAGAGTTGAGGTTGCTTGGTTTCAATTTTAGATAAGAAGTGGCTGAATGGGATGAACATGTAACATAGAAGCTGAACGATAGATTTAGGAGAAATAATGAAAATCAGTATTCTATTTGTTATTTGGACTTTTATGGCACTCTTCATTACTTCTCTATTGCATGACTCCTCTTTCCTAGCTAAGTCAAGTTGTGCAGAAACCAATACAAGTTGGTAGCATTGATGCATCTTATGACTCAATATTAGACAAACTAAAGTTGTTTAGCTTTAAATTCTTTCTGATTTGTATTTCAGACCATAAGTTACATGGCAGAGCGTGTTGTTGGACAGGGTTCATTTGGAATTGTATTTCAGGTGATAGTTTAAATTCAAATTACAAACCATCTATTTAGAAGCTGATGTTTTGGTAGCATTTCTAATAATTCTGGCATTTCTTCATTCTGAAATATTATTACTTTTTGGCTTCAATTATATTTCTTTACAGGCTAAGTGCCTAGAAACTGGAGAAACCGTTGCAATCAAGAAGGTTTTACAGGATAAGAGATATAAGAACCGTGAGTTGCAAACAATGCGTCTTCTTGACCATCCAAATATTGTCTCTCTCAAACACTGCTTCTTTTCAACCACGGACAAGGATGAACTCTATCTCAATTTGGTGCTTGAATATGTACCTGAGACGGTTTATCGTGTGGCTAAACACTATAGCAGGGCAAATCAACGGATGCCTCTGATATATG
The DNA here is from genome assembly GCF_004353265.1 of Vitis riparia. NCBI lineage: Eukaryota > Viridiplantae > Streptophyta > Magnoliopsida > Vitales > Vitaceae > Vitis > Vitis riparia. The sequence continues at coordinate 2,746,875 of NC_048444.1, forward strand.
TCAAACTCTACACATACCAGGTGTGATGCTAAGATCAGATAATCAATTGTTTTCCCCAAGACTCTGCTCTGTATTTTGGTACATGTTTAGAGTGTGAGTATCAATTTTATACATATGTAGAGTTTGAGCATCAATTTCGCTAGCTGTTTAACAGAATGTAAAAGAGGCAAAACATGATAATATGATAGTCATTTTAAAATAGGAAGTGCATTAGAGTCTCACTTCTTATGGGTTGTGCCTTCATTTGGGATAAATCGTCAGAAGTCTAGGAATTTTCTATTTTCTGGTATTGTTTATCTTTTTGCACATGATGTTAATTGCTCTAATGAAACCCTCTTTCAGAATTAAATGTGAAATACAAAATGGCATCTGGTAAGCTCAAACCTCAAGATGGTGCAGAGAGGATATCTTATTAGCATATTTTAACACAATATGCTCATTCTTGTGTTTTATAACTCTTGAAATTTGCAGATTTGTAGAGCTTTGGCATACATTCATGGGGTTGTAGGAGTGTGCCACAGAGATATTAAGCCACAGAATCTATTGGTTTGTATTTGAAACTCATGGTTCTTCACATGTTCTGCTTGAATTTTTTTGACCAATAAAATTTGTTGTTACAGGTTAATCCCCATATTCATCAGCTCAAGCTATGTGATTTTGGGAGTGCAAAAGTTCTGGTGGGTTGTCAACTTGCTAGGGTGTATTGATTTCCTAATGCCAAACATTTGGACAGGTTTATTTGTGAAGTTGTGATAAGAAAGTTGAATTTAATGTTCAAGCTGCCATTTCTTGAACTGTAAGAGTAATATGACTGTTACCTGATAAATACCAACAAATTGATGGCATTAATCACCTGAGACAATATTGTAAAGGGATCATCCAGATGATTGGGATTATATTTTCTCATACCATGTCTATTTTCTCCTTCTGTCTTTAGAATTTTGTAGATTTCGAAAACCATGCATTAAAATGACAAAAATTTCTTGAAGTAGGATTGGTGTGTTTAGCTTAGAGCATTATATGGATGAGTGCACACTAGATCACACATTCCCTTTGCACATGTTTTGGACCTCTGTTCATTCTTGTGCCTGTTTTGTCTTTAAGGTGCATTGATGAAGGCATGTGTTTAGATCCATTTGTAGTTCTTGACCCTCAACACATCTAGAATTGGTGTATCTGATTTTGGATGTATGCTTTGATAGCCTTACTAGTTTTGCCCCTTTTATTCCCTTCTCCTTGTTCTTTTGGGCCATTGCCATGATATTACTTGTAATATAATTATCTAAACCTTTTGTGTATTTGGAATGCAGCCTTTTTGGCTTAGCACCTTATTTACCTATCAGTAAATATAATTTCCTGGACCTTTTCATATGTAATGCATGAATTGCTTCTGATCCATCTTTTATAACAGGTTAAAGGTGAGCCAAATATATCATATATTTGTTCTCGTTATTATCGAGCACCAGAACTCATATTTGGTGCAACGGAGTACACAACTGCAATTGACATGTGGTCTGTAGGTTGTGTCCTTGCGGAACTGCTTCTTGGACAGGTATTCTATGAGCTAGAATTTGGTCTTTTACTTGATGTATAGCGATGAATGAACAAGACCACTGATGTTTTCTGTTCTTTTCCTTTTGGCCAATTGAATCTTGGCAGCCTCTCTTTCCAGGTGAAAGCGGAGTTGATCAGCTTGTTGAGATAATCAAAGTAAAACTTTCTGAGTCTTGTATGCAAGAGAAACAATATTAATGTTTTGTCTGAGCTCTGAAATCATCCTTCAATCACTTTCTTTGTGGAACCTGCTGAATTGATATTGTTATCTACTAGGTACTTGGGACACCAACTCGTGAGGAAATCAAGTGTATGAATCCAAACTATACTGAGTTTAAATTCCCACAAATCAAGGCTCACCCCTGGCACAAGGTGAGCTCTTGATTTCTATACCGACCATTTCAATAATTGATGCTTTTGGGTTTTGTATCGAATTTATCTGAAAATGTTCTCTTGTTTGCAGATTTTTCACAAGCGCATGCCCCCAGAAGCAGTAGATCTTGTCTCTAGACTTCTTCAATACTCTCCAAATCTAAGGTGCACTGCTGTGAGTATTTCTGACCTTCCACCCTGTAATCTCCTTGCTGCAGAATATAAAATGTGGATAAAGTTAGCTTGCCTAGTGAAATTTTGTCTTTGATATGGACCACTGGTGTCTAAACATCTAGTCTGTTTTGTTTTCTGTCCTGTAGAACACTGGCCACCACCATTACAGAAAAAGGAAACATTACTGATAACCATTGTCACTTTGATGTACTTGAGAATGTGGTATCATGCATGAAAACAGATTCACTTCAAATGTTATAATCAAAATGAACCCACTTATTATTATCATTTTTATTTTTGGAAAAAAAAAAAAGAGCCGAATTCTTTGCAGCTTATCCTGACTTCTGGTTACAGTGTAGATCTATAAATCAGAATTACACTTCTTATGACTGTTTTGCAGTTGGAGGCCTGTATTCACCCGTTCTTCGATGAACTGCGCGACCAAAATTCCCGTCTCCCCAATGGCCGCCCATTGCCTCCTCTCTTCAACTTTAAGCCTCAAGGTTCATTCTCTCTTCATTTCCCTTTCGTACCTGTCTATCCAATCGTGTAATTTGATACGATGATAACACATTGAATGATCATGCATGCTGCATTAACAGAGCTGAAGGGAGCGTCTCTGGAACTCCTGGCCAAACTGATACCAGAACATGCTCGAAAGCAGTGCCCCTTCCTAGGCTTCTAAACATCTATCTTCAATGTTATGGTGTAACTGTAACTGTGTTCCATGTTTGTCTTGCATGTTCTCTGAAAATTAGAAACACCCCCTGTTTGTTTTTTTTTTTATTTCGACAAACACTTCCAACTGATGAATCATCGCTCGCTGTGTACGTATCGAAACAGCGCTAAGTGGATCTTTTGTAATCTTCATATTATTTTCAGTCGAGTGTACACAGCTAGCTTGCTTAGCATCTTTCCAGGATCAAATGCAGCAGGGGTGGCAATTCGAGTTTGTTTTGTGTTAAAGCATACATTGGATTAAACAGGTGGATTCAAACACGATTTGAATGATAATTGGATTAAAAATATAAATCTAAATATGATTTAATTATTAAACCTTGAATTTATTTGGTGTTGGTTGTTGTTGGATGTCACCTTGATGTTTGGATGGTCATGGAGAGTCACAAGGTTTGGCAGAAGGTTTTTCAATTATAAAAATTAAACATGATTAATTTTGTTGAACTGTAAAGCCAAGATTAGTTTTGTTGTTGTTGTCGTTTTTTTTTTTATCTTTTTATTTTCTTCTGACGTTGGGGATTGAGTTCTTATTGTATATTTAATCATTTTATGTTTTATGATTTTGTTTCGTAGATGATGCGATAGTAATTGAGAGGGTTTTATTTGAGAGTTTTATTATTGTAATTTTTTTTATTAGTGGATTATTGAGTGTTAAAGAGTGTTTGACAATAATTGCAGAAAACGTTTTTAGCATTTTTAATATTTGAAAAATAAGAATTTTCAAGTGTTAAAAATATTAGAAACATTTTTTAAAATTATTATTAAACGCACTCTTAGAGTGCGTTTGTGAGTAATTTTAAAAAGTGTTTTTAATATTTTTAACATTTGAATGATAAAAATTTTCAAGTATTAAAAGTATCAAAAGCGCTTCTTAGAATTATTATCAAACAGGCTTTTAGTGCACTTTATAAATATAAGGATGACATTAATCATCAAATCACATTAAAATCTTATGTTTTTCTTAATTTTTTTTATTCGTGTGCATAATTTTGATTAACAATTTTTTCAATCAAAGATGTTTATAAGTTAATTAGTTTATTTATTTAGAATCATATTTTAAATAAATTATGTATGAACTTATTTATTAGAGTAATGAACATAATTAGGTCAATTTCTTGTTCTATAAAAATAATTTATTTATTAGGATTTGAATTTAATTTGAATAAGATCATATTTAATCCAAATTCAATTCAAGAAAAATGTGTAGAGTGTTACTGAGGGGGGGCTTTGTTTTTTAAAAACTAGCAATACTTCGGGCAAAAGACGTTGATATCAGGAGCCATTTTCCAAAACAGGATGTCCATTTTTCATCTAGCCTTTTCCTTTGCCCCTGAACGCATCTGCCCTAAAATTAGGAAGCGGTCAAGGGCGAGCATTTTTGTTAGAAGGCGATTCCTCGTCTCACCATGATGTAATTCACTTATATGAATGTTGAAAATTAAATTTTGTGATTATCCACTACCATTCCTAAACTTCGTCTTGAACGATCAAAAAGTAAAACATTTTATTACAGAATAACCTCTACACGTGTCCAATCCTTATTGGAAGAGACTAGAGAATGAGATCAAAATATATGATGCGTTATATATGGTAGAATAACCCCCCTTATTTTAATAATTTTTTCACATCCAATCACACCTTAAATGCCCACAAGATTTTAAAATTCCTAAAAATTTAAAAAGAAAATTCCCAATTTTACAAGGACGGAATTCTTTGTCAGATTTGCATAAAATAATGAGCAATGTTATACACTCTCGAGTATGAAAATTTCATATACTCTCCATAATTGAATAAATAAATTTGAAAAACTTAACTCAAGTCGCATTGATTTTAAGGGAGAATTATTATTTGAACGGCTGATATGACTCAATTATTTAAACTGAAATTGCTTATAAATTTTTTATAATAATAATTTTATAAAATTAAAAGTATTTATGAAATTTAGCGAGAACACAGCGAGTAGAATGAAATTTCGACCGTGGCGCGTAGTGTTTGGTGTGTTTAATGGACCGTTTCTGAAGAAAAAGGGCTCCGTCTCCTCGCGCTCTAAAGTGCGATTCCTCCTCTCTCTCTCTCTCAGCGCTTCTCGGTTTTATTTCACGGATTCCTCGACTCCCACCGGCAACCCAATCTCTCTCTAGACTCTCGCTCTGGATTTTCCATCCTCTCCATGCATGGTCTTTCTCTGCTTTTTCTTCAATTTTGACCTTCACTTCTAGCATTTTTTTTTGGCCAAGCTTTTCATTTTGTCCGAACAGTCTTGATTGTCTGTTCTTTTCTTTTCTTTTTCACTATTTGAGATGTTTGTTTTTTTGCACAAACGAAGCACATTATCGTGATTATTGAATGTAGGTTTGGGATCAGACGGTTTGGTTTTACAGTGAGGTGAGCTTGCTTTTGTTATTGAGCTGATTCTGTTTGTTCATTATTTGAAATATTGGTTCTTGTCTGTATCGTTGTTCTTCTTTTTAACTGAAGCTGTTTCTTGTTGTTTGGTTTCTGAGAAAGCTAACAGAAGGAAAGGAAAATGAATTTTTGACAAATTTTTCCTTTTCTTTGTGGTTCTGGTTTTACGGATAATGGGAAGTCCGAGATTTCGGAATTTTGATTTCTTTTCTGTTCGTGCATTTCGTCCTTGACCAAACTGGGGTTTGGAGTCTCTTTGTTGTGTCATAGTAGTTCTGTTGGTGATGTTTTGTGGTTGTTTCATTTATGTTTCTCATCATTTAAACAGGGTTTAGGGTTTTTATTTATTTATTTAATATTTTAAGGTTTTTCTGGATTTGATATGTTGAAGTTAGAGTCTAATGGTCTTCAGAGGGGCTGAATTTTCTCAGAATAATAAGGCTGAAGGACTGTGTTGAAATATAACCATTGCTCGGACAGTATCTAATTAGGTTGAAATTTTTGGTGCTTGGAGCCAAGAAAGAAAAAGGGAGGTTAGTTTTCTGATCAAGAAAACTTTTGGATCACAATGTGGCTCCTACCTGGTTTCAATTTTGAATTAAAACACCAACAATTTCTTTTTTGTGCTGGCCTAAATGGTCTTCAAAGAAGGTTCATAATCAATGAAGGAGATGAAATGTGTGAGTAAGCTTTATCAATCATCAGGGCAGATCTCCACTATGGACCAAATTAAGTTTGAAGTGGATGGTCATGAGAACTTGTGTAAAATGGTGAAATGCCAGTCTCATTGGCTGTAATAATCTCTAGATGAGAAAACTGTGTACTTTTTTTGTTTGCTTGAATTTGGTTCAGATTTTTTTTTTTTTTTTTTTTTTTTTTCTGAATTCATGTTTGGACAGTAAAAACAACACTAGATGTTTGAATTTTCTACTAAATGTTTTGCCAAATAAATTAAAATCAACCCTAGAAAAGAAGATCATGTAAAGGTTGATGGAGGTTAGTGCACTCAAGAGGTGAGAGAAACCATTGTTGTGGCAATTTGGAAAGAAATTAGGATTGGGTGAAAAGTGTTCGGCCTGAGAGCTTCGATTTTTGTTATTCTAGTCAGATAAAAGGTGGAGAAGAGACCCTTGAAAAAGATCTTAACCATGTTGTTTAGCCTGGCAGTTTCCAGAAGTATTGGAGTAGCAGGTTTCTGAAAGTTAGAGGCAAATGGTGGCCGTTGGCCCTTTCATTTTTCTAGCCACTTCTACACTGGGAAATGGAGGAAATGGGCTAGTTTTTGAGCTTACAAATATTGTGATAGTTCAAGGAGCAGTGGGGCATTCTTTACATAGGAAAGAGGAAACTAAAGGGTTATTCCATGTGAAATCCTTTTATTCTTCCTTATGTAATGAGGAGAGGATTCTGTTTCCTGTTCAATGAGTGTGGGGTTTTGGTGCCCCATTGAGAACATGTTTTTTTTTTGCCTGGGAGGCAGTATTGGGGAAAATCTTCATATTGATATGCTCATGACAAGAGGATACATGCAGGTTAACAGGTGTAATCTTTGTAAAACTGGTGAAGAATTGGCCTATCATATCTTAATGCATTGCAATAGATCCAAACAATTATGGGATATGTTGCTTGCATTGTTCAGTGCAATGGTTTTTCCTTTCTCAGTTAAAGATCTTTTGTTGGGAGGTCTGATAAGCAGTGAAAGAAGGTTTGGATGTTGACTCCTATATACTTGTTTTGGTGCATTTGAAGAGAGTGAAATGATTGAATTTTTTACAGTGAAAAACATTTAGATCAAAAGCTAAAATAGATATTCATTAAATTCCTTTGGAAATGGTCTAGAGTTTAACTGGATATGGATTGTTGTACATTATTGGGGTTCATTGATAATCTAAACTGAAGATAGCTAGTTTAGCTCCGCTGGCCTTTTTTTAGGTGGGGAGTTTGGTGCTCCTTTATTGTGTACCTCTTGTATATCCCCTATTTACATAGAGTGTACCCTTTTTGGAAGGTGCTTTTCTATCGTAGTTTGTGTTTGCCTATATATATTGCAACTAAGCAATAATCTCTAGAATTTAGTCATAGATATCTATAAAATTTATAGTCCTAGAATGAATGGGGAAACAGTTATAATCTTAATCAAAACATGAAGACAAATATGAGAATAAATAGAAAATGTAAAAGAATAAAAAATCTAAATAAATAAAAACATAAAGTTAAACACCAAGTGTGATAATTTCTCCGTTAGTTCCCTCCATGACTCCTTAAACCAGAGAGGTAGAGAGCCTTTCCCAGCAAGCATAGTATGGTGCTCATGGGTTCCTATGAAGGCAGGCTTCTTTTCTTGGGAAATGGCATGAGGTAGAATTTTGACAGTATCAACTCAAAAGGAGAGGCTAGTTTTTGCCGAATAGATGTTTCTTATGCAAAAGCAAGGAAGAGTCGGAGGATTAATTGCTTCTTCATTGTCCCAAAGCAAGAATGCTATAATGGTTGATCCTCTCTACTTTAGGAGTGGTTTGGGTTATGCACTCGTCAGTTAAATGGAATTTGTTGAGTTGACATGGTTCATTTGTTGGCAAAAAGTGGAAAACAACTTTGAGTGCTGGTGTTTATTTTGGACTCTATGGAAAGAAAGAAACAGGAGGACATTTAATGATGACACGCAGTTGGATTATCTATAAAAAAAAATGATGTGCAGTCGAACCAAAAAATCAAATATGATTTTATGTCCGTATTTTTGTGTTGGATTAAGATGTACATAGAGTAGCAAGACCATTCTTTAGCTATGATTGATTTTGTATAACGGTTGACATTCAAGTATTGAGAGAGATTCTTTTTTTCATTTGTTGGAAAGAAATGGGAAAAAGCTTTGAGCACCACCCCCTTGTGTTTATTTTGGACTCTATGGAAAGAAAGGAACAGAAGGACATTTAATGATGCCAAGAAGTCAGCCCAAGCAACCAAATCTGATTTTATGTTGAGTTAAGATGTACATATTAGCAGAACCATTCTTTGGCTATGATTGATTTTGTAGTGCGGTTGAGCTTCAAGGAAGAAGAGAGATTCCTTTTTGCATTTTTTTTCCTTGATTAGCCTAAGCGGCTATTGTATACATTGTATGTGCCTTGGTACACCTCCTTTTAGATGTCTTTAAATATATACTCTTTATTGCCTATCATAAAAAAAAAACACCAAAAACATAGCAATCCTATATATTAGGAAGAGTAAAAATGAAAAAGGAAAATATCTAGCAGTAGGCAACTTAGTCCAAATTAGCCAAGGATTTCTAATGCCACAAAAACTTTTCACTACACTGCATCAGGGATCCTGGGTGGTCTTTCTAGTCTCCTCCACCCTGCACTTGCCTGAATTTAAGGATAGCAGCCTCCTTAACACCGTATAACAAGGTTGAAATTTCTATTTTATTAGCATTGGCATCAACATAGCCCACAGGCTTAGAGCAAGAAATAAAAATATTTCTATCATGTTCTTAAAACATGCCACCTACTCCAACCTGACCTGGGTTTCCAAGATAGGAAGTATTCTAGTTCAACTTTGCTTCCATGTTTTTGGGAAAAGATTCTGCTGTCTATGGAAACTAACTAATGTCCTGTGTTCTGGAATAATCTGAATATCCTGGTATCTTTTTCTCTTCTTTTTTTTTTTTTTCTAATTAGAATATCCTAGTGTCATACCTCTTCAGTTTCTTGCTAAAAGCCATTAGTTGTTGGATCCCTCTTTTTCTAGGAAGCATATGGGGTGTTTAAAGTTTAACAAATGCCCTTGATGTTCTTCCTTACTTTTATGGTTTAACTTTGTGTATTTCTTCATGTTTCTCTTGGACAGATTGGAACCTTAACTTTGGCCAAACTGATAGCTGAGAAATGGTATTTCTTTTCTCTTTTCATTTTAATTTTATTTTCATCCATACATTCATTTTGGCACCCTTTTTCTGTTACCCATTAATTGCTGATTTTCTAAATTGAATCAACTGGTATGCTTGGGAAAAGTTGGTGAATCTGCCAATACACTGAAAGCAAATCATTTTATCACAATTGATATATTCCTATAAAATGTGATTCCACTTTCTTTCTTATTGCGATATCTACCAATTTGTCTAGGATGGGAATATCTCTGGAGAAGAGAGTGACAGCATTGATTGGAACACCGATGATGAGCTAGAAACTCAGAACTTGCCTCCATCTTCTAGTTCAACTTTGATCATTCCTGGTGGAGAAGCTTCCATTGCCTCAGGGGAGGTAAATGTTGTAGCACAATCTATTATGGAATTATTTCTTTCTTTCTTTATTATTTTTTAGTTTCAGTATTAGATAATTTATTGGTGAGAAAACTATTGTAAAGACAGTCCAAGATGTAAAATTTGTAATTGTTTTTCATTGGAGATTAGTGCTATCTTTAAAACATTTGATGAACACATATTGGAGATTTTACTAACATATTGGTGCATAACTGAGTCTTGTTTATATATTGGCACAAAATGCCCTTTGATGGTGGGGAACTATATTTTACAAGTTGTTGTCTGAAGATCCTGCATTTCCTATAGCTTTATGCTATTCTACCATGGCCTTTTTTTGGTAGAAATTTCATGCAGTTGTCTGTTCCTTTTCTTTGGTAGTCTAATTGCTGAATGTTGGCTGGTTTTTTTTTTTTTTTTTGATAACCGGGGATCCTTCCATGGCCAATCCCTTAGGACTCTCCATGGGGACCCAAACCTCGGGGTGCTAACCGCCCTGCAACAACCAGCACCGGGTAAATTCAGTGTATCATTAGTGGCAGGATTCAAACTTAGAACCATGTGCCACTTACTGAGACCACACTTTTCATTACTTGTCCTGACCAATTGGGTTACCCTGATGGGTTGAATGTTTGCTGGTTATTTAAGTGTCCCATGACTTAAAAACATTGAGTTGTACTAGAATAACTTACACATGTTCATTTATTTAGATTTTAAATTTTTCAAAAAGATAAGGTTAGGGGTTCAGTCCCATCCTTGTATAAATGTTGAAATCAAAACCATGATAGAGGCTAAAGAACATGGGAGGGAAGGACTGCAATTAAAATGCATTATCCCTATGAAAAAGCAGGTCAGGTTGGGCTATGATTTTAGATAGACCTATCATAACTGAATAATAAATTACAATTTCTTCAATTGTAGACCAATAACAATCAAGACAAATGCTCCAATGTTCAAAGAGAGGTTGACCCCATTGATAAAGAAGTTACTAACCTTGATTATGATTCTCTTTAGGCAAAGCCATCTGCTACCACATATTCAGAACATGCATGAATGCTGGCATTTTTTTTTTCCCAATAAAGTTTTGCGCATGATGCCATCAATGCCCTATATTCCATGTAGGGCTTGGTCCTTTTTTTTGGGCTTTTACAGTAACCTTCATCTCTCTCAAAAACAATGAACGATTGACATATAGAAACCCTTCTAATGGGCCCTAATTCTGCTTCAGTTTCAATAATAAGAAAAACCAGGTATTATTTTGAGCAATAGCTGATAACCAGTGATTATTCAATGTGTTTTTGGATGGCTAGTTGGGTTCAAAAGGATTAACAAGGTATAGAAATCAAAGGGATTAAAAAGGAAACTGCTCCTTAGTTGGGTTCTTCCTTCAGTGGGTTCATTAAAATTTGATGGGTGTGTTATGGGGATACCCAGGGTAATTAGGAATATGAGGGCTGATCAGAGATCAATGGTATTGTGGTTAGAGCTTTTTAGAGATTTTAGGCCCTTGAGAGGGCTTGCTACAAGCCATGGCTCTTAGCCTTTCTAACCTATAGGTGGAAGGGGACTCTGCCATATTATTATCTTGGGTGACTAAATTAGAAAGAGGGCCTTGGAGGTATGATGGGTGGCTTCGTCAAATATTAGTTGTTGTATGTGTCTTAGACTGTATTTCTCTTGGTTTCCTTGTTCTACTAATAATGTTGCTGATTTTTTTTGTAAAGAGAGGAGCTTTGATTTAGGTCATTCTGTAGGAAATGGTTAGCCCTGTGTGGAGTATTGAGTTGCCTCTCCTTGTATAGTTGTGTAGGGTACTTTGGTTATGTATAGGTTTTTCTCTATCTCTTCTTTTGATTAGATTTTGTAAATTTTGGAAGGATTCTTCATTCTTCATTTGTATTTTTAAATATATATCAATGAATGTTCAGATAAAAAATGCGTTTTTTCTATCAGTTCATTCTGTCTATTTTTTCTTCCTTTTGATTTCTCTCGTTGTTTCACATGAAACTTTTTCTATCTTGCCGTACACACGCACGTATATATCAATCCTATAACTTATTCTTATTCCCCTCTTTTATGCTTCAAGGCAAGCTCATCAACAGGGCGGCCTTCCAACTCCAAGTTGATAAACCATTTCATAGGGATGGGATTTTCTGAAAAAATGGTTGTAAAAGCAATAGAGCAAGATGGTAAAAGCACTCTGCTACTTCATTTTGACCACAGTTTTTACCTTGAGAGCTTAATCTACAATGCTCTTCTGATAAATGTCCAGGGGAAGGAAACACAGATTCCATATTGGAGTATCTCCTCACATACTCGGTGAGTAACTCTGCCTTCTTTTAGACATTGTAGTTGATTTAATTGTGATATGATTTCCTATTATGTAGATGATACTGTAATGTTTGGTCTTCCTAGTTCTGATGGTTTTAGATGATGTGGCTAGATACTACCTTTTTGAAATTGTGCTACTTGGATTATATTACAACTGCTGAGTGCTCTCTTTTGAGAATATGGAGCTTTCTGTTCAAGGACTGAAATTCTTGTTTTTATGTAACTTGTTAACCTGGACCGAACTGTTTATAGGTGAAAGTTTGATGTCCATAATTGATTTCATTGATTAGTTGGGTTCGATTTGAGGGAGGGAGTAGTTTTTTGTTATCTTCCTTTTTTGGTGTTTTTTGGCAACTATTGTATATACATCGTGTGTACTTTGGTGCATCCCTTGTTGGCACTCTTCAAGACTATTTTCATTTACTGATAAAAAAAAGTAACCCCTAATTATTTTATTTTTAAATTTAATTAATTAATTACCAAAATATAAAAACTATCATACTAATTTTTTTTAATAGGTCTATCTATAAAAATAATAATAATTTTTTTAATAGGTATTTTTTTTATATCATTGAATTCATTTGAATTAAATAGGTCATAATTTTAATATTAAATATATTTTAAAATTAAACATGTTATAATCAAATGTTGCAATATTATTTTCGAATAGTATTTAATGAAGCTTAATAATGAATGTATATTTACAAATATCATATTTCTGGTCAACATACTTATAGCATTGTCAAATATAACAAATTATGTTATACGTATATCAATTTCTTCAACAAAACAACTTTAAAATGTTTATTATTACTTTTTATATCGTTTCTTAATGTTTTTCCCAACATTTTCACGAGTTTTGATCAATTTTTACCTTACCGATATTTTGTATCAAAATATCCACCTGAATATCTCGATATATCCGTAAAATTGAGTTACCAATATATCCATCAAAACCCGATTTTTTTATCCTTGGCTTGCCCCATTGTGTTTGTTCTTGACAGTTTGGCAGGAGAGAAACAGTAACTTTTTAAAGCATGAAGAAGCCAATTCAATTGTTAAAAGATTCTTTTGTTTGAACATGCTTTTCTTGGTCCAGATTTTGGGTGGGAATGGGATGCTCATTCGTGTATGATTTTGTGGACTGGGTGGGGTCATACTAGTGTAATATCTTTTCTGTGTCTCACCCTTGGCAACCTTTGTATAGTTCCTGTGTTCTTGGGTTCTGTCCCTATTTGAGCAGCATTTTAAATAAATCATTCTTTTGCCTATCCAAAAAAATGGGCTTTCTGCAGAATCATTGAGCTTGTTTGGGAACTTCACCTTTCATAACTTGAATAAGTGACTAGGATTCTATTCTTGTTTTAAGAAATATATTCTTGGCACTCATGTTGTTTTATTATTATTTTTTGCAGGCTCTTGAGAACTGTCCTCAAGAACTTGAAAACTCCCCTCAAGCAGAGCCACAAGTTGTCTCTGATAACTGCTCTTCAGATTATGACGAGAGCTTTCTTGATGATTTCTCAGATACTGATAGTTGTCATGAAAATCAGGTAGCTAAAATTGTTTTTCATTTACCATTTATCAGTTGGTTAGCAAACTTCTTTGGAGCTATTGTATGAATATGTTTAGATCAAGGGAAAACCTCTTTGGAAGTTGTGCACATGCATGCACATGCAGTTGTGTGTGTGTGTTCATGGAACAAGAAGGATCCAAGTTTTGTTGGAGAAAGAACAAATGCTCATGAGGATGAAGAGAGTGCAAGGCCTCTTCTTCTCAGACGAGTAAATTTGCACCACATTTTAGTTATAGGAGCATTGCTTCATGGTGATTGGATCTTGTGCTTTCATTTAGTTTTATTCATTTGGCATGTGCACAACAAGAGGTAAAAGTGATGTAAATGAAGGAAAAGAAACTATTTCACTGGTGATCTTTTAGTCATTGTGTATGCATTCTTAATCCACCAAGGCGATCTTAAACAGGCTTTTGGTTTGAAGTATGTACCTTATTCAATGCTTTTGTTAGATTAAATTTTAGATTTTGTAATTATTGATGTACGTCAACATGCATCCAGTGCCGCCTCTTTCTGAAGAAGAGAAGAAAATGAATTTATAAAATTGTGTTATTTTCCTTTGGTTACCACATGAGTTGTAGTGTTTATGCCGCCCCTGATAGACCTGAAGGTCTTGTTTGATGTTTTCTAGGTTCCGTATTCCTCATGGGAGTGTTCTCTTTTCCTCTATTTTCTGAGCAAACTGATGAAAAGAAATGGAAAAAGAGTTAGGAATTTTTCTTTTTAGTTTTTTAAATTCCAAGAAAATAAAGAACTTCACTTAGCTAATTATTGTGGAAGATTTAATTGAGTGGTTCATTTCAATTTCTTGCGAATCAAAATATCCGAAACTGTAATTTTGAGTCTTTCTTTTTTATCTTTTCTCTCTGGTTAGTTAGCTACCAAATGTAACATTAAGCTGTGAAGAACAAGACTTATTTACTACAAAAAAAATTTATTCTTTTACATGCTTTTGTAGTTTTATGTTGAAATGTTTGCTTTACCCTGTTTTATGTGATTGAGCACATACCTAATTGATTTCTCTTTCAGGAAAATATAAATTCTTTGTCTGACAAGGAAAAGAAATTGTTGTTCTTAGCGGACATGGGGTACACAGTAGAAGAAGCTTCGATTGCCATGGACAGATGTGGTGCGTGGTTAGAGTTATGTTGATTTGACAGTGGTGTAGCATGTCTTTGTGCAAACCATGTTTGAAAGTGAATTTTGTTCCTGTTTTTTTCTTTTCCTTTTTGGGTAACTTTTTCTCTTTTTCTTTTTGGTACATGGAATCAAACCTAGATCCTCATCATGCCCACCCGTGAATATTTTCATTTTTATTGTTGTCCATTTTGATGATGATTTATTTTATCCTGATAGCTATAAGAAAATTATTCTGTCTTGATGCATTGTAGTCTAGTGTTACATTTTTTTGTTTTAGTTTTTTGATACACACACACACACTACAACTTGAACCTGGAACCAACCGCATCCCCCTTTGCCTTATCCCCTCCCCCCCCCCCCCCCCCCCCCCCCCCAATCTCTTGCCCCTTGAGCCAGTCCTCAAGGACAGCATATTAATTTTTTCTTAGGGAGTTTGGTGTATTATCAACTGAGAATTGTATAGAACTTCATACTACTTTATTTGAGGTATGTATTGTTATGTGTATTATCACATCACGGTATATACTGTAATGTGTTTTACAATATAAAGAGAAGTAGAAGATTAATGACCACAAAGGGGATGCAGCCCTCGGATACCTGGACTGAACCTTGTGAATCTGCATGAAGCAAAGAGGCCTAAAGAAGTATAATGAAAAGCAAGAATAATAGTGCACTAACTCCACCCGGTTTGCTAATGAAAACCTATCTGTGTCTTGATGTTACATGCTGTAATTGGTAATCGAACTTGCATCTGCCTAGGTTTGGGTCAGCAGTAGATCTGATCTTTTCTGGCGAAAGTCTGCTTTGATAGAGGAGAGGGCTTGACATAGGAGAAGGATTAAAATGATTCAATAAACTTTTTATATTGGGTCAATCTATGAGCTTGTCTTTAGAGGTGTTTAAAGCTTTTTTTGTGAGTGAATCTTGTTCAATTGGCAATTTCTCACCTGCTTTTTCTGTTATTGACTTCTTTCTCTTCCGTGGTCTAAAATGAATGATTCAACTTAGCCAAAAAGTGGGACTGGATGGCAAGCAATTTCAGATATTGGTGTCCCATGATGAGTGACTCATTTTTTGGGGGGATGAAAGTTATTTGGTTATGTTTCTAGGAATGCAAAAGCTCCATGGCAACACCATTATTTTCTACAAGCCCTGTCATAGATTAATGGGCTCATCAACCAAATTAACCGGATAACCTAGTTTTCTGTGTTGTGAAACCAAACCCTCATAAGGGACTAATATGTGTGGACTTGATTCATTCCTACTGATGTTTAGGTTTTGTTAGTTGATTGTGAAAACCTTCTCTTTTTGTGATTTCCAATACATATTTAAGTCTGCTTAAAACATTGCAGGTCCTGACTCCTCAGTCGTGGAGCTAACAGATTTTATATCTGCTGCTCAAATATCAAAGGCAGCAGATGCTGATCTAGGAGAGCTATCTGATGAAGAAAAGGTGACATCCTCTCTTTACCATTTCTTAAAATAAGGGTAGAAAGCTGTGTTCATATTCTTATAAAGCAAATACAATAAGTAATGGGATTCTGGGTTGGATTCCCTTCTTTTGTGATTTTTTTTTTTTGTTTGATCAGTAGTTTTCATCTCAGATAATTTACTTTTCTCTATTTTCACAGCCAAGACCAAAGCATCTATACAAGGATTATAATAAGCAAAAGAAGAGGAAATTTCTTGACTATCGGTTGTGGGAAAGGAAAAAACAGAGAGGGTATGAAAAGAAACTCCGGAATGAGGATGATGAACCAATTCGCCTTCCAAATCCAATGGTTGGGTTTGGGGTCCCTGCTGAACCATGTCCTATATTTCATAGAACACTTCCAGAGGCAGCGGTTGGGCCTCCTTACTTTTATTATGAAAATGTGGCACTTGCTCCCAAAGGAGTTTGGAGTACTATCTCAAGATTCTTATATGATGTTGAACCGGAATTTGTTGATTCAAAGTATTTCTGTGCTACTGCAAGGAAAAGAGGCTATATTCACAATCTTCCAATTCTAAACAGATTTCCTCTTCTTCCGCTCCCTCCACTAACCATATACGAAGCTTTACCCTTAACCAGGAAATGGTGGCCATCATGGGACACAAGAACAAAATTAAATTGCATACAGACATGTGTTGGGAGTGCAAAGCTGACAGATAGGATCCGCAAGGCCCTTGAAGAGTGGGACGGTGTGCCACCTATGAGTGTCCAGAAGTATGTTCTTGACGAATGCAGGAAATGGAATTTGGTCTGGGTTGGAAGGAATAAAGTGGCGCCTCTCGAACCTGATGAGGTAGAAATGCTGTTGGGGTTCCCAAAGAACCACACAAGGGGAGGTGGAATCAGTAGGACCGATAGATATAAATCACTTGGTAATTCATTCCAGGTGGACATCTTTATTCTTTTTCTCAGTTATTTTCTCAATGAAGTTTTTCCTATATCTGACTCTATAATTCATTTGAATATTTTTTATCTGAATTGTTGAGATGAATGCTTCAATATGTTCTTTTTTTACATTTACGGGAGGAAGCAACTCAAATCCTTATTTTCATGTTATTCCCAAATCCAAATTCTGTTGTCTTACAGGATTAATTTATTGCAGGTTGACACAGTGGCCTACCATTTCTCGGTTTTGAAAGACATGTTCCCAGGTGGCATCACTCTCTTATCCCTTTTCTCTGGGATTGGGGGTGCAGAAATTGCTCTCCATCGGCTTGGTATCCCTCTAAAGAATGTTGTGGCAGTAGAGATTTCAGAGACAAACAGAAATATTCTCAGGAGCTGGTGGGAGCAAACAAATCAGAGGGGGACTCTGGTCGACATTGCAGATGTGCAGCAGTTGAACGGTGATCGGCTGGAGCAGCTGATTCACACATTTGGTGGATTTGATCTCATTGTTGGTGGGAGCCCCTGCAATAATCTTGCAGGCAGCAACCGGGTGAGCCGAGATGGACTTGAGGGTAAAGAATCTGCACTTTTCTATGACTATTTTCGAATTCTAGACCTGGTTAAGTGTATAATGGGTAGAAATCAGTAACCTTCCAGGTTCTTGCCTCTAATTCAAATTTCTTTTCTTTTTCTTGCTTAAAAAAACATTGTAACATGACCTCTAAGAATGACTTGTAGTTGATTCAAGTTTCTATTTGCTTCACTGGAAAATGAACTGTTGGAAAAGGAAGCATCAGATGAAAGGCTGCTGGATGAGGTTTGTACAAGCTGGCATCCCATCTTCCTGTGGACCATATTATTCCTCAATAAGTACTGAGCTTGTATTGCCAATGCAATAAAAGTTCTCTGCAGCCAGGCCTTAAGACAAAATTGTTGAGTAACAAGTCCAAATATAATTTGGCCATTTTCAGAATGGCTTTGCTGCTTGGGATAAAAGTTCTGCTTGCCCTTTGCATGCTATTATTTGCATTTCTTGGTAGTTTGGGTTTTTCCTTATTATCAGTTTTGATATTCTCTAATTCAGCATTTTCAAACTTTATTTCTTTTTTTTCACTTTATTTGTCTTGCATTCTAAGTTTCTAATTTTATTCTTGTTTTAATTTTTATTGTATCCATACATGTACATGCACATGCTCATGCTTTTAAGTATTGTATGTGCCATCAGTCTTAAATAACGAAGAAATGAATCGATATCGTAAAGAGATTTCTTGACCCTGAAAAATAAAATAACCAAGGATTTTTTTTAAAAAGTACAGAGGAGTTGAATATGAACAGATACACCACATTCCACAAAAATCAAGTCTCCCAGTTTCAGGAGCTGAAGTGCCTTGCTCACCACAACACTAATGATAAAAATCAGAGCAGAAGGGAATGTTATATTTTCGTTACAAATACTTTCGAAAAATGAAATATTGAAAGGCCTAGCACCATGAAAGGTGTGGTAAGAACCTTTGATTTCAAGAAATCACCTGAAGGCCAACAAGAGGCAGGAAGATTATAGGTGTTACTGCTCATTTCCAACACCAAGAATCCACTGTGCAAGATGAGTCAAATGTGGCTCTGCTTGGGCGCTGTTGCTCAAAATTGGTCCCAGACTGTGAAGCTCAGCATTGAATTCTTTCTCAAATTTACTGCATGTTATTCATTTGAATGAATGAGAGAGAGAGAGAGAGAAAGAGAGAGAGAGAGAGAGACTCTTAATGCTGTTTTCATCTGACTTACAGAATAGAATCAGTAACCGTTGAGTTTGTGATCGCTAACTTTAGAACCCGAGATGGGATTCTTGATTTCCCTTGCTTGGATTTTTCCAATCCAAGAGATCCCTTGGAAGGTGCCTCCGACTTGGGAATGTCAACGGAAGAGGAAATTAGTCTCTGGGTTGCTGATGCATATTGAAGGCATAATGATTTTAACCTCTCCACCTTCTGCACTTTGCGAAAACAATGAGAAAAAGCTACAAAGAGTATCAGAAAAGGGCAAGCAATGCATAGATTCAGTGCAAACAAAGTCGGGTTACGGATCATATTAACGTGATATGAATACTATTGGATTAATTCCAAACATTTCAATTTCTAATTTGAGTAAAATGAGATCTCAAGTCTAAATAGAGAGAATTTTGAAGATTAAATGGTAAAAGTTGGCCCATTCTTTGAAATGTCTAACTGTGACCATCTAAGGTATTTTCCTCTCTATGTAAAATTTTTCCCACTCAAGATATATGAGAAGACTAACCTTGAGGAGTTCAGGCAAAAGAAGCAAGCATTCTCTCAGACACTTGTCGAGGAAAAAATCATGGAATTGGATCACCTGTTTCAGAAAGACCCATGTCAAACACACATTGACGTAACATTAGATGATACAGTGCTCGTCGAGCAGAAGAACTGTGGACAAGTAGCTTTTGTTTCAAAATCAAACATCTAGATGACATCAACGTCCAACAAGGAGAGAATGAAGACCACACCTCATCTATGCTCTTTGCAGTCTGAAGTCTATTGTGCATCACATGCCAATTTGGTTCCAGAACCTGAAAATAACAAGGAACAAAGTAATATCATGAAAAACCACAAACCGTAACTTCACATAAAAATGAATAAAAAAAAAGAAAAGGAGAAGAAGACGAAAAAGTTGAAACTAACAACTTTAGTTAGGGTTCATTTTTATTAACTACTAAAGAGATGTCCAAACCCTGCCATTCCCTCTGGAAACATCATGTTACATGCTTTTGGCAGGATAGAAATGATTATGTCTATTGATGCAAGCATTTCCCAAAAATGTGGAAGGTAATGGGATAAAACCTACCTCAAATGTTAGATAGTGCAGAAGACTATTAATAAATTTAAGCATGCTACGGCAGAGCAGAGATGATCTAGGGATGGCAGTTCCCCGCATGTTAATTGCACGAACTCCCTGGAGAAATAAATTTCAATCTAATCAGGAGAAAAAAAAAGGACAATCTGACCAGACTTAAGTGAAAGACATAGCGGCTCCAAACCTGATGCAATTGCCATGCCCCACAGAGCTGGCGGTTTACATGTTTACAATGAAAAAGGAAGCGGAAAATCAACTGGTATTTTGTTAGGGCTTTTCTTGATATAACAATGGACAAAGGCCATTGAACCTGAAACATGAATAACAAACAAAAATGCCATTACAAACACCTGGTAAAGATGATACAACAATGTTAAGACCCACATGTTGGCAACAGGTAAGGCCCGAATTTAAAAGAGCCTACCAATGAGAATAGTTAGGCCAAAGATACACCATGAAGCAAAACTTAAAT
This sequence comes from Vitis riparia, assembly GCF_004353265.1. NCBI lineage: Eukaryota > Viridiplantae > Streptophyta > Magnoliopsida > Vitales > Vitaceae > Vitis > Vitis riparia. The sequence goes on from NC_048444.1 coordinate 2,767,138, forward strand.
TTATTCATTACATTATTTTGACTTGAGCTTTTACAATGGTCTACAGTAAATTTTAGAGGCAGTGATGTTGTTTGAGAGCAGATTTCAAGAACTTTCACCAATGAGCATTAATTTCTGCAGATATATTACCCATACACAAATTTATTAAAAAGAGGATCACAAACCTTGTAACTCAAAGAAAATGTTTCAAGCCCACTAATGCTCACTGGCTCCTCTAGATCATTACTATCAGCTAAACTCCTAATTTCGAGGGCTTTGAGTGTTCCTAATCTTTTAAGCAAAGAAGACCTTTCCTGCAAGCAACACAATGAAGTCATGAAATCGGGAAAGCATATTCAACTATAGGTTTTTCACCTTAATGCAAACAAAGAACAGTTAGCTGCTTACCACACAACATGTTAAGTCCTCATGGCATGGATCTGCTGCAGCTGCTGTTGTGCGCAAAGCAAGGTCTAGAAGAGACTATTTAGTCAAAAATACAAGTACATGTCTGAGTTACTCCACTCTTCAATCATGATTGTTCTTTACCCAGTTTAAATTAAAAACAAATAAATAAATAAGGCCCAAATGCTTAACAAGCCATTTAGTGAACAAAAAATAGAACCAAACCCAGACCTGCAGTTTCTCTACAGAAATGTCATCAAGCCTCTTAGCAAGCTCATCTCGAGCTATATCCATAAAATGAACCAGGAAATCACCCTGCACTATCATCATGACAGTTATTCAAACAACATTAACAACTGACAAGGTAATTTTAATCATGGGTAAAACTACGGCAACATTGAAAGAAGCCCAGCACAACCCCTTCCCACAAAAACCCACCCCCAGAGACAAACTGTTACTAAATCTTACTAAAGACCAATTGTTTGAAGAATTGATTGCAAGTCAATACACATGCAGGATTAAATCCACATGCCTAAATGAAACATATGTAGAGCACATGGCAAATCTCACTCCCTTGAATTAATCTCCTCATTTCAGGATGTCTAACGACAAATGATTGAGGACCAAGTCTTCTAGGATTACTAACTTGTCTGTCACAGCATTGCCAAATCATTAACACTTGCACAGCTGCCAAGATCTAGACTTAGAAACCAAGCAACTAGCAAGCTTTCTATCCCACATAACTTGAGAAAAATGATTGCAAATTTAAGGAACTTTGCAAATGCCTTGGCTTTAGAGTTTGCAACCACCCATCCAATCAGCATAGACTTTTGGCCTAGGATATCTTTATTGCAGGTCCACTTACTGGTGAGTCCCAACCTCATTCGACATATGGTGCAGAATGCATATCAGAAGCTGACAAAGTCGACTTGGCTTGAGATAACTGGGTATATTTTGCTCATTTGCGCAGACAAAGTGGAAAAGCCAACCCAAATTCAATAAGATAATAAATCAAAACATGCAATTTTCATTTCTGAACTAATTGGTCAGCATACAAATGTACCTGATCAAGAAGAAGATAGTGCTTTATAGACCGCAGCCTTCCCAGAAGATCATACTACAGATGCAAAAATAGTATATTTGTCAATTACAAGAGTTGGCACTTAGGTAAAGCAATTGCAATTAAAAACAATGATAGAAGCAGAAATAGGAAATACGTCTAAGAAATGTGCATAGAAATTATTTACTTATATAAACTGAACTACACCTTTTCTTTGATTAGATTTAAGAGCTCAGTGCTGGAAAATTCATAAGCAGCCTTGATACACTCAAGATAGTGATGGTTTGAGCCAAAGCTTATAAATTTGGAATCTTCAGATGCAGGAACCTATCAGTAACATTCTTGTCAAAGATGTGTACTAAATTACTGGTGCTGCCAAATGAAGACTATTCTTCCAGGAAAAGAAAAAGGAAAAAAAAACACCTGAACATTGTGCCCACATTCTCTCATGACATTTAAATATTTTCCAGTGGTCAAAATTGTCCCAGCAGCATTGGCAAGGAAGCTGGGAATACCATCTTTAAGGCTGTATCGCTGTCCCCAATACTTGGCATCATAATCCTGAGTGAGGCTCTCCTATTAAAATTGAGAACAGATACACATCTGAGATTCTGATGCACAAACTCTATATATAAACTTGTGGATAGAGTCAATATACCTTTTGAAGAGATTTGTTCTCAGCAATGAAAAATTCACCATAAGGATCATCAATCACTCCTTCATAGACCCACCTACAAATCAATGCAATTCCATTAGAAAAAAAACATCAATCAAAGTGGATCATAAAATGATGATGCAAGGGCTGAGAACAGAAGATGCTCAAATATAAGATTTTTTTTTTCCACTTCGACTGTGTGGCAATAACCTCAAGTTGAAATTTAAACACTTTCATATTGAAAATGTAACTGATTATTTTAAACCATCATTTTTTGAAGAGTTACTTACACTTCTTCATTCTGTAATATGAGTTACAAGTTATTAACTACCTAAGAAAAATGTAGAAATTGCGCAGAGCCATGAGTTCCAAAAGAAATCTCAAATACCTTATCCACATCGAGTAAGTGAAAACCGACTGCAAGTCAACAAGTAAAACTGCAATTGCTATAACTCAAATCAAAATGGCAAGCAACCATTGTCAAGGCTAACTCCATTTTGAGAAAAAATATTTTAATTTTCTATTTTTATTCTAAATTCATAAAAAAAATTTTGAACATTAAATACTCTTACCAATTGAATATTATTTACTACAATAATAAAATTGAAAATTAGAACTTCCATCTACCCAACCAGGAAAAGATATCTTCTCTATCTGTCATGAATTGAACAATTATTAGGAAACTTCTCAAATAGGCCAATGATTGGCTAAATGGTCAAACCCACACAGCACAGACAACGTGTATATACCTCATTGCAGAACGTTGAGCATTATATATCTGCTCTGCTAAGTAACTGGATATAAAATTTGAAATCCAGGATTATATCAAATAAAACTCACAGACACATGATCGAGGGTAACATTGTGGATGCTAACAACAACAAAAACATTCAAGGCATGCATGCTAAGACCACCTTTCTAATATGCCAAGATAAGCAGAGCTAGCACATTGTGTCATCTTTTCCAGCAATGACCTCACTGCATTATCACCAGCCATAGCTTTGGCCTGAAAATAGTGAAATGATCATAGTTACTATGGAAACTAAAATAAATATTTCAGAGCGAAACCAATAAGGAAGTTAACTAAAATCAAAACTCAAGTGTAAGCATTTTTATCCCAACAAAAGAATATATATGTGAATCTGTATCAAAGAAAATAAAAGAGAAGGTTTTGCCTGGCTTTGCAAGAGGTTAAGAACTGCAGAACCCATAAAATTATTGGCTGAAGCCTTGTGTATCACAGTGGATAAAGCTAGCATTGACCCCATCATTGGCTGCAACAAATGGAAAAAAAAAAAACAAATGAGTTTAAGATCCTAAAAGTAGTTGCATTGATTTAAGACAAGTCCAAACCTGACAGTAAAACCACAACCCTTGGATGGAAAGTCTTCCAAGACGGAATTGGTGTTCAAGCTGTGCAACCATGGCCTGATAATCCTGATCAAAGAAGGAAAACCACTTCAATAATGTAAGAGCAAAAAGGCATTGCATGGCAATCGCACAGCCCTCCCCACGAGGACTTGCATGAAGAAATCAATAAAATTTATAAAAGTAGTTGCTAATATCACACAGAATAAATATGATACAAATCATGCAAAACTATAACATATTGGCATAAAATGATACACTTCGCGTGAACATATCTTTTTCTTTGAGTAACACACTCCACATAATATGATATAACCAATCTAAAGTTTCTTTCAGTAAAGAAAGCTACATGTTGCTTTAGATCCACCTTTGGAGAAAGTTTTCAAAGATTTTTCTTTTGTTTACTGTACATGATAAGTAGGTTAAAACAATATGTTCATAATTTTGACTATTTTAACAGTTTTAGAGAGGGGGGTTGAGGGAAAGCAATTGAAAACTTCTTTCCAAAATTAAAAATCCACACATTGTTTCAGATCTTTGGTGACAATTATCAAGATATCTTCTTTTGCATCTTGTTTTCATATTATCAATATAAATACATAAGGGGAAAAAAAACTTTTCTTTACACCATATTTCAATGATGCAAGATTTCAAAATTCTCTCTACATGACAACCGAGGAAAGATTTTCCTTTAAAAAGTTGAACCTACCTGGACTTCAACATTGATGATGAAATTTAATGAACTTAAAAGTTGGAACTTGAAACTTCATCAACATTTAATGCATTATAAAAATTATAGAGTAGAGCTATGAAAATTGGCAATTCTACTTAGACATGGTTCATTTTTTATTGAGAACAAATCATTATTTTATGACATTTCTAGTTTGTCTACAGTTACAAATCAATGCAGCAAAATGTTAACCTCGACTAACCTTCACTTTGTTTATTGGTATTAAATATAAACATCTCAATCACTAAATGTTTCCTGTAAGTGGTTACAAGTTGCTATGTGTCATCCTCTAAACTCATTTACATATGTTCAATGAATCTTCTTATTTTGTTTTTCTCTTTACTGAAACATGTGTATCTTATTGATATGAAACAATACAAGAAATAGAGACACAAATAATGCACTACTCATTTTGACAATTGTGAATAAGGGTCTTGGATAGACTTCAATTGTACCCTACGGGATGAACTCATGAACATAACAACATACAACTAACAGGCTTTCTATGTTCAAAAAATGAACTGAATTTTTTTACCTTGGGGACTAAAAAGCATCAAATGAACATAAATATGAAACAATGCTACTACTTCAATGCTGTTCTGCACCATAATAATTTGTGAATAATTGTTGGCTGGTAGCCACAAATCTACTATAACTGTTTTGAATTGTAAAAACAATGATATAATTGCCGTTTAAATAAATAGAAACACAACCAACAACATAACATTCTCCAAACAAAGGAAGATGTCTTCTACAAAACTAAAATTATAGTCAATTCAAAATAACCAATGTTCTTGACATTAATAAGCAATCAATATCAAACATCCCTGTGAATAGGAGAAAAGCATTTTGTTTTTCTCTTTACTGAAATATTAGGTGTATCTTATTGATATGAAACAATACAAGAAATATAGACATCAATAACGCAATACTCATTTTGATTGAATGAGGATCTTGGATAGACTTAAATCATACCCTATAGGATGAACTCATGAACATAACAACATACAACTAACAGGGTTTCTATGTTCAAAAAATGAAATGAATTTTTTTACCTTGGGGACTAAAAGGCATCAAATGAACATAAATATGAAACAATGCTACTACTTCAATGTTGTTCTGTACCATAATAATTTGTGAGTAATTGTGGGCTGGCAGCCACAAATCTACTATAACTGTTTTGCATTGTAAAAACAATAATATACTTGCTGTTTTAACAAATAGAAACTCAACCAACAACATAACATTCTCCAAACAAAGGAAGATATCTTCTACAAAACTAAAATTATAGTCAATTCAAAACAACCAATGTTCTTGACATTAATAAGAAATCAATACCAAACATCCCTGTGAGTAGGAAAAAAGCACCTAAGGAAATGGTACAATATAATAATTTAAGAATATTTCAGGGCAATGAATTTCTAAGTAGTGCAGCATAACTGGCCATACACTTCCCAGACCAACTAGTCTCAATAAAGATATGATTATAGAATGATTTCAATCTTGGAGGTGTTTATGCCAATTTTATTTTATTTTTTTGCAGGACCTTGGGTGCTCATAAGTCTTTTCAACTTATTTTTTGGTGCGTTTAGTAATTCTGCAGTTACTAATCTCATGATATGGGGAACTGATAGATTAGTTTGCCATGTAAAATTGATGCTCAGTGAGTCTACAATTGCTGAATGCATGCTCAAAGATATTGTTTCTTTTTAGAAATTTTAAAACCTGTTAAAGTTTCCTTTACTCTCCCCTTCACTTTTAGCTGGTGTATGAATATATATATATATAAATAATGGTATATTCAGCAAAAATAAATCAGACCTAATTATTTTCACTTTCCACAGATAAGATGGTCCATTTCTTGAACAGCAATCAAACAAATATTTGTTGAGAATAGCAATCATTCCAACCACGTGTAAAAGGAAATAACACATTTTGAACCATACACAACATAAGAAAATCAAATGATTTACAATGCAAAAGACCTACTAGAAGGAATGCCCTCAGTGCAGCAGCAAAGGCGTGATTAACCAAGCCAGTCTTGAACTGAGACCTCGACTCAACAAACTGATTAATCAACAAAAAGCTCTCGCATAGAGGGAATATCCGCTTTGCCAATTCCTGCAATAATATATGACTCGGTAAGCTCAACAACCATTTAAAGTAAGACCCAATTCAGGAATAGTATCTAGTAGTTCTTGATTAAATACTTCATTTTGCAGACTTTTGAGTCTCAAAATACTCTAGTTGGTGAATTATTGTATTCATCAAGCACTTTGCTAAGTGTTTTCATTTCTATAATAATGTTTTAAATTCTAAAAGTTCCTTCAAACTTTCAAAAACTCGGGTCTACTTCCAGAATCACTAGCCATAAAAAGCTGAAATGAAGTTTAGAACCTTGTGTGATCCAGACTAGTGTTAAAGAATAAAACTTCCATAAGTTTCTGCAGTTCCATCCCCCAACAGAACAGAGTATTCTATGAAAGAGCAGTTTACTAAATTAGTTTAAACTTGTTTGGCTCAAATGGCTTTTCAATTGTATTTGCATACACCTACCTAAGAAGCCCATGATAAGCTTCATAATGAAAGCATGACATAAGATACACGTCAAAGGGGATGGTCCAACAAGAACATTATTAACAATATGATACAATAAAACAATTGCTAATGTGGTATAATAGCTACTTAATGAAATTCTTACCTGAAGTGCTAAATCCATAGATGCATCAATCTGGAATGTAACATCAAACTCCTTTCCACGGAACCTTTTGATTGAAATATACCGTCCTTCAATTCCAACCAAAGCAGACAGGAGATCATCGATAACAATGAGTTCCTATACAATGACAAACAAATCATTACTACAATACTTATAAAGTGCACAAAAACTACAACCAAGTTAAGCAACAGCAGCATATCCTTAAGGTTGCCCACCATTTTAAACAGAACTGTTGAGAGTTTATGTTAACTTGACATTTAATCTGCAGTACAGTAGCATTTTCTGTGCTTTAAAAATTAACCAGAATACATAAAAACAGAAAAAATGAATTTCAATTGCATTTTAATGTGTCAATACTAAATATTGACTGAGACAGATACGCTTATTAGCATGCCAAGAATCTATTTATCACCATGTATTCAAATAAAACCTTTTGTAGGGTCAAACTAAAAAATGGATAAAAAATGATTTTACAATCTTGTTCCATCGTATGAAAAAAAATGCAAGCCCATAAACACACAGCATGAGCACACGGGGCAACCACTAAAAACACCTCTGTTATACTAAATTAAACATATCTTTTCTGTTTCAACACGCCTGTTTCTTTGTGAACACTTAATGGTCAAAGTATCACAAGATTCACAACTCGTGAAGATCATGAACCAACTAATAGGAGATATATAGATGCATAGATGGTGCAACAGTTTGACTTGTAAAGCTTACCAGAATCAACAAACCACAATATTTGTTTGATTGGTAAAACAACAAATCACAAAATAAACAACTCAGACACACATTTACACTATATCCTTGATGATATGGCTATAAAATATACCTGAACTGAAGCATGGTAACAGGCTATGGCCTTTTCCAATCCAGTACTGCTTCAAGAAAAAACAAAAGAGGAAAAAAAAAATGAGATCCATATTTTAGGAATGTGCACAGACGCATACACAATGATAATACTACACAAAGGCGAATCTATTGAGAGCTAAAATCTTTCATCCAAGAAAAAAGAAGGGCATGTGTGTGCATGAAAAAAGTTGGCACAAAACTTAATTAATTAACATCAACAAAAAATCAAATCCATACTTCAATGAATCCATGGAAAAGCCTTTTGCTTCACTGTGTCGTGACTTTGTTTCCTGAAGCAATAACCAAATAATCAGAACTTAGAATTTTGTGAGAATTTATGTCAGGTTTGGTTAGCAAGAAAAAGGGGAAAATGTAATTCCTCTTTATGCCATTTAACTCCAAGAAAACAGAATTTTCAGGTTAACTAGATAATGTCACGACTCCATATTTTGTTAATTTTTTCGCACTTTAAATTTTCTTTTAACTCTTTTCCCCATTCTTGAGAACCAGTCCAGACCCAAAAAAACACGTTTGGTTGCCAGGAAAACTGAAGAAGATAAAATAATTTGTTGTTTTTGTTCCCAAAATATTGGGGGAAACATTTAACGAAGCTAAATAGTTGACTTAGGTTAAGTTATATTAGTTTTGAAAATAATGAACAAACACAAAATTAAGAATCTTGTTTATTTTCATGTTCCCGCATTTTATCACGAACCAAACGGATCAAAGATACAAAAGAAAGGAGTGCGGAACCTGGTGAAATCTGCCAGTGAGGAAGGGTCTCTCCACGTTCCACCGAGGAGTTGAGGGGCACGACGAAGTTGCATCCATTAAAAATATCCAATTAAGAACCCTAAAAAACCAGCAATGAATTTGAAAATCACATCAATGATGCAGAGCAACCTAGAAAGATCAGTGAGAAGAACTGAATTGCAGATGCCACAGTCCGGGCCTTCTGGTGAAACGGTGCGTTTCAAAGGCTATTTTCCTCTTGATTTTTTAATAAATATAATTTTTTTTTTTTTTTACGATATCTTTTTTTTTTCGCAACCCTGCTTTCAAATTTGAAAGCTATATCCACGGTCTCTTATCAGAAGATCCGCATTTCCCTCGTTTGCGTAGAGAATTTAAAACAAAATTGCACGGGATTTTACTATATGTCCTCCTTCGTTCTCCACCGCCACATTCAAACTTCTCTGCGTATTATCGCGATCATCCCCACTCAGAGATCCGAATGATCCGAAACGAAAAAATACGCCGGCCGAAGAGAGAATGTGAGCTCCTACTAGTGGTGTTGAGCGAGTGCAGAGATATCTTTACTGCGATAAAGCCCACTCCTCCAAGCAGAGCTCGACGTTGATCCGAGAAGAATAAGGCATCAAAGCGACCGGCAATCTGAGAGGCAGCTCTGTTGAGGGTTAGGGTCTGCCTTTTTCCCCTGAATTTTAAATCTGTTTAAAAATTTTAAGAATTACCATAAATCCTTTATATTTTTATTTCTAAAAGTTTGCCGCTAAATTTCAAAAGTAAGAAATACAAATAAATTGTTGATATTTTTGTTTATAGATTCTAAATTTAAAAACTGATGACTCGATTATTCACTATTATTTGAATTCATTATCAATAGTACTAAGGTGTTGTCGGTACATATTGTTTGAAAACTATTTTTAAAAACGCTTTTCTATAATAAAAAATTAATTGATAACATATTTTAGTTATTTTTTATTATTTTCTAATATATGTTTTAAAAAATAAATAAATAAATTTATAAACAAAATTATTAAAAATAAAATCATAGACATCAAAATATTTTAGTTTTTCAAACATACAAATTTAAATAATTATTCTTAAAAAATTATGTTCTCTAGCAAAAGATACAAAAAAAAAACATGTTTAATAATAAAAAATTGTTTTCTATTTTTTGTTTTTAAAAACATAGAATATGGTGTTTTAGATAATATATTTTAATTGTTTTTTTATTGTTTTCATTTATTTTTTAAGAACCATTTTAAAAAATAAACATGTAGAATTATTAAAAATAAACTATTACATAAAAATTATTTTTTAAGCATATTTAAAAATATGTTGGTTTTCTAAATAAATTTTTGTTATACAAAACATCGAATAACTATTTTTAAAAACTATTCTTATAAATTGTTTTTTTATAACTTTTTTTTAAAACAACTATCAAACATATCCTTAATGTCTCATTTTCTGAAAAAAATTATAAGAAAGGTTTCTAAGGGTCTCAACAACGATAAACTCTTTATCGTTCTTAATTTGCCTTTTAACTCATGGATTTATTTATTTAGTTGTAAATAAACATCAAGGCTTAAGAACATCAATCATGATTTTATTTTAATTTTGCAGTCCTCTAACTCTTATTAAAGGATATATTTGTAACATATTGCATCCAAGACATATAGAATGACAAGCTCAGACTGAAAATTTGACATAGAGGCAAACAAGAGAAGATAAAAGCTTGGTCATAAGGGAATCATTCATAAATTTAGCTACATTAAAAAAATTATATTGAGAACAATATAAAAATTATATACTTATTAATAAAATAAAACACATTAAGTTTTATTTAATTTGAAATTCACTTGCCTAATAAAAAATTAGAAAATAATGATTATATATATAAGAAAAATAATAAAGTCGTTTTAAATCATTTTTTGTCTATAAATTTATGGTATCGATTAATTCATTATTTGAATTTTAATTTATTTTGAAAATTTTAAAAACTTAGTAATAAATCTAACGCATTAAGTATTATTTGATATGAAATTCATTTACCTAATAAAAATAATAATATCGACAGTAAAAGATAAATAATAAAGTTGGAAAGAGCGATAGTAGAATAAAAACAATAAAGTTGTTATAAACTTGAGTTTTAAATTATTTTGAAAATTACTAATTTGGAGTCAAACACATTAAGCATCATTTAATTTGAAGTTCATTTATCTAGTAAAAAAATTGAAAAATAATAATTTTATGTAAAAGATAAACGATAAAGTCGTTATAAACCAAATTTTATCAATAAATTTATGATATTAATCGATTTACTATTATAACTTTAAATTATTTAAAAAATGAATGAATTTAAGGTATTAAGTCTTATTTGATTTAGAGTTTATTTGCTTAATAAGAAAAAAGAAAATAAAATAATGATTCTATATAAAAGATAAATAGTAAAATCGACCGACTATTCAAGTTTTAAATTATTTATTTTTTTAAACATATCACTCATTAATGATTCCAATACATTAAATAAGACTTAATTTTGAAGTTTATTTATCTAATAAAAAATTAAAATAATATATATTGAATAAACTAATCCGAACATTTAAAATAAGTATTTGTCCACGATTTATTAAAATTATTGAGTTGAACATCATATTTAAAGATTTTTAGTATCCGTTTGTTATTTTATGGTTTTCAAGCATCATCTATGGTGGGAAGACCTTTCCTTCCCTTGATCTCTTATAAACCATTTTGAGAAGAAATATTTAAAGGATTAGTTGGAATATTAAAAGAAAATAAATATTAAAAAGTGTCTTTTCTTAGTTTTCTATCATGTGCGGCTTGTCCTCTTTTCTCCAAAAAAAATCCCTCAGCAGTCGCACGGTAAAGTAAAGTCGCACAGGCCACCTACGATTTACGATATTTTTCTTCCTCAGCCTCAGGGTTATCCGGCTTAACCATGGTTAAATTCACGACTCAACCCGCGTTCTGAATCTAACCACACCCACCATCTCCATTTGCTATAAATATACCACAACGCTTCTCCACTCGTTCTCTTCATTTCCTTTCTACGCTTCTTTGCCCTTCGGAAGCGTAGTTTCGTGGCAAGGGGGTAGAGAGGGAAATATATTTTTAGAGAGGAGGAGGAGGAGGGGAGCATTTCTCGCAGCTTCTTCGCCCACCTCTTTGGCGTCTTCCTTCGACCTTCAAGGCGGCGTCGTTTGGTACGAATCCTTTGTTTTTCCTCTTAATTTCAATTATTTATCGCTCTCAAGTTCTAGATCTGAATAGAGTTTTATAAACAAAGCATAAGGTCGATCAGAGAGTGAAATCTAGGGTGTCAGCGGTGGCCATTTCGATTATTCTATTAACGATCCGATTGGATGCCGTGAAAATATGGGCAAAGTGAAAAAGTAAAGCTTCGAATGATAGATTGGTGAGAAACAGACTAAGTATGCTCTTTCTTTGCCCTAAATTATTGGAAAATTAAATAGAGGGCGAAACATAGGATTTGGATTTTAGTTTTCGAATGTCTTTTAAAATGTTTTCCCAGGAATCAACGGTAGGTTTAGATTTTGACCTCAATGGTGGTTTTCAAACTCGTAAGCCATATGGTCCAAGGTCCAGGGATTGGATTTTTGCGGGGAATTTGCAGTTTTTTGTTGGGATAAGTTTAAAATTGTGGATGATTTAATAGGTTGGCTGTAGATGTTGAACTTATTGACACCTTTATGAAGTTGGTAGATTTTTTTGTCTGACAATCTGAATCTTTGAAAAATTGGAAATTTTACACACATCATGCTGAGTTAGGGTTAATGGTTGAGGTCTTTTGAGTTTTAATCTGATCTCCATCGTCAGCGTTGTTGAACCACAGGATATTAGCGGTATTAAGAATGTCCTAACTCATTTTTAAACACGTTTCTTTTTCAGGGAATTAAAGTTTCAAATCCCATATTGAAATGGACAACTTCTTTTGTCCTTTAGAAGTTTGAGACACATTATGACTTAATCCATTTACCTTTTGTTTTCCTGAACTGATACCTATGGAATGAAAGGATTTTTAACTGACATAGCACTGTCATATCTTATAGGGGCGCTTTGGATATAAATGCCTTGTTGATATATGGTTGTTAGGATAGCATGTTACCATTTTCCTGAGTGGATCGTGATGTCTCATTTTTGAAGTTAAAGCTTCAAATTCTATAATGAAATGGACAACAATTTTTGCCCTTTAGGAATTTGAGACACATTCTGACTTAATTCTTTTGGTTTATTATTATTATTATTGTTATTTTCATTTGGATTTGGTTGTTTCCCATCTGTTTTCCTGAACTGTTTGAAGTCTAAAAACTAAAACCTATGGACTGTACACTGTGACATTCCACTGTCATATCTTATAGGGGTGCTTTGGATATGAATGCTTTCTTGATATATGGTTGTTGGGACCTCACTCATGTTACCATTTTCCTGTATGGATGGGGCACAGTAATAGCTTGTTTTTTTTTCTGTGCATGTTATTTTAGAGTTTATGGAGATGTTGAATGTGTGATATGGTTTCTTTGTTTTAACAATTATTGTTTTGATACCTGTTTGTCTGCTGCATGTGTCCTTGTTTTACAAATCAAATTGGTCCAGTTTTTTACCTTTTTATTTCTCTCATCTCACCTCATATCTTGCAATTTCCTGCTGCTGCAGGATTGTGAAGTTGGTATGGCTGCAACCGCAACTGTCCACGTTATGCACCAGAAGACCCTACTCTTCCCAAACCGTGGAAAGGCCTGGTTGATGGGAAAACAGGGTATCTTTACTTTTGGAATCCAGAGACCAATGTAACCCAGTATGAGAGGCCTGAGAGGCCTGGTGCTTCTTCAAATGCAAGTTTAGCACCACCTGCAAAGTCTTCAGCATCCATAAGTTCTTCAGTTCAAGTTCAACAATCTTCTCAAGGACAGCGTCGTGACCATGGTCTGAATGAAGAAGATGATAAGTATAACAGAGCAAGAAATCTTCAGGTAAATATGTACTTGTATTTTCTATTTTTCAGCCTATTGTCATGGTTGTTTGGTCTTTGGAAGCACTTTTAAGCTCCAACTCTTTTCCATCCTAAATTGCTTTAGAATGTCATCTAACACTCTCCGGAGAAATTTGGCAGCCAGGACTTGTTCACAAGTGTCTGACAAGCTGCATCATAGGAAACCTTAAACCTTGGATGATGTTCCTTGCTTTAAAATTTTAAAGGTTGAAAATATCTTCATTTTGCTTATTCCTCTGTTTTCAATTCTGCAGCAGAGTGCCAGAGGTGGGACAGTTCATTCTCATGATCCACCTAATGGGATTGTTGGTGCTGGACATGGAGGGTCTTCTGTTAGAGGACAAGGATCCTCAGGCCCAGGGAGTGGTGCATCAACAGAGTCCTATCGCCGTCGGCATGAAATAACAGTTACAGTGAGTATCTGGTGATTCCTTGCATTTGGTTTTTTACTAGCAGAATTGCATAATATTTAGGTGTTAACATTTTCTTTTTAAATGTTCATCATTCATGATTACTTGTATGATTTAGGTGGATCATTAGCTTCCTGAAATGTGCATTTAATCTATTTATGCTTTAGTTTGTTAATTATTTTCAACTTTGTATCTTTGATTTTTTTCTTCTGTTTTTTTTTCCAGTTACTTGCATGGTGATAAAATATTTACAATGTGGTGTAGTTTGCTTATTGAGGCATGAGAATGTATCTGAGATTCTTGCATGAGTTGAGAATCACAGGTGTGTTTTGAATTGTTAAAAAGCATACCTCTGAGGCTTAGTTTGGGTGGCGAGGGGTTGGGGTAAGTGTCAGGCTTGATTCATGTAGAGACGTGCCTATAAAATTTTTTGAAAAAATTTGTTGAGGTATATATCTAAGTTTTAATTCTGCTTCTGTGGGTCATAATTTAATTTTTTGGGTTGTTTTTTCATTTTAAATCCTTGACAGTAAGTTGTCATGGATGGTTGATGAATGCAAATTTGAAAGTATACCTGGATACTGTGAGCAATTATTGTAGAATTCCTATACTAAATGTGAATCATATTGGACATGCTCTCTGGAAAAGCATAAAAGAAGTGTAATAAATTTTTATATTCATCGACACTGAGAAGTCATGTTTAAGGCTCAGATGGGTATGTCTGTCCATCTCTATAATTAAACTTCTGTTTTCCAAAAGAAACTGACTTGATTTCCTTCAATGGCTGCAAGAGGGATATATTGGCAATGAGAATTAGAGCAGTTAATTAACTTTCTTTAGAATCAATATTTTCTCTCTCAATAAGATGACCAACTATTCAGGCGTGTATATCTTGCACTACTTTTGTTGCTATAGCAGGTCCTTATCAATTGCTTTAATCCATGTAATTCTTTTCATCTTATTTGGTGTGGGGTTCCCTTAAGATTGTTAATGAGTTCTTTTGCTTGCCAACCTCCATCAGGGAGATGATGTTCCCCAACCTTTCACATCATTTGAATCTACGGGCTTTCCTCCAGAGATTATTAGAGAGGTATGGCTTTCCTTGTTTCATTGAATGTACTTTCTTTTTTTTTTCTTTTTCTTTTTTTTTTTTCTTTTCTTTTTCTTTTTTTGGGTCTTTATGCAATATTCTGCTGGCTAGAAGTCTATGTAAGTTTGCTAAACTATGTGACCTGAGTGTTTCTTCTGCAAGTTCTGTGGTTGCTGGAGGACGGAGGTTGTGCTTCACACTCATGTTCATTTGTTTTTTTCCATCTGCACTTTTTGTCCCAGGTGCGATATTTGCTCCAGGGAGGAGCTAATGTCGTACGCTGTGCCATCCTCTTTGTTGGGGGCCTAGTTGGAGCGCCCTTGTCGGTGGACCATTTTTGAGAAGGGCTTTCCGAATCACCCAAGTTCATGGCCGGGACTGCTGTTGGTGATGATTCAGTCTGCCACTCGGTCCGAACAGAAGAAGAGGCCTCCTCCTGCTCTAGCTTGCATCAGCAAGCATTGGCTGCCCGCATTTGTGGGAGATGATGCTTCTTCTTGCATTAGCCTCCCATAAGTCCAAAAAGAAAACCAACTCGAAATCTTGGAGACAGTACCTCTCTTACAGGGGCTGCTGGTTTTTGCTTTTCCAGGTATACAGTGCTGGGTTCTCTGCCCCTACTCCAATTCAGGCACAGTCTTGGCCAGTTGCTCTTCAAAGTCGTGATATAGTGGCCATTGCTAAGACGGGTTCAGGGAAAACACTGGGCTACCTAATTCCTGGCTTTATTCATCTCAAACGCATCCGCAATAATCCCCAAATGGGTCCAACTGTTTTGGTACTCTCACCAACTAGGGAGTTGGCAACACAGATACAAGATGAAGCTGTGAAGTTTGGAAGATCATCAAGACTTTCATGCACGGTTTGTTACTTGCAACTCTTAATACCTTTTTGCTGTTTAGGAAAAATGATTGTTTTAATTGCTGATGTTAGTTCTCATTTGTTTTTGTCTTTTAAGTGTTTGTATGGAGGAGCACCAAAGGGTCCCCAGTTGAGAGATCTAGACAGAGGAGCAGATATCGTGGTTGCTACTCCTGGCCGCTTGAATGATATACTGGAAATGAGAAGAGTCAGCCTCCGTCAAGTGTCTTATCTGGTGCTGGACGAGGCAGACCGAATGCTGGACATGGGTTTTGAACCTCAGATTCGAAAGATTGTGAAAGAGGTACCCGCTCGCCGGCAGACTCTCATGTACACTGCAACATGGCCGAAGGAGGTTCGGAAGATTGCAGCAGATCTACTAGTTAATCCTGTTCAGGTTAACATTGGGAATGTTGATGAGCTTGTTGCAAACAAGGCGATCACTCAGGTGTGGAAGCTGTTCTTGACTTACCACAAAACAGATTAAGAATGTTTATGTTATTCTGGCTCTGACAACAAGAGATGGAGTTTCTTATGTCACTTCTATTATATTTTTCTATTGAAGTACTTCTCTCATTGTTTTCTTGCAGTATGTTGAAGTATTGCCATATATGGAGAAACACAAGCGGTTGGAGCAGATATTGCGCTCTCAAGAACCAGGATCCAAGATTATCATTTTCTGTTCAACTAAGAAGATGTGTGATCAACTGGCTCGGAACCTAACCCGCCCCTTTGGAGCTGCTGCCATTCATGGAGACAAATCTCAAGGTGAGAGGGATTATGTATTGAATCAGTTCCGCACTGGGAGGTCCCCGGTACTTGTGGCCACCGATGTTGCAGCTCGAGGACTTGACATTAAGGATATCAGGTAAGAGGAGTTATTCTGTGTTTAAATTATAGAACAAGTGGAGCAGGTTGATTGATTACTCTATTTTTTTTACATTATTTCTGATGAAGCTGAGTTTCTACCTATTTGGTCTCTCATTACTGAATATTTTGCCTCTTTTTCCTCGTATAACATGAGTGAAATTTGAGCTTAAAATTTTTTATCCCAAAACCGTGCAATGTGTGTTTGTGTGCACACAAGCATGCTCTCTATCATGTTAGGTCACTGTTTGGCTGTTCAAAATGATTTCAACATCTAGATCAGCATGCAACTTCTTGTTTTCAACTTTCAAGCACTCTGAATGATCTTATATCTCCACCTTGTGAATTACTTTGTGATAGAGATCAAATTTCTTAGTAATTTATTAAAAAAAAAAAAAGAGTGAGATTTTATGCTCTATTCTAATTGGTCAAAGTGTGTATATCTATGTCTCTTCTCCATCCTTTCTTTAGATTTCAAAGGTAAAAATTAGGTTATAATGCTAGAATGACCTGATCTTTTATCACAGGGTGGTTATCAACTATGATTTCCCAACTGGAGTAGAGGATTATGTGCACAGGATTGGAAGGACTGGTAGGGCAGGTGCCACTGGAGTTGCTTACACATTCTTTGCAGAGCAGGATGCAAAGTATGCTTCAGATCTTGTCAAAGTTCTAGAAGGGGCAAACCAGCGAGTCCCTCCGGAGATTCGTGATATGGCTTCACGTGGTGGTGGGATGGGCAGGTCTAGGCGTTGGGGCTCTGGTACTGGTGGTCGTGATGGAGGCCGTGGTGGACGAAATGATTCAAGTTATGGTGGTAGGGATGGTGGAAGGGGTGGCTGGGGAATGGCTCCATCATCTTCCAGTAGGTTGGAAAGAGGTGGGGGCCGGGGAGCTGACCAAGATCAACGTGACAGGTACCTATATTTACTTACATATTTTAGCTGTCTATCTTCGGGGTTTTTGTCTCCCTTTTCCCTGCCCCCCCTGCATTTCTTTGGAGAGGAGCCCTTTCATATGAGTTTTTTGATCTTTTCAGGATTTATAGAAACTACATCACTTACTCATGTTGTTATGAAGATATTGAGTTTTAATAATAGCTCCAATTTATTTTTTGGTTATGGTTCCATTTTAAAACTTGGAATCCTTCCCTTTCAAATTCTCTGCATGGTTTTGCATTTATCAATCCAAAATCAATTTTGCTTGAGAATGTTAATTGCAAAAGTTTCAGCCACATTTAAATCCCCTGTTAATAATTAATGTTTTTTTCTTTCATCTAGCTATCCTAATATTATTTTATTCCTCAATCAACTCTTATAAATAATAATCTATGTTATACAAACCCATACTAACAAGAATTTTTTAAACCAAGAAAAAAAAAATACTTCTGTTAGACTTCAATGTGGATCCCCCCCACTGCTCATACTGAAGCTAAATTTCCAAACTAGGGGGGAAGAAGGGAAAAACAGTGGTGTTTCTGCTATAGTTTTGAATTTCAGATTCTTTGGGTGTCCATATTGAATTTAAAATCTGTGTGTATGCCTACATCGGGATGGTGGATTTTGCTGTCTTGATTGTGAACAAAATGGGCTGTCTTCATTACCTCGTTATGTTAATGTGCAAGCATATGGTTTTAGAGCTAGTGGTTGGAGACAAAATGATGAATCTTTGAATGCGTTTGTTATGCAGGGACAGGTACGACCACAGTTATCATGATGGGCATGATTTTGATACTCGTTCAAGGTATGATAGGGGTTACCATGCAAGTAGTATCCGGGCTGGAGAAAGGGATAGAGCTCGTAGCCGAAGTAGAAGTCAGAGCCCCAACAAGGGGCAGGCTTATGGTGATGCCCGGAGCAGGAGCCGCAGTCGAAGCAAGTCTCGCAGCCGGAGTCGTAGCCTTGAAAGATACAACAAGGCTCCACCTGTACGTGAACGGTCCCCAGTGCACAGTTTTCATAAATCAGCCATGGAGCAGGCTCGTTCACCGCATGGTCGATATGTTTCACCTTACAACAATGACAATGTTCGGGAACGCTCTCCCATGCGCAGTTTCCATAAATCAGCCATGGAGCAGAAGCCTCAGTCATCACCACCACCACAGCGGCAGCGTGTTTCACCTTACAACAAAGATGGTACAAGGGGTTTCACAAATTCTGTGAATGCACGTGGTTCTTCCCCAGAGAGATCACAGTCCCCACCTGGTGCTGCTGGTGTAGGGAAGGAAAAGTTGAAGGCGTCTGATGGTGATGGTGGCGGGAAGGACAAGCTCAGGGCACCATATGATGATACTCCACAGGACTGGCAAAGATCACCAGGTGGTGGGCAGGATGGTGTAGGTTACGCCAATGGCCATCGAGCTTCTTATTTAGGTGAAGAAGAAGAGGAAGGCATGATTCCAGCTGATGACGATGGAACATTTCAAGCACCTACTGCAGACCCCCATCAGTCATCTCCTTAAGAAAGGAGAATGAAAATCTTGTGGGGCTGGTGGTCTAAGCATTGTTTTTTGATGCTCAAGTTCTCTTTCACCCCCCTTTTTGTCTTTTTTGTTTTTGACCGTTTCGTTTTAGTGCTATAGTAGCCGGATATAACGGCATTGTGATAGCAACAGGGAAACCTAGGTATGGAAATTGACTTTTGGTGGACTGATCCATTGATTTTGAAGGGCTGAATACACAGAACCCAGGACATGTTTAAGTGTATCAAGCGTCTTCCGTGTTTCTTAGTAATTTTGGTTAGAAATTTGAAGGAGGCCTGAGGCTGAAAAATGTTGCATGGAGCATTATTTATACAAACCCTGGATACGCCATATAACCATCTATATTGATAGCAGCCTGTGTTGCATTCTACTTGAACTATTTTGTGCTTAATTCACAAGTTATTTTCTGAACCCAGTCATTGTTGGGTGGAGTCAAAATGGATAAGGTATGCGCGAACTTCATTATTAAATTATTAAATTATTGACTTAAAATTTATTATTTGATTTTTATTTATGTGTTGTTTAATAAAATTAATTTAAATTAATTTTAGGTAATAAATTTGGTTGTTAAACATCTATAATATTCATATGAATGGGTGGATACGGGTCTTGATTGGGAAATGTATTTTCATTACAGAGGCATCAAAGAAATTTAATAAATAAAAAAGTTAAAGTTAGTTTTTAATGATAAGTTATGATATTAAATCATTTTATTAAATATTTTTAATTTACTGGACTACTTGAATTATGTTATCGAGTCATTAAACTGAACGTGGAACTTGGGAAAAAGGAATGTGCAATGCTTTGTTTGGTGTGGTTTTTGAGCTGTTGAGTAAACTGCTCTCCTCTCTTGAAGTTTGCCTTGATTGGAGTTCTCTCCTATGCTTCAGATTTTGGGGCTGGATTGATCGGGGAAGTTGAATTCATATTACTGGGCATTTGAGTGCTCCACTAAGGGCGCTTTAACGCTCCGTTCCGTTTTCCATTTTGCTCCATTTAACTTTTTTTTCTAAAAAAACAAAATTCTCAAGTCCATCTTGTACTGCCATTATTCCCACATATTTATTTAGTTTTCTAACATCAAACGTTCTAAGAAGTATTTGAGTGCTCTTAGTTTCACTTCATTTCGTTATCCATTTGATCTTTTTTCTTAAAAGACAAGATTTTCATGTCCATCTTGTACTGCCATTATTCTCACCAAAGTTTTCTTCCCACATATTTATTTATTTTTTTAACGTCAAATGTTCTAAGAGGCATTTGAGTGCTCCTTGCTCCGCTTCATTCCTCTCTCCATTTTGCTCCATTTGATCATTTTTTCTCAAAAGACAAAATTTTCATGTCCATCTTGTATTGCCATTATTTTCATCAAAATTTTCTTCCCACGTATTTATTTATTTTTCTAACATCAAACGTTCTAAGGGGCATTTGAGTGCTCCTTGCTCCGCTTCATTCCGTTCTCCATTTTGTTCCATTTGATCATTTTTCTCGCAAGACAAAATTTTCGTGTCCATCTTGTACCGTCATTATTTTCACCAAAAAAATTTTCCCACATATTTATTTATTTTTCTAACATCAAACATTCTAAGGGGCATTTGAGTGCTCATTCCTCCGCTTCATTCCGTCTTTCATTTTGCTCCATTTGATCATTTTTCTCAAAAGACAAAATTTTCATGTCCCACTTATACTACCATTATTCCCACCAAAGTATTCTTCTTACTCTTTTCACACCATGAACCCAAATCTTCAAAACCGAAAAAGTTAGAGGTTCATAGACCAATTCCTTAAAGAACAAAATTATAATCCATACCTAAAACCTTTTTTAACGTACACAGTTATGCAGTTTGTCGTTTACCGTTTACGGTTTCCAGTTTCAAGCCATAGCCGTTCTCAGCTACAGGTTTTTTTAACGCCCTCGTTTATGCGGGTTACCGTTAACGGTTTGAAAGTGGGTAACATAATTTAATTTCTCTGTCCCAGACTCCCACTCATTTTCATTTATTTGAATAGATACACTATAATTTAAAATTTGAAATTTAATATATAATATTTAATAATTTGGTAAAATTTCTATTTTTTATTTACTTAAATTTAAATAATTTAAATAATATCCTTGTGTCAACTAAAATCCATATTAATTTAAAATTAAATAAATTCTTAAATCACATTGAAATTAAAAATTAATCTTAAATTCTAATATATAAATTCAGAGAAAAATTATTACTAAATGAAATTAATCAAACTTAATCCGATTTCAAATTCTATTAAAAGGTCCACTAGAGATCAAAATTAAAAATTGTTGAAAAAACAAGAAGATATAAATTAAATTGAAATTATGAAAAATAGTGTTCCATATAATATAATTTTTTCTAATATTATAGATTTTTAAATTTACGTGAATGAAATGGATTTAAGATATTAAAAAAATAATAATATTTGTTAAATTATGACTTTTCGATCTTTCACAATTAATACTCTTAACAAGACAATAATGGGAGTGAAATTTTCCCGATATTTAAAATTTTATAATGATAAAAAAAATGATAAATAAAGTATCAAAATATTTTGTGATAAGTTATAATTTTTATATTAATAAATTTCAAATAATTTTTCTCCCAAAAATAGAGAACTTCCAAGGCCATTAATTATTTACACATAATACTTCCAAAGCTATTAATTATTTGAACAAAATGAAGAAGAAGTGAGAGAAAAAGAAATATTGTGGGCAGCAGCTCACACCTTCTCCCACAAAATCCAATTTCCCTTTATTACTCTTTCTGTCTTCTTCATGCACTGATTTGTCTTTCATGTACAATTAATTTCAAATAAAAATAATTTTCAAAAATATTTACCTGAATTATGTTAATTATCTCAACTTTAATTAATTATTTAATGACCAAAAAATATTAATAATATTAAATTTATTGAAAAATCAAAATTAATTATTTTATTATTGTGGAAAATCAAAATAATTGTCATGGTATTATCCATAGTCGTCTTTATTACAGTTTAGTTAATTACATTTATAATTAAATTTTAATTGAAGGTAAATTAAATTAAAATTAATGAAAATAAATTTAGATATTCATCTTAGCTGTCCAATCAGGAAAGATCCTGGACCATGTGATGGTTTCTGAAAAGTGTGATCTTATCTTGAAGGCCATCCGACGGTAGTGATTAAAAGGAAAGGAGAGGGAACACCATAGAAAGTAACGATGGGCAGCACCGGATGCCACGTGCCGATAAGTTGTGTGAGACTTTCCTTTTTGCAAATCAAGGTAACGAGACATAATCATGTTGCTGCTGAAAGTGGAAGTCGAGTGGACACACCCAAAAAGTAATATCAGCCGTTGGATTTGGGGTTATAGACGGCTATGATTTGTGTCCCCACCTTCGCTTTTCCCATAAAACACTTCCACCAGACCCCGGAAATTTCACATCATTCGCTCATTTTCCTTATTTTTCTCTTCTGCTCTACTTTCTCTCTTGCATGGCGCTTGATACCAGCTCCAAACACAAATTTTCTAACCTTCCAAACACATTCCTGGAAAATCCGATCAAACCCCAACTGAGAAACGGGTTTTCCATTGGAGGGTCCTCTTCTAAACTCCTTTCTCAACATAATTCTCACCATTTAATTGGCAACAACCACTTCAACATTGAGGGCTCTTCCATGAATCCCTTTTCTGGGCTCCAGAATCCGCTCTTGAATCGGTATGAATCTCTGCACCACCACAGCTCCGGAGATACCAGTACTTATGGCGCCATGGGGGCTGCGCCGCCTGCTGCGACTGGTGCAACTGGGGTGGTGAAAGAACTTCAGAGTAAAGGGCTTCTGAATTGTTCTCAGGGAATGAGCCAGACATACTGGCCCACGATTTTTGAGGAATCGGGCAACACCAGTTTAGTAGAGGATTTCTGGTGCATCACTCCTGGGAATGGGTATGAAAAGAAGGTTGATCTGAAGAAGAAGAAGAAGAGGAGGGTGCAGAAAAGAAAAGCAAGCAAACTCCGTAAGAAATTGAATGTAGTGAAAGGGCAATGGACTCCCCAAGAAGACTGGTGAATTCTTTTTCTTCTATTTCCTTTTTTAAAAAAAAATAAAAAAAATTCCACCAAATTTTGGGTTGTTTTTCAGTTGATTTATGATGGAAGTTATGTGCAGCTTGTTGATTCAGATGGTGCTGAACTATGGAGAGAAGAAATGGTCTGAAATTGCTAAGCATCTCAATGGTAGGGTAGGGAAGCAATGCAGGGAGAGATGGCACAACCATTTGAGGCCCAATATTAAGGTTTCTTCTTCTTCTTCTTCTTCTTCTCTTCATGAATGCAGATATAAAATGGTACATTTCAGTATATATGCCTTCATTGCCTTGTTCTTCTAAGCTAAATAAATATACTAATGACTTTCTTTATATGGGTCATGGAGTATATATACATATATGGCAATCACTAAATATTTTGCTTGTCTTCGCTACATTTTCTCACTAACTCACCTCATTAATCAATTAATTAAATGCAAATTCCATTTACTTTATTTATTGGTATGCAGAGATACTTATACCACAATAATATTGTTTTGTCACCAGGGTTTTTTCTCAAGTTGTTCAATCTACAAAGAAAGTGATTTTTTTTCTTATCCTTTAATGCTTTTCTCTATGATTTTAAGGATATACAGGAAGCAAAGATTAGGGTTTCTTAGGTTCTCTCGCAGACTTGAGAAGGGTTTAAGCACAGGTTTAAAGTAAGTCTCATCTCTCAAGAGGCTTCATGCCCAATCTCGGGATTCACGAAGGGGTATATTTGTAATTTCATTATTCTAATAAAAATGCAAAAAGTTTGTTCATCAAATGATTATTGTCTCAGTTCTCAAGCCACGTCACATATGTTATCTTTATCAAGCAAAAGAATTGGCCTATTCTTGAGTTTAGATAAACAAACAGGTAGTATGGTAAGTGGTTGATTTAGGGTTTCAGGCAAACTTGAAGTTTTAGGCTAAAATTAAACAAAGGCCAATAAGCTTGATCTCCCATCTTGGAAATCATAAAAGGGTATATTCGTAAATTTTATTATTTTAATTAAAAAGGGAGGAAAAAAAAATTCGAGCAAGCAACAGAATTGAATTGTTGCGAATCGAGTTAGGATAAGCACGGGCCTAGGGCAAGAGGTTGATTCAAGCTTTCGCGCAAATTTAGAAGTCTTAGGGTTAAGATTAGGCAAAAACCAGGTTAGAATAAGCTTGCTCTTTCATCTCAGGATTCATGAAAGGGTATATTTGTAAAACTATTATTTTAATAAAAAAGAGGGAAAAAAAATATTATTATCTTGAAACCTCGTATGATAGTCATATATGTTACCGATCTTTGCTTGATAATCAAGTTAAATTAGGCTTGATCTTCGATGGGAATTTCACTCGAGTTAATTTTTGGACGACTATAAAATTTTAAACTAATAGAGATTATACGTATTTAACCAAATTCGGAATGTGAATAAATTTAACCCTTAAAATACCTTATCTTAAAATCTAGGTAATAGTGAAGTAATGTTAGCATCATCGAGGGATTAAGCTCAAAAGCAGCTAGTTCGACAAAACTTTAGAGGGTGTTTGTTTTTCTAGTTTTTTGCTCAAAATAATTTGTTTTTAGAATTTAGGTTGTTTGTTTTTATTTTTATTTTTTTATGACTTATTATAAACTTTTTATTGAATAAAAAAATTAAAATATTAAGCTTTTTTTAAATAGAAAAAAAATAATATATTGATTTTTCTTTACTTTTTAATACTTAATAGAAATAAAATATTATAAAAATAAACAATCTAATATTAAACACTATTAAATATTAAAGTTCTATTTAGAATTAAATAAAAAACCAAACACCAACTTAGTATATTGAGTCTAAATTGGTGATCGAAAAGAGGGAGGAATTCAAAAGAAATGTATGCCATCACCCGGTCACAAGTAAAATGATTAAAAAAATGGGGGAGGCAAAACCTTTACTCCCATGATAAGCCATGGACAGGCCTAGACTTCTCCATAGTTGGGTACACTCACGTGCTCGGTGCTCCTCTGAGAATTATGCTTAATAATACTCACCTGTAAGTCTGCAGCTGCATACATGCACGTAGACGTAGGACTACATTTCTGCATGGGCTAGTACAATAGTATGTTTTTGGATAATGCCTGGTTGCTTACATCCATGCAGTTGCCTGTGATAATACATTTGATTATCGACCACCGTAAGTGTTATGAATATTGAGCTTGATTCTTCATATCTCATTGTCTGCATCCTTACTAGCTATAGTCTACAGATGTGAATACCAGACACAATCATTTCTTTTGGTTTATTGCAGAAGGATCCGTGGACCGAGGAAGAGGACAGGATTCTCATACAAGCTCATATAGAAATAGGTAACAGGTGGGCAGAGATTTCAAAGAGGCTGCCGGGAAGAACTGAGAATACCATCAAGAACCATTGGAATGCTACCAAAAGAAGGCATTTGTCGGCTCGGAGTTGCAATGGTCCGAAGAGCAGCCTCTTGCAGAACTATGTGAAGCAAGTCTTTTCATTGCCTGGCGCTACTGATCATTACGAGCCAAATGCTCGCTCGGAACCCAACATATCAGTGCCTAATGCCATGAACAATCAGCAAGTGCGGCAGCAAGGGAGCTCATCACAGTACTGGGCAGAGGAGCAGCTCGTCCCTACCTGCTACAACGGAGCCATTGATGCCTCTTTTGATGCAAAAACATTCTGGGAAAACTGCGGTTTGGTGAATTGCAACTCTTCTGAGAGCTATAGTACTATTGGGTCTTTGCTTGAAGAGACGCCTACTGGTAACTCTATGATTGCTGAGGGCGCTATAATGGGGCTTGAGATGCCTGTCGATATGGATACTCTGATGCAGTTTGGGATGAATAAGGAGGTCAGCTTGCTGGAAACAATTGCCAACTTAAACCTGTAAACTCTTCTGAAACATTTCTAATGGGTTGGGGGCTTCCAAGCATTTTGGCGAAATGGAGGAGATGGGTGTTGGCATGGATTATAGTAGTTGTTGTTATGCTTTTATGCGTGTCTGTGTTATGCGTTTCGAGTCTGTTCTGAGAGTTGGTCGGTTGTTTTTGAGAGTCGGGAGTCTGTTAATATTCTGTTTGTAGGTTGTATCCAAACTTTCAGATCGATACATACATGTATACCAAACATGAGTATGGATAGTCTGGACCGTTAGCAATAAAAGATGGGAGTTCAACTGTGATATTCTTTTCTTTCTTTGGGTAATCTTCTTAATTTCAAAGCAAACAAACAATGTAGAAGTCTTCGAGCTTTGCTGTGATCTAGATAAGCTTGTCATGATTGATAGGGATGATTTATCCTTGTGTGGCTACAAACCAAGTTGTAAGAAAACTGTTCATAATTTTGTCGGCAGAACCGGCTATCATGTCAGGAATCAAGATTATCTAATAATAGCAATTGTCGTTTATCTTTTCTGTTGGGACCCATAACTACAAGACCCACAAGAAACCAATGATAGTTGAGTAGTCTCACAGCTTCCACTCAGAATCGTGATGGGTAATGAATAGTAGTTTGGGGACAGATCTTCTATGTTAAGGTTGAAATTAATTGGGAATCAAACACAATAAAGAAGATAGGATGGATAGAGATGAAGTAGAGGTCCTTAAACTGCCTTAAAGAAGCAGGACATTTGGTTTGACTGTGCAAAGAAGGTGATTATGGGCGAACCTGGCTTCCTCTCTTTCTGTCAAAGGAGGCTCTCTGATGAAGAGAACTGATGAAAACCTTCAAGAGATCTGGGCTCTACTCAAGCTAATTTTTACATTTGCAATCAAATTAATTGGAAATTTCTTTTTTGGAGTGTAAATTTACAAACATATTTTCTCCACAGCATCAATTAATCATGCAGCCTTCGGCTTTGGCTTCATCCGCTTTGCTCTTGAATACAAGAAGACCCCAACAAGAGCCACTCCAGTTCCTGAAGTTGAGGCCATTTACACAGATAAAAATGCAGACTAACCAGAGACTTGCATTCAAATATTATTCCTTCACAAATTAGTTTGTTGTAAGGAGTACTTACCAAGGGAGTTAATGGGTGAAGCAGGTGTTTGGAAGAAGATGACTGAAGAGATGATCACCACTACTCGCTTCACACAATTTCCAACTGCATGTGTCACAGGAGATACCATCTGTAGTATCGTATAAGAAACCTGCGAAATTCGAGTAAATGGAATTAGCACCAAGTAGAAGAAGACAGAACTGATAATAAAATTCTACCATCAGTTGCTTTACAAAGTTGAAACTACTGTTTTCATTTATTGTTTTTTTATGTGCTTCAACACACAGGTGAAAAGATGTGCTCATATTGATATCATTGGCTAGATAGCAAAAACACGAGAAAGAAATTTAAATGATTAGCAAGTCCGCAGTTTTATTATATAGCAGGTTTAATTGAGACTAGATAAAAGAGTTCAATTGTTTTTGTTTGGATATATGGAACATACAAAACTAAGAGGTGCTCAGGAGTATCATTAGATTAATTATTGGAGTATATTCCTACAGAATAGTAAGAATTATCAGTTCAGACAGAAAGGCTGTAGTTGGTGATGAATTCATCACTGAAAATATTTTCAATATTTTTAACTTTAAAATGAGGAGTGGAAGAATCAATATAAGGTTTAGCTTACATTGCAATTACAGAAAGAGAAATGGTGGAACTTCTGAAATTATAAAGATGATTAGGAAGACATCAAAACCGAGCTGAGGGCCTCTTCAGTATGACAAACTGGATTCATGAATTAGAGCCCATGAAGTAATAGTGTTTTTTATTTTGTTTGTGATCAAATTGTAGCAACATGGACTATGAACAATATAAAAGAGAACTGAACTGACAGGGAAGTGGAGCCTAGAGCTAAAGAAGAAAATTAAGCATGATTGATGATAGCGGTGAATTTAGGAAACAGAAGCACAAATGGGGATACAACATAAGCCTTACCTGCTGATAAGAATGGAAGCAGATGCCAGCCAAAAGAGATCTCACACATAGCTCTCTAACGTTCAAACCTTGACTTGCCTGAAGTAAAAAGAACACAAAACCTGTTCATCCAAGGCATCTAACAAATAATGGACTACAATATCTTTCACAGAAAAAAAAATGGAATATAAGAATAATATGTCAAAATAGTACATATTTTTTAAATGTATACTTTTTTCAGACATATTACTCACAGCAAATTGCAGGTATGAAGGAGTAAACTTGATGCCTTCAATGAAAATAGCCACAGGGGTACACAGGAGGAAAGAAATGATTGTTATTACTGAGAAGAGGTTGATGGTATCCAAAGCTCCCTGTTCAATAACATACTGCCCATTATTTGCCAGACTAACCAGAGGATATTATTAACATTTAAAAATAAATAATAAAAATCCATTGTGATAATTTAACAATAGATCCACA
This sequence comes from Vitis riparia, assembly GCF_004353265.1. Taxonomy (NCBI): domain Eukaryota; kingdom Viridiplantae; phylum Streptophyta; class Magnoliopsida; order Vitales; family Vitaceae; genus Vitis; species Vitis riparia. The sequence goes on from NC_048444.1 coordinate 2,795,861, forward strand.
AAATTACTAGGCAACAGCAAACAAAAGAAACCATCATTTTTCCACTTGTATTAGAGCAGCAATATTTTTTATGGAGCTGTTGTGATTCAAATACATGAAAAATAAGGAGTTGAATTCACTTCACCTCTTTGTTGACCATGAATTTTTTGCTGAACACATTACGTGATTGATTTGTCAAATTGGAAGCCATTGCACTCCAGAAACCAGTCCTGTTTCAAAATGGAGTGATAAGGTCACTTATGAGCATCAGGGCTAACTGCAACTTATTTTAGTACTAATTATTTCAGTATGAAAGAATATGTACAGAGAATCATTGTAGCACTAGAAACACATATTGCACATGTGCTCAATTTCCCTGTTGAAAAACTTTAGATTGGTCTCATACCAGTTAAAAGAGGATTCTGTGAATGAGGCCAGTGCCACTCCACCTACAATTGGAACAAGGGAAGAAACAATCGGGAGAGTGGGTTTCTGTGGACAATATAGTAAAATAGAAAGTTAAACAACTTCAGGTACATGAATTAGCCAACAATGGTATAAAAAATTGATGGATTATTTTCCCAAAGCACATATGCTAGTTCACAAAAGGCTCTCCCTGGAGAGCACATGACTCATTAAGAAAAGGAAAAATGGTACCCACTGAATGTCCCCTTGTCAGGAGCTTAATTTGAATTACTGCACCATTTTTTAATTTCTCTATAGTTACATAATTGGATTTCAAGAACTAAGTAGAAAAGAAATATAACAGTTTATTACGTGCCAATAGATGATAGTTTAATAATTTCTAAGCTCAATTCTACAAGACAACATGATATTTCCTCTTATTATAATCCAGGTCAAGAATAATAGGATAAGAATAGCCAGTTGGATTCCCGAGTTGTGAGACTCAGTAGCTGAAAGATTCTAATTCTGCCGGGCCTTGCACCCTGAATCTGTTAGGATTCACTAAAATCTTTTGGTGGCTGGTAGACCCCCAGTAGACCATAGCACTTCCCATGGAAAATACATGCAGATTGAAGAACAACATTGAATTTTTCCTTTCATTCTTTCCTTCTTTACTTTGCCCCAGCCCCCTCCCTCTCTATTGATCTCAAGAATAAAATATTGTTTTAAAATTAGTTTTCATTCTTGGTATTTCTTTTGATTTGCAGAAAGGGGACGAGAAAGTGTAGGAGTTTCCAAAGCAAAAGTAGAAAAGATTATACTCATAATTAAGAGCAATCATTCACCATCGATCTCATTCATTCATGGCAGGTATGATCTAAAATTCTAAATGGTAGTCACATCTAATGTATATAAATTTCCATCAAATTCCACTAGATTAAGCCCCCAAATGATACAATGCAAAAACAATAATAGTGGAAGAGCATAAATTCTTACCTCCCCAAGAAAGAGGGTAGCAAGAACAACTGTAAAAAAGGGCTCCATAGCTTTGATTGTGTGAGTGAATGAAACAGCAACTTTTCTGAGGCTTAAGTTGGTCAAAAGGTTACCCATGGTGTGTGTCACAGCCAGGATTAGGATTCCTGAAAACTGAAATTGGATATATCACCACAATGCAACAGTCATATCACGCAACTATATATGAGTATAAGAAATTATATGACATGACCATTTCCTCTAAGTATAGACCTACCTGTGATTTACTGATTTTTGGTCTTTTGTATAGGTTGAATGCCCACATCAAAATAACCAGCACAGTCCCACATCCAAACTGAAATGCCGTAACTGTTGCTGGGAATGGATAGACCTTCAGGATCTGTAACAAAAAAGCAGCACTGATGCTCCCTAATTTCTCTCTGAGGAAATGCCACATCTATGAAAAATCATCTTCATAAATTTGCCTAACTCGGATTCTCCACGAAGATTTGACAATTTTAATTTATGTTAAGATACCACTGCCATCTATCAAATTCAACTTCCCTCGATAAAGCCTTGAATCCAACTATCTGGGTTTGGCCAGGAGTAATTTCTTTTCCTACCTATGGTGACATTCTATGAAATTGAAAATTATTGCAGGTGAAGACCGATGCCCTCTGTTTGGTTTCCAAGAAAACCCGGGGGGAAAACTAACTAATACACAAAATAAGTTGTAAAGTTTTTAGCCGTCTAAGTTTCCGAAGGAAAAAAAGCTCACCTTAACTAGATCAAATAGTAATATTAACCTCAGTTAAGTGGAAGCTTCTACTTCCTTGGTTCCCAAATAAGAAATTCCTCCAAAAAAAAAAAAAAGAAAATTTAAAAAATTTAAATCTCCTTGCTTTCCTTTCAATTTCTCAGCAACCAAACTGACAATTAACGACTCCTGTACAATTTTCCAAAACCAGCAAAGACAGAGATGATGAACCTGCTTGTTGAAGATGTTGAAGTAAATGTTCAACAGATACCAGATCACGAACATAGACCCAAGCTGCAAAATACCACCCAAATTGCTCGATTTCTCGGTCTCTTCAGCATTCTCGGGAACCGAAGAGGCTCTGAACTTGAAGCCACTGAATCTGGGGTTTGGATATGGGAACAGAACAGAGGAGAGAGAAGAGAAGAGAGATGAACTTCTGTGACATGAGAGACCATTGGTAGAAGTTAAGAGGTGGAGTTGAACTGGAACGACTCCAGGGCTAGGGTTAGGGTTTCGATTGAGAAGATTTTTTGGTTTCAGAAACGGAGCTGAAGGAGAGAGAGCCAATGCAGTGATATGCATTCTTCGAGCCTGTAGAGAGAGAAAAATTTCAGGCACGGAGAGAGAGCGCTTTAACGTTGCATGGAGACAATACGCCACCACATCACTGAGACAATCAGCACATGTCCAAAAATTAATTCCATTCCAAAAAATAATTTTAATTACTTAATAGTAACATATTTTAGTAATTATCGAATACAAGCATTCAAATTCTTTTAGGGTTAATTTGATTGAGACCCTTCATGTTTAAGGTAAATACAACGAGCTATCATAGGTTTTAAATTTCATCAATTAATACCCTTATAAATATATTTCATATATAAATTTTATTTTTTAAATAATAAATTTTAATTATTAGAGAATTATTAAATTCTCATATATAAAATATTTTTATTTAAAATAAATAAATTTATAAGGGTATTAATTGATTAAATTTAAAACTTGTGATAGTTTAATGTATTTACACTAAACCTCAGTTTTTTTTTTTTTTTTTTTATAATTTTATAATTTATTCATTTTCTCTTATTTAAGACATTAAAAAATATATTTCATAATCTTAATCGAGAATTTATTATTAAAACAAATTAGTTTTGAAATTTTGTTTTTTGAATTTTTTTCAAATGTTTTTAATAAATATTCATAGAAATAACTGAGATTATTGTAAATAATTTTGAAAGATGAAACTAGTTTTTATATTTGAACTTTCAAAAAAAAAAACAACTAATTTTTATAATTGTTTTAAAAAGGATGAGAAAACTTATTTAGAGCATATTTTGGAAATATTTTTAAAAATGGTTTTTTTTTGTTTTTAAAAATGGAAAAATATTTTTTAAATTCTAAAACACTTTGTTAGTTTTTGGCAAAAAAAAAAACTATTTTTTGAGAACTTGTTATAGAAAACAAAGTATTTTATGATAATATACTTTAATTATTTTAAGTTATTTTCATTAATTAAAAAATAATAGTATAAATATGAAGAAAGTATAAAAGATACTTTAATATATATATATATATATATATATATATATATATATATATATATATATATATATATAAGCTGGTTTGAAAATTGTTTTTTATGACAGTTTTTTGTTTTTCAGAATAAAAAAAATATAAGAAATATATTTGACAATCAAAAATGATTTTTTGTTTATGTTCTTAAAAATAAAAAGTGTTTTTAGAGTTCATGTTTTAGTTGTTGCTTTCTATTATTTTCATTTGTTTTCTTAAAAATATTTTAAGAAATAATTATACAAATATATATAGAATAATTAAAAATAAAATATTAGATATAAAAATTATTTTTAAAATATATTATTTAATATTTTAGGTTTTCAAATAAACTTTTGTTTTACAAAAATTAGAAAACTATTTTTCAAGATTGTTTTCAAAACGGTAACAAAATAGTTCCATAATTTTTATTTTTTTAAAAAAAATAAGAGAAAACTGTTATTAAAAACGTTATCTAATAGGCAAAATATCAGAAAATGGCTAGGACTGGAAGTAGCATTGTAGGAGATAAATAGTCAAATCCATTAAAATATTTTTTCTATCCTTTTCTGATCCATGTGATGGTTGAAAATGAAGGTGATATTGTAGAATGAGAGCAACAATGATCATTATCAGATGTGACTACCAACTTGTGGAATGGTAATGGGTGGTGTGGAGGTCTTTTCGGAAATGAATGGATAGAGTGAATTATAACCCTCTTGTGTACTGAATTGGTTGAAAAGTATGAGGCATGTAGCCCTCCAAACTGACAATGATATGAATCACTCCCATTAAAACATCACATTTTGGAATAGGACCACTCGCCCAGATCCATTTGCCCATTTTTCTCATTTTTGTTTATGACCTGTAGTTTGGCATTCTCTACTTAAGATTTTCATGGTAGATTCATGCCTTGGTCCAGAGCAGTAAGCCCCCAAAAAAAAGGGATAAAGAACTAAAGAGACTGTCAGCCACAACTGGAGCTATGGAAACATCCCTTGGAAAAATAGAAGAGATTCATTATCATTGAAATTAGCAGCAGAATGTCAAATATAAGCATTTTGGGTGATGGTGACCACCATTATCTGAAAGCTATTTTCTGAAATGAAACGATGCCACCAAAAAAATAAAATAAAATTCATGGGGGCTAAGAAATAAGAATCAACCAAAATTTTCTATCAAGGCCTCCTTTCAAATGAACATTGGGTGTTCAGGGGGGGGTTCCTAATGGATTAGGCCTGGTCTGGACAGGGTAAAAGGGTACAATAGTCCAGTCATAAATGGAGGAGGGGGAGAGGAGAGGTGCCACCTCTTCATGAGAGACACTTTAGCCTTGCAAATGTCAAAAACCCTGTGTGTCCTCTGGCGTCAGCTGCTGGCCTAGCCATGACTGTGGTGGATGTGGGGATCTCACCCTCATTGCTTGCTTCACCTGAGCGCTGCCTCCTCTTTCCTGGGCGAGGACCAAGAAAACCGCCTTCATTACCCTGGCTGCAATCCATTTTTCCTTCTCGAACTTCATATGTGCGAAGAAGCACTTCAAATGTCCTTATGTCTACAGAGAGAATATGACAATATTCATCAGTGAATCTTCAATGTGGATCAGCAATCAACAAATTGAAAATTTGCGATAAAACAAAAATCAATGAAATATTGGTCTCTCAGCCCAAAAACCTCACCACTAGATCTAAAAACCCAGAAGAAAGCTCACCTGTAAAATTTGATGTAAGAGTTTCTGACGAGCGTTGTACTTGCTCAATGCAGGGTGAAAAAGAGCACAATACCCCATCTTCTTTCAACATTTTTCCAGCAGAAGGAATGGCCAACCAAGGTTGTGGTAGGTCTAGGAAGACGGAATCCGCCAGCCCAGAAAATTCATCAGGAAATCCCTCACCCTGAATGTCCCTCACTCCCACAGTGACGAAGCTACTCAATCCTGTTTTCTCAAAATCCTCCCTGTTGAACAAAAAAGATCAAGCCAACATTTTTGAGATATATATTGAATTCAAGCACAAATACTTTCTTTTAATATGCTTCAGTATATGTTGTTACAACTGATGAAAGGAGTACAATAGCATAGTACATTTGCATTTTGGGGGATCAAGTCTGCTCAAACAAATAACTTGTATACAATGCCATACTAAATGAGCTATAGATTAAACCCAATTGGTAATTTGACATAAATAAATTTCTGATATCTAAATTTCAAGTTTTCAGAAGTTATCATAGACGATATTTCAAATAACCAGTTGAGAATTACAATCAGAGTTTCTTGGGTTTCTTAGGAAGGGACTCACTCCCTCAACATGAAGAGACAATCTGAATCTAAAATCAGGTCAAACAGACTAAGTCAGTTCATCAAATATTCAACAGGCTCTTAAACTTCCGTTCAACTGTTACAAAGTAGTCCCTGAAACTCTGTAGTGTTTCTGGAAAGTGAACATAAAACTAATGCACAAACAAGAAAATGACACCATAAACAATGAAAAGCTGGTGAATATAAATATCATAATTACCAATAATATTACAAAGAAATCTATCAAGTAGGGATCTAAATTTCTCACCTAGCTGAAGCAGCCCTTTGTTCATGAAAATCAAATGTATAGACATGCCCATTAGGAGCTACAGCCCTTGCAAGTGAAGTAGTCAAAGATCCACTTCCAGTGCCCGACTCAAGAACCAAACAACCAGGAATTATTTCCAAGTACATAATCACAAGGCTAATGTCCGCAATATAGAGAATCTGGGTCCTGTGGCTTAAAACAAGAGTCCATAACTCAGGAGTTGGAGCTAACAAGTAAACAAATCCACCCTTGTTGCTCAACACCTTGGACCCAAAGGGCTTCCCAATCCAGTCCGAATGTTTGAATACACCAAAGCGGTTCTGTAGTGTAGAACCCTCACACACTTTAACAGCCTTCATATTGTCATGCCTCTCATACACTATAACCAAATCTCCATCACTAATGCAACGCTTGAAAGAGATCCTTTTTTCAGCATCAATAGGCAACATCCTTAAAAGCTTGTATTTGTTGAATACTCAGCCAATATGAGCAATTCTCTGCCAAATGCAAAATTTGTAACACATGTAAGTGGGGTAGCTTCTAGAAAATATTACAATCTAAGTAGCCCACATCTGAACCTTAACAAGCCCTGCAATATCTCATTTTATTTTAATTTTTATTTGGAGAATTTCACGGAATATTCATGGAAAAGACATGCATCACAGTGCCATATTCAATTTTAATCTGTGACTAACAACTAACAATGAATGAAACCTTATCCAAGAAAAGAAAAAGGAAATTCTAGCAACTTAAATCTTATATTTATAAAATATATATTTTTAAGTGGACAACTAAGAAACCATTAGAGTGCATGATATTCATTGTAGACACAAATCCTACAAGCTTAAACTTTTAGGAAAATTAATTGTCTAACATGGTATCAGAGCCTTGTTTGGCGGGAGGTCATGTATTCAAACTTTTATTTTCCCACTTATTAAGCCCACGTGTAACTAAACCTAAATTAAGTTGTTTATGGTTTGTTTATCTACTATGTATTTCTGCATGTGTGGGTATGGGGTTGTACATGAGGGAGGATGTTGGACTATATAATATACATTGTAGGTCAAATCCTACAAATTTAAGTTTTAAGGAAAATTGGTTATCTAACATGGTATCAAAGCCTTGTTTGGTGAGAGGTCATATGTTTGAACCTCACCACATATTTATTTCCCTGCTTAATTAAGCTCACATATTTTATTTTTATTTTTTGATAAGAATTAATTAAGTTCACATATAAGTGAGCCTAAAGGAGGTTGTTTGTGGTTTATTCATCTTCTATATGTCTCTCCATGTGCGGGTATGGGGATGCACATGAAGGAGGGTGTTGGAATGCATAATATATATAATAGGCTCAAATGCTATAAGCTTAAGCTTTTAGGAAAATTGGTTGTCTAACATTTTTCTTTTTCTTTTTCTTTTTTTCAAACCTCAAACTACCTACTTAGTAACAATCAATAGTTTCATGGAGGGAGGAAGATAAATCCTCTTACAAACTTAATGAGAAAACTACGTGGGGACAAAAGATGGAACCGCCACTTAATCAAATATTTTAAATCATGACCATGCATGATTTAATTTAATTGGGAATCTTAAAAGTAAACCAAAATTACAACAAAGTGAAGTTTAGTGATAGTAATGATTCCAAGAAGAGGATCAAATTGGAAGATGAGTGATGAGGTTGCAAACTAATTGCTTGAATAGTCAAAGTTGTTGAACTCCCCATATTGACACCACTCCATTGGGGGTTTTGCTGCATTGGTGGTCAATTTTGCTGTATTAGTTGTGGGATTTGTTGTATGGATGGGTTTGTATGAAGTGATTGGATAGGAAAGGAAAGTAATATGAGAAAATGAGATGAGTGACCAAAATGTAAAGGAATTGTAAAAAAATATGAAAATGGATAATAAAATTGAAACAGTGAGTTCCCAATAAAATTGAAAAATTTGCAAAAAAATAATAATAGTAAGATCCCAAAAGAAGTCGATTAATGTGACGTTCATAGTTATGTTGGGAACATGGCCACAAGGGTTAAGAGGAACTTAGCCTTGAGGGTTAAAACGAACTTGGCCTCTAATAGGACCAATTGGAATGCAGCTAAGAGGGTTCACAAGAACTTGGACTTAAGGATTAAAGTGAAATTGGCCTCGAGCAAAACCTTGGTTTGGCACAAGACAAATAGGAGGAACTGGGTCTGGAATAAGCCCAATTGGAACTTGATTCGGTGTAGGAACTTGAGCACAAAAATGAGGAAAAGGGGCAAAAGGGTCCATATGAACTTGACCTCTAGCTCTTACTGCATTCAAATCAATGTGAACTTGACCTCTATCCCTAAGCGAGCCATTTTGAGCTTGACCTTGGCTGAACTTCTCTATCTCTCCTTGTTTATTTCTTTCTAGTGAATTTTACATTTATTTCTACAATGAATTGTGCAATGCAAATGTTTTGTTTTTGTTGGATAATCAATTTTCCTATAAGCTTAAGCTTTTAGGAAAATTGGTTGTCTACCATGATATGGTAGCATTGTCTGGTGTTAATGAAAAAAAAAACTCAAATGGGTCATAAAATCAAAATTTGAGAAGGAGCACTCAAGCTCTTCTTGAGACCCCCTCAAGCACTCATGACATATTTCGCCTTTTTCTGTTAATTTGTTGTTCTGATTTCTTTTCATATTACTAGCCCGACTTGCTAGGTATTCAAGAATATAAATGCACCTTATATTATTGATTTTGATATATACACATCCTAGAGACATATTGTCATTATTCTCTGCATATTCCCAACACTCTCAAAGCCCCAAATTTGATCTAATTGTTCATGATGGTTAAACGCATCCCCTCAAATCATTGAGGAGTTCACTAAAGAGCATGTGGGTGTTGTGTGGCAGCCGTGAAGACAAATTATAAGTGTTGGCCAATGTAAAACCGTTGGTAGAAGGTAGGCAATGGCAAATCTACATATGGCTGAGATGGGGCATATACCAAATGTGCCGACCAATGTAAAACCCTTGGGAAAAGGTAACCATGAAAAATTAAAAAGAAACTTGTCAAAATTGGGAATTGAGCTTGGGCCTAAGCCATGGAAAGATAACACAACTTACCACCAAGATCAATGGAACAATCATTCTGGATTTTGCCCCCATGAAAAATGTTTCTAGCCCCGCCATTGAAGGTAGCCTCTAGTTTAGGTAAAACTCTGTACTCATTCTTTCATAATTAGAGAATTTACTCTACAGTCAATCAACCCATCGTGTTCACATTTGCAACGTTTCTGGGAGACTCTATAAATGGTTTTACCACATACATGAAGTGTTAATTGTGGGATTGATTTTTTCCTTAATATATGATATCTCGTATTGATCAAATAATATTTAAATTGTTACAAAAATTGAATTTTTGACCTTAAAAACAACCCCCCTCCTAGGTGGTTTCAAGAATCAAGATTCAAACTTTCAAGGCTAAATGGGGTAAGATTGCAAGATCGAAAAGTATAAAAAAATACCAGATTTCACTCTTTGCCCCCTTTTCCATCTATAACAATTGAACATAGAAAATACATCCTAGGCTCCAACCCCATACTAAGCAATAAACGAAATCACAACCTTCAGGAATTTGCCAAACGACTCGATCAATAAGAGCTCTTGGGAGTCATCAGAATGTATCCCCAGTGCACCTAATCTTCCACAATCGTTTCCTAGAAGGATTCTTCATCTGCCCTGAATACCATCCTCCTTTACATGCACAAAATACCTCTCTGAATGCAATTCTGGCATAATTTCACCATATGGACACCAGCCGTTTAATGCAAAGTTCAATCCACCTTCTTGTACATGACTTCCAAATTATTGTGTTTACAACCTAAATCCCAACTACACTGACATAAATACAACTTAAAAACGATTTTTAAAAGCAAGTTTTAGAAAATATGGTACAAGCGGTCCATATTATTAAATATTAATGAAAATAATTCTTATTTTCTGTTTAAAAATGGTTCTCCATTTCAAAATTTAAAACAGTTTTATGATAAATGGCCAAACATGGTCTTATTTTTCCTTTAGCTTCAGTGCTTTCACCCCCTTGGTGTTTTCGAGACAACGGCGCTCAAGGAAGAGGGAGAACTATTGGAGGCTCCTAACAGCTGAGTTTGGTATGTGGATTGAAGCGCTTGTCTAGCCCTATTTTTATTTTTTATTTTTTGAATTCTCTTTCCGCCCAAATAACAACATCCATGGATTTATTATGGATTCTTTGTTTTCCTCTGTTCTTCCGTCTCGCATGCTACTTTGAATCAAGCTTTATTCCCTTTCATTCCTTTTTCTCCATCTGTCTTTTCATCTACTTTGAATATAGGAGGTTGTGTTCATGGCAATGTTGCTAAGGGTTAGGTTTGTTGCTTTTGTATTTGGGTTTTGTAAACTGGTTTGATTAATACACGATTACTTACAATAGAAATAGTATGAAATAGCGTATGGTACTTAGCACTTAGCAGTATGTATCATTAGAATGAAATTAAACTAGGCAATATGGCAAGTTGGCTACTTGCCTTGAAACTACCCACATTGAGAACCATATAGTGCTGGACAGACCTTAGGTGGGTTTTGTTGAGTTGTATTTATGTCGGTGTAGTTGGGATTTAGGTTGTAAACACAATAATTTGGAAGTCATGTACAAGAAGGTGGATTGAACTTTGCATTAGACGGCTGGTGTCCATATGGTGAAATTATGCCAGAATTGCATTCAGAGATGTATTTTGTGCATGTAAAGGAGGATGGTATTCAGGGGAGATGAGGAGTTTTAGGGCATTATAGATCCAGAAAAGCCCTAGAACATAGAGAAGGTTTCACAACAAGAGACCGACCACTCAATTAAAAAGAATAGAACCAAAATTCCATGATGATTCACATCTGAAAACTTGGTTGGCTTGAAATCCTGAAACAGTCTCCTATGTTCAACTTCTGTCATCAAATCAACCAACCCACTTCCTCAAAACCAGTGACATACACAAAAACAAATTCAAACTTTGAACAACCCAAATTTCTGAGTTTGCTCTACCATAGGAAAGGGGAAAAAAAAAACTCAAATTGATAAACATACTCATCAGAGATACAAATCCAATTAAATAAACACTTCAAATTGCGAAAAATTTTACTCCATAAATCATTCTCGTCTTGCTGTAAAAACCTAGACTCCAAAATTTGAGACACAGCTAGTTGAGAAAAAAGCCAGACAAACAGGAGATTTGAGTGAATGTGAATGCGAATGCGAAGGCAAGAGAAAGAAGGAATGGGTTACCTCGAGAGAGAAAATCTGAGCCTTCAGCCCCACAAATGCGAGTCCCTCTGTCACTCACTCCTCTCAATGTCTAGCAAAAACGTGTCTTTCTCAACCCAAAACACTCACTATATGTGTCCACAAATCTTAGAGAAAAAATGGTGTGATTTCTGACAGCAAATGAAAGCACTGTAAGAAGAAAATAGATGGGACCCAAAGGACGAACCTGACGAGGATGTGGTTGGCTGGAAACACGGTGGGGTTAGGGCAAAATGAAAGCATGAAGTTCTGGGAAAATTGGTACCATTGGGTTCGGATGGTCAGGACTTTGAGAGGAGAAGGGGCTGAAGAAAGAAAAATGTAGATTGGAGTTTGGGATTAAGGGCTTCTGAACTGAAAAGAGAGAAATTTTTGAAAAATATACAGGGTTCTTTGGTTCGGCTGTGCGAGAGAGTGAAGAAAGACGACTGTCGGGTGGGGTGTCTTTTGGGGAAGTTTAGATTTTCGATCGGTGTTGATATGGAGGCTTGGATGCTGCTGACATGGAGAGACGGAAGGGCAATCTCGGGACGAAGCCGGCTCTGAGTGCACGAAACCAATAATACTTCCTATATTATAAAGCTCATTCTCATATTTCACAAAATGGGGCTCCGAAAATCATATATTTCCCAAATAACCCCTCAAAACACAAGTTTCCTTTATTTTTTATTTATTTAATTGAAATATCAATAAAAAATAAAAAATTTATTTATAGTAGAAAGTAAAAATTCTAATATACAGAGAAAGCAACATATCAACGGTTGCATTTAGATTATATTAGTAATATTACGTGTTATAAAGGAAAAGGTTGATTTGAGAGAATGAATGGGGGAAACGGTGGATTCGGTTTCGGACATGGATAAATATTGTAGCGCTAGACCGCAACTTCCTCCCCATGCCTTTACTTCCCCCCACTTTCCACTTCTCTATCGCCAACACCAAATCCTGAGAGAGGTGGGTCCCGAATCCCAATTCCTTTCTGTACTCATCATCCAAACCTCCGGCCAGAGCAGTCTCTCCATTCCATCTTTCTATTCCAGATTCATTCATTGTTCAACCCACAATACTCTTGGGCTCATTGCCAACATAGCCCTCTTTTTTATTTCTTTTGCTCTCTTCAATTCACCTTGTGTTGGTCTTCTCTCGTTTTTCTGTGAGTAGCCCACTTTTTGTTTCTCTTTGTAATTGGTCTTTCCTCTTGGTAGGTGAGAAGTTGTGGGGAGAGGTACCGAAAATTTGGCTACAATGGCTTTTCCTCTGCTATTTGATTAATTTCTCGCATTTATGGTAGACATATATGCATATCAGTTGTTTGTGTTGTAATTTGATGGGGTTGTGTCTCTTGTGTTATGGATCATTGGGTTATTGGATTTTAGCGTATTGGTTTTTATGATTCCCCATGATCCTGGTTCATTGCATTTTAGTTTATTGTGTATGTTATTTATTGTTTTAGCACTCCATGGGTTTTTTGGGAACACAATTAGGTCAATTGTTGGTGTCATTTAGATGTTATGTTCCGAATTTCTTACACATTTTCGTTTGAATTGGTGGGGAGGATTGGGTTTTATTTATTTATTTTGATAGATGGGTTTTATTTTTATTAGATTGGTGTAAAGAATGAGAAAAAGGAAAGGGAGAGGTTAGGTTGGTTCTGTACTCTTAATAGGTTGTGACATTCAGATTGCTAAGAATGAGAGAAGGGTTTATATGTTGCAATGGAAAATGAAATCTAGAAAAAATGGATGTTGCTACTGTTGGATAAGGCTGCATGTAAAATTGAAACAGATATTACGACAACCTATACCTAACCGTGTAGATATTGTCCGTTTTGGGCCCAAAATGGTCCTCATGACTTTAAAACACATCTAAAACGTGCCTATATGGTTAAGAGGGACTCATCCATATATAGCGTCAGGAGCTTTCTCCTATATCCGATGTGGGACATTACGAACACCCCCTATACTCACACAACGTCCTTGTTGTGTCCTATGAGATTACAAGGTCAAACAAACCCCCACATCGGTATCGAGGATCGGCTCTGATACAATTTGTAATGGCCCACATCCAATCATGTAGACATTGTCCGCTTTGGGACCCTCACGGCTTTAAAACACGTCTACATAGTTAAAAGGGACCTATACATATATAGCGTCAAGAACTTTCTCCCCTATCCAATGTAGGACATAACAGATACACTAGTTGAAAACACCGTCTTGAATTATGAACATAGGGGTGATTAGGTAGACTAGGAGTGTTCATATTTTCTTTGCCTGTCTAATTTAGATTAATATACAATTAATCCTAGATTCAATTTACAATATGCAAAATAGAAGTCAAATAAATTAAGAGTCTGTTTGGGAGAGATTTTTAGAGGGCCAAAAACTCTTCATAATACCTAGAAGTGTTTTCTTATAGAAAATAGATGTTTGACAAACTTTTGAAAACAAAAGCACCACAGAATAAAAGCGATTCAACTAGAATCACTCCCAAACATACCATAAATCACAATAACAACCACACAAGTAGATGCCAACTGTTAGAGTGGAATCCCATCCAGAAAATAACTTTCCTCAAGGTAAAATTATTGACCATAGGTCACAAAGTAATGCATTAAGATATTATGAGTTACAAAATTTTACTGGACTCATGATGCTCCCACATTTCATGGGACCCACACTGGTATGCACTTGTATACTCTTCACCTTCCTCAATGCAACAATCTTCAGCTGCTACTCAATGGAATATAACTTGACTCCTCTAAAACATGTGATCCTCCAAGCTGAAACATCTATCTTCAACACTTAGTTCTGTGATCTCTAGTGTGTGAGGGATAACACAGAATCTCTCTCATATATTTTGCACTGCCCATAGGATTTTTACAAGTTAGGAAAAACCTTTTATATGAAAAATAGCCGTAGCATGATTGAACATTGGATATACATGTTCTTGGACTTCTTAACCAATCAAAAATCGTTTAAAACCAATTTTTATTTTTAGTTTTAAAAATTGTAGGTCGTCAATCATCAAGAGAACCTATCAGTCATTAGCAAGTGAAAATTTCCTCAAGACTGCCAATTAAAATGTTGTGGTCCACTGCTAGTGAGATGATCAATCATCCTTTCATTGCTTGGTACTCTAGTAGATTGCTCACTTCTACTCATTTGGCACTGATTTCAATCATGAACATGTAACCTGGATGCTATCCACCATATACATTAAGACATCCCTATTTAGCTCATAATTTGAATGAAAATAGCAACCCAAAGCTTGACCAAACCTTTTTCAATGTTGAATTGCTGAAGTTCCTAGAAGGAATGAATGCATTCATTTGGCAAGAATTGCTGACAACACTAAACACTAACAATCTTCCCCTTTATCAATTTCAAGACAAAACTATGGAATACAACATAAACCTCAAAACTATCACAATTACATAGTATCCTTAATCAACACAAAGTCCTCCAAAATATCCCACAAACCAACATAACTTAAATAGAGCTGCAAACTGAATTATCTTTCAACATAGCATGACCATGGTTTCTATCTATCATCCATGCACCCTGAAACAAACAAGCCCATGAAAAGCACGGTAAATGAAGAATATAAGCATTAAACAAACATTATAAACCAAGCGATGAAGTCCATGCTACTCAAACTCAATGCAAATAACAAATATCAATTAACTTTATAGCAATGTGAGCCAAATAAAGAATGTGAAAGCCATGAAAACCTCAAGCTTTCTACTCCCCCTTTTGTGTCTGGAATTGACAAAGTGAAATCATGCAAGAAAGACAACATACTATCTCATATATATGCCCAAAGATGGCATACAAAACACCCAGATTATTTCCATGAATAATAGATTAATGAAAAACAAATGGATGTATCCAGCTACATCAAGGAGGAGTACATGAACTAAAATAATGAATTATACCAAGATAAGCATGTTAAAATTACTAGGCATATGCAAGAGGTGGTTGTGCATTGTGAACATCATCATCTATAGGTGTAATCCGGGTGGCCACCCAAACCTTGACCAATGTTGAATTGCTTGAGTAAGCACCAAGGAGGTTTTGTTGCTTCACTTTGTTTGAACAGGAATTACCAACAACACCAAACACGAACACTAGCAAAAACAAGAATTAAATAACAGTAGTATCTGAGTGCACCTCCTCTTAGGCGCTTTTAATATATTTTCTCATTTGCCTATCAAAACTAATAATAATAATAAAAACAATAGTATCTGAGAATTTGCAACACTTAGCTAAATAGAGTTGTTTGGTCCAACCTTTTTTCAGAAATCACGTCCCTAAGTCATGAAAGCATGTTGTTTTCTATCATTTTGAAGAAACATTGGAACTTTTATTAACATACTCAAGGCATCTGTATTCTTATGTCTCGAAAACAGTGGCAATTATCATTTCCCATGTTGTAAACCTCCTTTTCCCCAAACACTAAGTGGGTCAAAGTTAATATATGGCACCTACTTCTGGAAAGGCAAATCCTGAAATACAGATGGAAGCTACTTCCAGTATTTCAAAATAGTTTAGAATTGTTACATGTGTAGTATATATATAGATTCTTGTGCCCCAACCACATCAGTAAAGGGGGTTTTCCACTGTTATTTCCTGGATCCACTCTTCCCAAGACTGAATGCTAGTGGATTTTGTCCTCTTTGGAGGGAAATCTGATACTTCTTGCTTTTTTTGTATAAACTTCCATGCATTAAATTATCTAAGTTTTTATTAAAACAAATTTTCCCCGCAACATTATTGGGTTATTTTATTGGTTCTCAATGTAAAGATTTGGATTATTTTATTGGTTCCAACTTAAGGATTTGAAAACAAAATCAACCATTATAACAACAAATAAAGTGATAATCAATGAAAAGTAGCAGTAACATCATGATTTCTTTAACAGGAGGATGCTGCTAGTGGAGACCGCTGATACTACTACCCTGAGTTATTGGATGAACTGGAGGGTCTTGCTGTGCGCGATTTGGGTGTTAACACCAATGATTGTAGCAGCATTTATAATATGGAAGTATGAAGGTCCAAAACATCCAAAATCTGAAAGAGAAGAAACTGAGCAAGACATAGATAGTTTTTTTTCTGTGGAAAAAGCATGGAGACCATGTCTTGAAGAAATCCACCCCTGTTGGTTGTTAGCTTTCCGAATTATTTCATTTTGCTTCCTTCTGGCAACCCTCATTGGAGAAGTTGTTATTCATGGAGGTGGCATGTTTTTCTATTATACTCAGTAAGCTATCTCTTTCCTCAGGCTTACCTAGTATTTCACTAGCAATTATAGATTCATTAGTGGAAATTTGGAACTAGTTATACAATGCATAACATCTAATGGATTCATAGGCAAATTCTTGACTATGCGAAATGACAAAATGTGGACATCAAAGTGGGTTGCAATTTTTCCATTTATAAAGTTTTTAAAAATCCTCCACAACACACAGGGATTAGCTGCTGTCCCTGGTTCAAAAGGCTTGAAGTTGTAAATATATATTACTTGGAAATCAGGCATTTCACAAATGAATGTTGCTTACTTGTTAACCATGATACTTACCTGAACTCAAAAAATCTTAAGCCATTTAGGGTGAGCTTGATACATCCTCATCTAAGAAGCAATCGATTACAATGTACAGTTCCTATTAGAAACTGGAATGTGCATCAATCACAAATCCAGGTTCCTTAACTAACTGAGCTTGCTGGGCATTTTTTCTCCTCATTTGGGGCTCTGCTACATTTTCTTCTGGATGATAGGCTATCATGTCTTTTGAAACTAGCTTTCATTTTAGTTTAAAGTATTTGCTTTATGTATTTTCTAACATCAAGCTGTGATGTTTTTTCTTTTTTATGCTGTACAGGTGGACCTTTACATTGGTTACCATTTATTTTGGGGTATGTCTTTTAGTTCCATTTCTGAAATATTTCTTTCTAACATCTTTATTGATTTTGATTAATATCTGCCATCCATATATCTTATAGTGTGGTTTCAGATGCTATCATGGACGCTCAGTCTGTTCCATTGAAACATTGCTCTTTGTTACAATTCTGTTTGTGGCATTTTTTTCTGTACTTGAATCTCATAATCCGTACTTCAGTGTAAATTATAATCTCAACTTTCTTTTATAGTTTGGATCACTGCTGTCCATTTATGGATGTTACCAGTATGACAAAATGAGTAGGGTGACAGATTCAGAGCAAGGATCCTATATGCCTCTCTTATATGGTGATGGTATAAACAAATCCAGAATGAGAAAGACCTTGGATTCCCCTGAGGAAAATTCTCTTCTCCAGACTGAAGCCATTTGGAGTCATCTCTTTCAAGTTATATTCCAGGTAGATTCTCTCCCAAAAATCGCTAGTTGTAGTGCACTGACATTGACGAGTTTTCTCTGGGATGTTTAATTTCTTATCTCTTGATAGATCAATCACACTTCCAGCTTTCTTTCCATGTTTCTAAGACAAGCAAATTGTCTTTGTTTGTGTTTTTGTCTATGTTTTTCTGTCACTTTGTTTCAATCTTTTATTATATTTGGATTCTTCTCCTTTGTCTTGATTTTTGAGTTCTAGACTTGCAAGAGTGCATATTTAGCTGAAGAAGCTTAAATGTTTTAAAAGCCATAGTATAATTCATTGGCATTGAATTGTTGTGGCACTGAAACATTTGCCACTACATATTGTGCACTAACAGTAAAAAGTAAATTAAATCTTGTACAAAGAACATGAGAACTAATGTGATTCGGGCCAATCATTCCTACATCTGTAGGTGAGAAAAGTAATTCGTTAGCTGTAGAAAACATCTATAAGAAAGAGAACATATATGAAAACTAATGTCTTGAAAAATCCTTTGTTCCCTCGTTTCCAATATTTATATCCTTACATGAGCCCTTAAATAATCCCATGTTTCCCTGCTTCATCAGGTGTCAAGCATGTCTCTTCACATTTCTTCAAACTTAGTATTTTTCAAGTCCATATCTATCTAATGACTTTCTCCCCTCATAATATAGGAATGTGCATTGAGATATTTCTAATGCATTTTATTATTCAACAAGTAAGTCAATTTTCATAAGGAAACATTAATTAAATAGGAATTCTCCTTTACAAAGACTCTAGTTTAGGAAAGGCGAACTAATTTAGGAATTTGAGATACTTTCTGACAGGAATTCAATGTATTATGAAAATACAGGCCAAAAGATATCATGAGGATCCCAAAATGTTCAATACAGTTATTACTAATTATTTTTATGACTGCTTTTGGTG
This sequence comes from Vitis riparia, assembly GCF_004353265.1. Classification (NCBI taxonomy): domain Eukaryota; kingdom Viridiplantae; phylum Streptophyta; class Magnoliopsida; order Vitales; family Vitaceae; genus Vitis; species Vitis riparia. The sequence continues at coordinate 2,814,678 of NC_048444.1, forward strand.
TTATATACGAATGTTGTTCTGAAATTTGATACTATGTTAGTGTTGAAAGACTGACTGTTAAAACTGATACTGAAGCTTCCTATGCAGTTTGCATTCATATATTACTAGTAACTCATGTTTTTCCTTAATTTGTTTTGTCATGAACAGATTAATGCTGGGGCAGTGATGCTCACTGATTGCATTTATTGGTTCATAATATTTCCATTTCTCACCATCAAAGATTACAATATGAGTTTTGTAAGTAGCACATGCTTGAGTTTTGCTTTTTACCTCAATTTGCTCATTTATTTGCTCGCCTGAAGATATGTGTGAAAACATATTTCAATGTGGGAATTCTGAAAAACCAATCATGATATGGGATCCATAAGCTGGTTCTATGATACCTCCTTGGTGGAGATCTTATTATTGGGAGGATCATTGGTATGCTTATTTCCACTTTTCCTTATAGGGGATGTTGGAGATGCAATGCATCCATGCATGCCACAGTTTTATTGGCATTACTGTCTGCTTCAAAGGCCTAGATGCTGTCTAGATGACTAAACTCTATTGGAGCTATTTTCATATCTTATGTTTTATGGTTGGGTAAATTGGACAGCCCATGATTGTAGCTGTGATTTTATTTGTATGACTTCAATCATGATGCTTTTGCTTATATCTTTTCCCCTCTACTTCCAGTATATAGCATGAATTGTTGGCTTTTCCATCCTACTACCCCAACTTTCCCCTACATGAACAATGTGTTTTTCAATTTAATGCCAGATGACCGTGAATATGCATACACTCAATGCTGTTTTGCTCCTTTGCGACACTGCTTTGAATTGCTTGGTAAACTGATGTTCTTTTATATGTTTCTTTTCTGTTATTGATTTTGCTTTAATTCCTTTGATAACTATCTTCAAATTATTTCCATATGCTCCATTTTAGCCTTTTCCATGGTTTCGCATCGCTTACTTTGTTCTATGGACGGGTATATTCGTCATTTTTCAGTGGATCATTCATGCTTGTGTCTCGATTTGGTAATATTGGTATTTGTTTGTCCTTCCACATCTGAGAATTTATCGATTTCTTTTCCAATAATGATGATTCCCTTTGTTACAGGTGGCCATACCCATTTCTTGACCTCTCATCACCATTTGCTCCATTATGGTATGCTATGGTTTTCTCAAGCATCTCATTGTTATTGAGCCTTGAAAGAATTACAGAGTGTTTTTAAAGTGCTTTTAGTTGAAGTGTTTTCTCTAGAAACTTTTTTGTGAAAATCACTTATCAAGTGCCTTTCTAGGAAGCATTGATAGTGATTTTTCAACTTTTTAAAAATGCTTTCTAAATTTTTCTAAACATTTAATTTTTCTCCAAAAAGGCTTTTTATACTGAAAGTGTTATCTAAAACTGCCAAACAGACTTTTAATCTAACTTCAATTTTTTTTTTTTGTAATTTCTTGATGAGAGAATTTATGGGTTTTGAATGGATAAATTTTGTTAATAGTACTTCGAGGACAGGCTTTAAGTGAAACAGCACTATGTTTGACTGCTTTGGCCGTAGCAAGGAAACAGTTCACTTTGTATTTCCAACTTCATTACCACATTTTGGCTGAATTCAACTACCAGTAAGGTTTTGCATAATACATTCCATTTACCAAATTTCAAATGGATTTACCTGATATAAATACTGAACCCCTTGAGTTACCCGATAACAGGCCAAATTATCTCTGTTCAACTTCCTCTTCAATTTGATTAGGGCCTCTTTCTAGAATGTTAGTACCAGTTCCATATATTTGGCAAACTTTGAAACAATGGGAAAGGAGGTTATCAGTGATCACCCTGGGCAACTCAGATTTTATTCTTCCTTGGAAGTTAATTCCAACCAAAAACACCCATAATTTAGTTTCAGAGTATATCTGATCCATTTCTGTTACTTGGATGGGTATGCAGGTACTTAGCAGTGGCACTGATGCACATCCCATGCTATGCCATCTTTGCACTAGTTGTGGAAATAAAACACAACCTGCTATCAAAATGGTTCCCCCAATCTTATCAGTGCTTAAGATAAAGAAACCATACCCAGCTCAGATCCCTCAGAAGCCAGAAGGTGTTTCATCCTTTAGTAAAGCTGCATTCAGGTTCTGCCTATGGCAAGTAGATAACTCAGCAATGCCCCCAACTCCAGAGGAGGGTTCCCCTTAAAGGATCATCAGCTTCCACAGAGAGCAGAAGCAGAGCTTCCTTTGTAGGAGGCATCTTGCATCCATTCTGGGGAAACAAATTGATGAAACTTGGTGCTGTACAATGAAGTAGAACTGTAGAAAAGGACTGTAAATAAAAAAAAATGTAGTAACAACATTGGTGTTATTCTTTTATGTAGTTAATTTCTTTGTAGAACAGGGTGTAGTTGACTATGACAATATGGACCACAAGTTGCTGAGGAAATAAAATGAGGCAGACAGGTGACCTTTCTCATCCCCACAAAAGCTTGCAGGTTTGGTTGTGGTTGGTGACTGATGATTATGGTATTTATGGAACAAAAATAATATGTAGAGAGACATCCACCTCATATCTTTATATGGATAGCCACTTTAAGCTATAAATCCTGTTAATGCATCCACCTAAACATTATTAATATGCCTAATTTATATTTGTCAGTTTTATCTTACACATTACAGCTTCTTCCCTTCCCATCATTTTACCTTCTTTTCCCAAACCCTTTTTGTCGACGAAATAGTCTTTGAATTAGATTTAAAGCTAATTTCAATATTTTTTTATGCAACTTTTTTTTTTAATTCGTATTATATTATTGTTAGATATAATTTAAGGTTTATTATTTACATAATTTATGATCAATGTTTGTTGTAAAAATAATTAAAAAATATTTAAAAATAATTTCTAAGGTCACACGCAAAGAGGGTACAATGTCAGAGCCTTTAAGTGTTAAACAGTGTTTGAAAAATTGGAATTTATTATCAAAATATCAACGAAAAATCAGCTATCGATCACTATCGAAATAAAATCGGTAATCAGTCAGATGAAAAGTCGCTAAAAAATCAGTAAAATTGGAAGGTGAAAAATCGATAATAAAATTGATTTTAATATGTATATTATTACTTATATCAATTATATTTATAAAATAATTTTTTTAAAATGTTCTTATAAATTTTGAACCATTTTTATTGGATCGATATTTATTTAATATTTTCGATATATCCGTAAAATCCAAATTTTGATATATTCGTAAAATCCAAATAAGATATTTTTAGACGTATAGTATTATATTATTAAGAAACACTTCAACCCTATTACTTTGGACAAGCTTTTGAATTTTTTTTCTAACACCTAAAAAAGGAAGAAATAAAAATGCACTTATACGAAATTTTAATACTACATTTTTCTTTGCAAATGCTATTAAAATAAATAGAGAAAAATAAATTTAAATCCCAAAAGGAGAGAGCGGGGAGAGGGAGAGAGAAACATGCACTGAATAATGGAACCTTGGGACATGATCAATGAACACAATAAATAGAAGAAACAATGAAATCTGTCCTCAAAAGTACTGTCCTTTTTCAAAATTTTGGTTGGGTAGTTAACTCACCATAAAGCTAATGACCAAATGGAAAACTAGTTTCAGATGATGATCCACCCACATTTCACAATTTCACAAATGCAGTTATGGCGGTGTTTGCTTACACTGCTTCCATTTCCCGACCTTCTCCTTTTCTCAACAATTCTCTCTACTTTCCCCCAGTTCAAATCCCTTTCTTTGCCTCTCTAGCTCCTCTGCCAAATCGCAGAAATTCGAAAAGCATACACACTGTTTTGCCCAGTTCTCGCGCACCTCTGGATTTGCCCATTACGTCTTCCCGGCAGGTACCGAATTGTCATTTCCTTCTCATTTTTCCTTTCTCTGGACCTCTGTTTGCTTGTCTAGAAAATGTAGGAAAGTAGAAGAATCTTTCTTTCTTTTCTTTTTTTTTGTATGGAAATGTAAACGGTTCAGAGTTTGTTGTCATTTTCCCGAGTTTTCTCAGTAACCAAACAGAGGGAAATGAATCATTTTCATGAAGTGTTGCTTGTACTAATTGGTCGTGCAGTTACTCGAGTGTTTGTTGAATCGTGAGGATTTCAGTGAAGAGGAAGCCGAAGAATCGCTTAATTTCTTGCTTAATGATGGTAGTGAAGCTTTGATAAGTGCCTTTCTTGTTTTATTAAGAGCCAAGGGGGAAACTTTTGAAGAGGTAATGCCCTAGTCTTCGATTTGATACTGTTCATGGTGCTGTTTTTTCTATGATTATCTTCACTGTAGACACTCAAATGTGGTGTTTGGTTTGAAGGTTGTAGGGCTAGCAAGGGCTATGATCAAATGTTGCAGTAAGGTTGAAGGGGTTTATGATGCAGTCGACATTGTTGGGACCGGCGGTGATGGGGCAAACACTGTAAATATTTCAACAGGAGCAGCTATTCTGGCTGCAGCCTGTGGTGCTAAAGTTGCAAAGGTCGAATTCTTTGTTTTATATTTGTCCTAATGTGTTAGGACTGTCTGTTGACATGGTTGAAGTACGTGATCTGTAATGTGTTAGGATTATATGGGAAAATGGAAATATATGATATTGGTGTAGTGTTTGAACTGCAGCAAGGAAACCGATCGAGTTCTTCTGCTTGTGGAAGTGCTGATGTATTGGAAGCCTTGGGAGTGATCATTGATTTGGACCCTGAGGTTAGTGCTGCAAAACCCTGAATAGTGTTTGTCAATCTTAAGGAACAAAACTATTGAATAGAAACCTATCCTGAGGATTTGAGCACACCCCAAATTCTATCGATTATAATTTCTTTCTTTTTGGTTTCTTGAATCTGTTACTATAACTAATAGCATACTACTATTTGACCTTTGGGACTTGAAACAAAATAATTTTGACTAAATTGGCATATTGATGCCTTTGGAATTCTCTACTAACATATGAGTGGTTCTCTTTTCTTTCTTTTTTCCGAATCAGGGTGTTAAGAAATGTGTGGAAGAGGTGGGTATTGGTTTTATGATGTCTCCTAAGTACCATGGGGCCATGAAGATTTTTGCTCCTGTGAGGAAAAAACTTGGAGTGAAAACTGTGTTTAATATCTTGGGTCCCATGTTGAATCCAGCCCGGGTTCCTTTTGCTGTTGTTGGTGTGTATGAGGACAGTATGGTAAGTTTTCTACCTTTGAAGTTAACCAAATAGTGAATTGCCCCCCACTTGTTGACAAATGCAGACTAATTTTCTGTACGGTTTGTTCTAGGATACCTTGATTGGTATTCTCCATTTTTTTGAATGAAGCGGTTAACTTGTTTAACTACATAATTTGCCACCGCCTGATTTGCAGTTGATGTGGCTTCTTATACCATCTTGAGGTTTCCATACAATTATTTTCGTGCATCCAAGGGCCTTGCATTTAAAATTAACTTGAGATGCAGAAAGCTCTTTCCATGTTCACAAATCAACCTAGCAATCTTTATTTTCTCAAGTATATTTCTTGGCCTGGGAATTGCTATCATCTAACATGGCACCTTTCTGTTTCGGTATTATGCTGAGGTCAAAAGGTTTCATGCTCTACCGTATCTGGAGCCCATGATTTTCATATTTGTGGAACCTTCATTGACAATGGCTTCTGGATAATTTATGTTTTTCTCCTCCATTGTGTGATATGAATTTTAATACCATCTTTCTTAGATACCCCCTGTAAGATTATTGAATTTCTAACCTTTTATGTTCAATACTTTTTTATCCGATGCCGATGGAATTAATATATTTCACTCTTGAATAGGTCACAAAAATGGGTAAAGCACTGCAAAGATATGGCATGAAAAGAGCACTAGTTGTTCATTCGGAGGGTTTGGATGAAATGAGTCCTCTTGGTAAGTTCCCTCCTTTGCTACTCGAGAATTTTCTGTGCTATGATCCTTGTATATTTGTTCTTTTCTCATGACCTACTTATGTTTGACAGGGCCTGGAGTAGTCCTTGATGTTACACCTGGAAAGGTTGAAAAATTCACTTTTGACCCAGGTAATTTGTCATTCATTTTCTCCTATTCATTATTCTTTGAGGTCTAAATTAGTGCTAGGGTGCCTCCATTTTTTGTTCTTTTAGCACATTGTCTGATCCAAAATTGTCCAGTATCAGACTTAGATTTCTTGACAATTTCCTGGATTTGTACATGGACTAAGATCAGACATGCCCATATGTTTGTAGACATGCCTGTGCCTGCTAATATCACATGGACTACAAATGCAAAAGCTTTATGAATCTAAATTTGTCATGATAGACTTGTTTTATGTGTAAATCCTCCTTGAAGCACATAGATGTCAACTATTTCTCCAATGAAATTGTACCTGGATTCTAAATTCTGCTTGATGTGCATTACCTTACAGTAAATTTTGGCATTCCCCGCTGCACTCTAGAAGACTTGCGAGGGGGAGACCCAGAATATAATGCAAAGGTACTAAGGCGTGTGTTATCCGGTGAGAGAGGGCCTATTGCAGATGCATTTGTAAGTTTCTTCTCACCATCCCATCTAAGAAATGCCTTGGTTGATGCTCTTAGATATAGAATATGGCATCAACTTACTGAAACAAGTGGTCGCCGTTGAGTATCTTTTTAGCTTTGCTTCAGCTTTTGAAAGGCTAAAAGTATGCGTGCATCCATTTTGTTCTCTCATTTCCGCTGTTATAACGTATGTGAAAGGCAACAGTTATAATGTAACATTTTCTGGGATAAAGATAAATAATCGGTGCCTAGTTATTTGACCAACATCATAATCCAAGTACTTGTTGCCTGGAAAAAAAAAAAAACCAGGTTCTAAACGCAGCAGCAGCTTTATTGGTGAGTGGGCACGTTAGCACTCTAGGAGATGGGGTGGTAGTAGCCCGCACAACACATTTATCAGGGAAGGCTCTCAGGACACTAGAATGTTGGACTGAAATCTCCAGTGTAAGACCTGTGCCTCTGCATTTTCTGTTTTCTTCTTTCTTGGTTGCAGATAAATTGAACTCTTATTTCCTTATCTTTCCCCTTTGGCATTTGATCATTGCAGAAAGTTAAGGAATCTACGGTCATGGCTGATTTTGACTTGAAGATGGACGGTAGAATTTTGAACGATGGCACCAATAACCACAAAGAATAACTGGTTTGTTGGTAGTTTTAAAGGGAAGAGAAAATTAGACAGCTCTATGTAAGTTATGGAGTGCAATCTGTGAGTTGTGAAGATCATATGAAAATAAACAAGTATTAGCAATTTTATTATCATATCAAGTATTCCTGTACTGCTTGAATGCCTATAATTGCAGTTTTGTGCTGCCAAGACCATGTTTTCATTGAGTCCCATCCCTGTTACTAGAAGACGTAACTTAACACCCAATGACCCAAAAAATAGCCTCATGTATTCAGTTATAATCACGCCTCTTTGTGGGAACACATGGGTTTGGGGCATGTGATTGAGCGTTTTGATTTGATGTTTGTGGGGTGGAAGCCTCAAGTAGGGTTTCACAAGCCTAACCTAATGAAAAAGGAAGGAGGGGGGAAGGGATGGAGGCACCACCAAAGGGGTGCAAGGGCAAGGGCAAGGGCAAGTTTAGGACCACATCAAACATGAATCATCTTCATTCCCATCCTATTTCCATTCCTATTCCCACATACCAACACACCGTAAGCTTCTAGGGGGCAATATAGGCTGCAATATTGAGCTCTTAATGAATCAAAGAGAAAAGTATTCTGGAACCTGCACATGCCTACTAATATCAATTTGACCACAACAAACCCTGTCTAAAGGGAAGCCCTTGCTACAATCAACCCACACTGCATATCAGCAACTTGAAACTTCATTTAAGTAATTAAATACTTAATCAATATTCTGTAAAACCCTTAACCACTTGTAGATGAGAACTTCACATAATTTAAATTTTGAAGGATCTCATGCATGTAGGTAGATATGATATATGATTCAGTTGCTAAAGGTGCACCAAATGATTAGCCCAACAATGTCAAGTCTGTCATTGGGTAATAGAACAGATCCAACGAAGAATATAGGAACAGCATCAACCACAATGCTGGTATTGATGTTTACCAGTTACCACAATGCCTTTATTGATGTTTACTCGTTAAACCGGTTCAACAGGTAACAGAACTCCCTTCGTTAGAGGAGGACGTAATAGCTCCAGCTTCAGTAAGCAAAGGAACAAGTTTCCCATCACTGTGCAAGGCTGTGGCGGCTGTAAAACAATTCAAAACAAGTGTATCAACAACAATACGTAATCAAAATGAGCTACAAATGAATTTATTCAAACAAATTAGTACGGGTAAAGGGATTAAAATCATACTGTCACAGCCACCAATGTGCTTTCCACCGATAAACACATTTGGCACAGTCCGCTGTCCGGTCCACCCAGCAAGTGCTGATTGAAGATCAGCTCCATCACCTTCAATAACATGAAAATTATTCGTTATAAGTTGCAGATAGTTGAAGGTTTTTAGGAAACATCATAATATTATTTGTCAATATCAGAAATTGAAGCATACAATCCAAAAGATCCAAGCAGAAATATATTCTTCCTTTCCAATTTAGAAAAATCAGAACATTTCTTCAAAAAGAAAAATCGTTTCCATTTCTTGTAGCAAGAGGCCCTTACATGAGCTGAATCTCTGTTGGGAAGAGCATATTTCATAGAGCAGAATGGGACTCAGTTAGGGCATGTTTGGATACATAATAATTTTCCACATGTCATGCGAACGAGTTCATTTCCCGTTGAAAAATTGAAAGAACGTAAACAATAGAACAACAAAGGGGAGAGAGAGATAGAGAGAGGATGGTGAAAAGAATAAAGAAATGGGAAGATGAAGAACATACTTTCAGTATCCAATTCGACGACCTTGAAAGTAGCTCCCAGCTCCGATAACAACTTCTTCACGCTCACGCAGAACGGACAATACGTCTTGCTGTTATTCCAAAACCCAATCAAATTAATCGAATAATAAAAAAAAATCAAATACAAATAAATGAAACAGAGAGAAAGGAGAAAAACCTGAAGACGACGACAGGATTTGAAGAAACCATCTCCTGGGCCTTTTGCAACGCCATTTCTCAGAATCACCACTCTCTGTCTCTCTCTCTCCTTCTTCTTCTTCTTCTACTTTCTAGCCCTAATTCTCGATGCTCGTCTTCTCCCTCTTTTCATGATTATATACAGAATCGAATATGGGGTCCACAAATATCATGGAATCTAGACCATCCATTAATTCCATGGAAATGTTTTTTCTTGGAACCGTTGAAGGGAGCGGCATTGTGACCCATTCCTTATCAAGAAAACGAAGGACAAGCCTAATGAAATTTTGAGGGGAGAATTAACATGTAGGGTGGGCTAAGGGTGATAATCACCCAAAATAGTCGACATTATTTACAAATTTCTATGATGTTCTTGGCTAATGATTTGAAAAGATAATCATTTTAAAATTCCAATTATAGCCTCTCTTTTTTCTTTTTCTTTTTTCTTTTTTCACTTTTATTCTTATTTTCATTTAACTTTAGCTTTTTATATTTTTTTTTTTACTTTTTTACTCATTATTATTATTATTATTATTATTATTATTAACTATTAATATTATTATTTATGATATTAGTTTTATATTATTAATATTATTTCTAATATTATATCTAAGTTATATATACGACAAAAATACATTAATTTTATAATATTTTAAATATATAATATATTAAAACACAACTTAATTTAATTTTTAATTTTTTTAAAAAAAATACTTTGAATATTTGTCTTATACTCCTTAAAATTCTTTTTATTATAAATTAACCTTAAAAGATATATATTTTTTTAAGTTCATGTTTTTCATTATAAAATGAAACTATTATTGAGATATTAGGAACATTCTTTCCTTGTATCATTTAGTGTTGAAATATTATGAATGTTTAGATATTAGGAAAGTTGAGATATTAGGAATATTGAGATATTATGAATATTGAAATATTAGAAATATTGAGATATTAGGAAAGTTGAGATATTAGGATATTAGTTGTTATTTCCTTATATCATTATTTCCTTGTATTATTCTTTTCTATTCTTATAATGGTGATTACCCTCTATATATACTCTATACATGAACGAATGAAAGAATGAATGAAAAAACTACCATTTATCAATTTGAAGATGGTATCAGAGCCATTGTCGCTATGGTAGTCTGACAGCGATCAACCATCCTAAGATAAAGACCGATCCCACCAGTCTGGATATCCCACAATTTCAAAGCAACAACTCTTGGTATGATTAGGAAAACAATGAGGAACCGAAGGTTTGAATCATGGACCTTTAGATCATGTTTAGGCTATCATTACTTTGTTATTAATGATAATAATCGTGATCAACGGAAGAAGGATTCTAAGAAAACTTCGACTGCAACTATTGCCGAAATAAAAACAAAGGCTAATGTTGCTGAGAAAGCCTCTGCATTGGTAGCTGCTACAGATCATGATGGTAAGTTATATTATTATTATTATTATTATTATTATTATGAATAAGTTATTTTATAATATTTTTAAAATAATAATTAAAGAAACAATAATTTATATTAATTATTTATTCTTATACCTATCAAATAAGAATAATATTAATATTAATACATGTAAATAATATAATAATTAATTACAAATTATGTTTTCTTTAATTATTACTTTTAAAATATTATAAATAACTTATTCATAATAATATATAATATAATCATTCTACTAATTATCATTTCATTTTGATAATTAAAAATATAAATTTATTATATTTTTATTATATAGATTTCATAAAATTTGAAAATTTTAATTTTATTATTAATTATTAATATTATTATTATTAAAAAAAAAGGTAAATTATTGGTAAAACATTTATATATTGAACTTACAATATAAATATACTAAAAATAATAAAATTATACTACTACATGTGTTAATTTTTCTTTTTAACAATTATAAAAATCAATTTTTTATTATAATATTTTCTTAATAATTATATTGTAAATTTAAATAATTCAAAATTTCTAAAATATATTTAATAAAGATATAAAAATATTGTGATATTTCCTTATGAAATCTACACAATAAAAATATAGTAAATTTATTTTTTTGATTATCATGATAAGATAATAATTTTTAAGATGATATTATTATTATGAATAAGTTATTTATAATATCTTTAAGATGATAATTAATGAAACCATAATTTATAATTAATTATATTACTTATATGCATTATTGGATATATTTGAATTTAAAATAAAAAGTGTTGCGAACATATTTGAGTTTTAATATTTTGACAACTTTTCGAATACTTACCAAAAATTAATGACTCATTTGGGTCATTATCACCGACAGACTCAAGCTATACGGTAGTGGCTACATGCGGATGATGTGGAATCTATGGCCTACACATTTTTTAGAATGCGTCTGATTTTCTAAGCTCTAGACTCTAGTCAAGATGCTATGGCTGATGAGAGTGCCTTGGCCGGCACGCCAGCATTAATTGAAAAATTGATATAAATAAATGTTTAAAAATGATAGCTATCTAGGGACAGCTAGGCATACACGAACGTTGATTCCTTTTCCGGAACAAAACTACAAATTTAGAAGAACGTTGATTCCTTTTCCGGAATAAAACTACAAATTTACTATTTAAAAAATATCCTCGCTCCTCCATGTTTGATTGGAATTTGGGAGAGAGCTCTCAAGAAAAATATTCAAATTTGTTAACAGAACATCTAACCAATTAAATTGGTAGGTCCATGGAGAATACCATGGCATGGTTTATTCAAAGGCATTGAAGTTCACCATAAAGTGGTAGGGTTTGGGAAGCAGGTTCACCGTCCATCTGATCAAAACCCCCAGATGACTGCTTTACATTTTATGGAGGAGCTGCATCTACTTTAAATAAAACAAAGATAAACAAAAGCATTCAATCCCCAAATAAGTTCAATTGATGTACATGGCCCTGATAGTCCACCTTCTAAGAATAACTGTGGATCTGATTACAAAACTGCTTAGCCTCCAGATTATGTGCAACAGTATCAATGAATTCTTCAGTATTCAAGTAGAACTCCTTCGACGCCCTGCATTTTCAGAGAACCTTCCGGTTAATTTGAAAACAGTAGTGAGACCACACAGCCTCAAATCACCACTAAAAATTAGGAGTCGATACTGTCGGGTTTTAAAAATATTTTCTTGGTGTGGTGAATGGAAGAAAAGGGTGTATGGAGGACAAAACCTTAGAATTAGGAAGATAATTGGTTCAAATTAGACAGTTATTTATCCAGATACAATTCATAAGTATGTATACAGTTTTCCATAAAAAGAAAAAAAAAAGGTTTTATTACACCTTCCCTATCATTTTATTTTTACATGGCTTTTGAATCAAAGTTTTTGAATCATCTTAAAACTAGAATCTTCATTCAGTTACTGGGCATTACATGCTCCCTAGGTTTAATTTCTTCTCATTTTTAACATCCTAAAGTTTCTAGTAAATGCAAATTATGTCTAAACCTCGTGTACAGTACGTGTTTATGTGTATAATAATATTGTAACAATTCCATAAATACTTCATGAAGTCATGAGATCCGTTAATATTGCAAAAAACTAAATGTGAAATCACACTCACTTGGGTCCATGGATCAAAATTGCAAGATCCTTGGTCATGTTCCCTGACTCCACTGTTTCAATGCATGCAGCCTCCAACTTGTGAACAAAATCCAGCAGCCTTTCATTCTTATCAAGTTTAGCCCTAAAAAAATGTTTTGAAGCAGTAGAAAAAGATGAAGGCAAATGACCATTGACAGGAAAAAAAAATCAATAGAAATTTGGTGATATTTAAAGGCATATTAAACCTGGCTTCAAAGGAGTGATACACACTTCCCTGAACCTAGTAAAATTGTAGCTGAATCACATACACAGTGATTCATAACCATACCGTTGGTGCAGCATACTAAATAGCAAGGTGCTGAAGTGCGTAACAAAATGAAGCTCAAATGTCATTTGAGAATATCAAAATTCTCACAAACATCTAAGCTTCATGTTATTCAACCAAATACATACTCACAATATTGTGTTTCTGTAACATAAGATGCATTTGCATAGAGTGAAGCTTTTGAAGTAGTGTGTAAAGAAAGGCACAAGTATACTACACAGATTTCTTTAGTCTAATCCAGATTTTCAGACAGCTTGGTTCATTCTCTCTATCCCCATTTTAATAGCATCAAACATGAGAAATTGACTAATTAAAGTGGACCTTGAATTAGAATGCACTAGCTGAAGATAAAACTAAAAGATGCTGCCTGACCAACTCCAAAAGAAAGCATGAAATGTTACCTGTGTTCTAGCCCTCGTGTCCATGCAAAAATTGAAGCAATACTGTTTGTACTGGTTTCAAGTCCCTTCTGATATTGCCGAAAATGTCGAGTGACAGTCCCATGAGCTGCCTCAGCTTCTAAAGTCTTGCCATCAGATGATAACTGCTTACCACTGATGGCTGTCAGGATTTGTAACATTTAAAGACCAAAAAGAAGAAGAAGAAGAAGAAGAAGAAGCAGTAGCATAGAGCATTAACCATGAAAATAAATATATTTGATACAAACCAATACTGAAGTCATAAGACCCAAAGAACCGAATCCTGGACAAAACATACAGAATAGGGTAAGACTTTACCAAATGAAAAAGAACAGCATAATCTGACCTTTCATTCCTCATGTGTAGCAGAAAGCCTGAAGGGAAAAATCCAAGAGGAAGAAGCAAAGTTAGAACTTTACAGTACCTTGAGCAAGTAAATCACTCTGGACATCTCCATCATAGTTTTTGCAAGCCCAAACATAACCACCATCACTTTTAAGTGCATATGCAACCATGTCATCAATTAGCCGATGCTCATACCTGAATGCCAGAGAAAGATTTCTAATAAACCGCGCAAAGATATGCAGCGAATCAAAGTATAAAGCCATAATCATGTTCAAAACAAACAAACCATATGGAATGTTCCTCAAACTTTTGCTTCCAGTTCTCTTCATATACATCCTGGAATATATCTTTAAACCTGTAATGATCTCAGTACTGTGACTATCATGAATTTGTGATCATTTTGCAATTAACTGACCAAATTACAAAAGCAACTAGGAAACCGAATTAATTATAAATTTGGAAGATTCCACTACCTCCCATCATATTTTTTAAGGATCGTATTTTTGGTGCTTAAGTAGAGAGGCCACTTCTTTGCAAATGCCAGTGACATAGATGATTCAGCAAAAGCTCGAATAGACTGGCATATAATGCAAATATTTATATCAACAGTGAGACAAGATAATATGGGGAACACACTCGAGCAGTAGTGAAAAACAAACCTCATCAACATTATACATTGCCAGTGCAATTCCAGGGCCTTTAAAATCATAAACATTGAGCTCCACTGGAGGGTCCCCATTTTCTGGAGCTGGTCAAAGAAATAGACAAACAACTTGATAACTACTACAATCATTTGACACCCATAAAGCAAGGAAAATAAAATAAAATAAAATAAACAAAAAAAAAAAATCAGTTCAATTAATGATTATTACAGTTTATATCAGCTTACCAAAGACCAGTTTAAGCTTTCCTGGTCCTTCAACAACAGTATCAGTGGCACGATACTGGTCCCCAAAGGCATGCCTACCAATACAAATGGGTTTCTTCCAACCTGTAATGGGAAAAAGAGTATTGAACATTGCTTTGCAAAATTTCATTCGCATACAAGATTATGATAGGACAACATATTACCAGGAACAATTCTGGGAACATTCTGACATAGGATCGGCTCACGGAAAACAGTGCCTACATAAAGACAATGGACCCCTTAACGAGAAAGAGAGAGCAGATAGAAGCAAACTAACATAATAAACACACTAGATAGAAGAAAGATGAATGCATGACGACATGAATGGGATCACTTGTCTTCAAGCACCTGTATTTGCAGTTCCTTAAAAATCATATTGAATTTGAAACACAAATGAAGGTTTCTTTAAATCAATCAATTTTCTCACAACAGGGAGCCAGTTCCAGATAATAAGGGATCACTTTGTGGGATATCGCTAATCTCAATACTACTTCTAGCCTGGTTTTATTTGACAAAAGAAATATAATTCCTTGGCATCCAACACGCGCACACACACACACACACACATACAATCGATTCATTAAATAAGATGTCAATACATTGACCTCAAAATTCTAGCCTTGATCTATGATAATGTTAAATACTTTATTTAACTTTGGCGAAGCTTGCTAAGTCCACTGATTAGATTCCACTGCAGATTGTACCAAAACACAGGGTTCACAAATCAATTTCCCAGGGTTGTTATCCTTCCCCTCTCCCACCGAAAAGAAAAATATTAATCCTGATACACGTAGGTTCATAGTTGTAACTTTAGAGTTTAAGACAGTAATTTCATTGTTCACATAGAAAATATGTACATGTAACACCCGAGCAAACAACTGTAAGCTTTCAGAGAGATACCAGAGCAATTACGTTCCTTTAAACATTAAAAAACAAACGTCTGCACAGCAACAAGAACAGCAGCACAGGCATCTACCATTGTAACAATGTGGAAATTAAGGTAAATTCAAATTCATACCATTTAAAATGTTTCTAATTGTTCCATTAGGGCTCCTCCACATAGACTTAAGCCCAAATTCCTTGACCCTGGCCTCATCTGATAAACAGAAAGTGAAATCAAACCAAATTAGACCATGCTGAAAAAAAACTATTTGACCTCGCAGGCAAATAACTAATGAATTGCTATCAAATTTCATAATTTCAAATTTTCTCCTGAAATCACTCTTGGCATGGGCAAAGAATATTCTCAAAAGTAATAACCAGAAAACAAAACAAAACCGTGAAATTAGGAATATTTAACCAATATCAAAACTAGTAATGGACAAAATTTGCAAATCAAATTTTCTAAAGACAGAAGAATTTCAGGGAAGAATAATCCTGTATCGAATGGCAAAATATGGAGACCACTAGCACAAAACACATGCAGCTGAAAAATATTGAATAGGATTTGACATGGAAGCAAAAGTGGCAGTTTCATAAAAATTAAACAAGAGCAACTGACTCCTTTGTAATAGTTACTAGTAAAAAGCACATGAATATTAGTGTCATTAGATTGTATCTTAGTGTTACAATGAATTCTACATTCTTCCTTTTCTTAATAGGTAACCTTCTTTTACATGGAATGGAACTTGGAACTTTCCCTTCTTCTCACCCAAGCCAAGCCTTAGGGGACATATTTTTCTTTTCTTTTTGTGGAAGTATGGAACTTATATACCTTTTCTTTCCTTTTTATGGAAGTATCTACATGAATTTAATTAATGAGAAAAAACTAAGAGAATGATCACAAAAAAACTACTACAGACTACAGGACTAGCATGTGCATGAATTAACAGCCACAAGAAAGGAAAAGATTCTAGAGAAGAATAAGTTAACTAACCAGGAGTTATTGTAGCACATTTCACAGCAACATTATACCTGCAGCATATACAGGGTTAAATGAATGGAAGAAGAATATGACGTATACTTTAAAGGTTTAGGGACTGTGCTAGAACAAAGGAAGTATAAAAATGAACTCGGCTTCCTTACAATCCTAAACCATCCCATTTTTTTGTCTTCTGTCCACAGAACAAGTAATAGATTAACTTCAAAAGAGCAAAACCAAAGAGAAACAAAACAGCAACAACAATACAAAAATGACAAACCATGGAGCCATGAAATCTCAAATGAAAATCATCTTGAGAATGATTTCCCAACTAGAAGACCTGCTTCTACCCTAGCAAATAGAAGAATATCCGTGAAGCACAAGTCTTGTGACATCCAAGACCATTTACCTCAAAAGTTTGTATGTTATGGAGGCCTGGTAGAAATTCAGCAACTAAACATTCAAAGCCTTCTACAACTGAAACCAATAAATATTCATCCACAGCATAAAAAATAATTTCAAATGTATCAATGGACAAACATGATTGGATAAAAAATAGAAACACTAAAAAGGGACATAAAGGATAGATTTTTTTTATCCACACCAAAAAAAAGGACATAAAACATAGACATTTATGGATGAGAGCAGTTCACCAATTTTTTTAGACAAGACTGATAGCTGATGCAATTATAGTGAAAACCGGTGGCCTACAAGCTTTTGGAAGAAAACGGTAACTAGAAATTCCACACAAGCAAACCTAAAAATCTGATATGAACTAATCTTAAGTCTCTGTATAAACACCCATAAGCCAACAGTAATCAAATTAAACCAAAAATAACCAAATTCAACTGCAAATGGCAATCAACACCAAGAAATAAATAACCTAAAGCGAAATAAAGAACTCAACAAGCCAAGCTACAAAAGAGCTGCACGAATGAGAGGAATTAACTGAAATTCAATTTAAATATCCCTCTATGAATAAAATGTCACCAAACGAAATCACATTCTGCCCACTTACTTCAGAGTGGCTTCAGCACTTTCTACTGTAACTTTATCATCAGTTGCATCGCGATTCAGTATTCCTAAATCAAAATATCTTATATCTAAATCCAGATAAGGAAAGATAAGCTGCAATCAAGAAGAACAAAGTTTTTTTAAAAAAAAACTCCATTAGGACGGAATTAAAATGCCTCCACAAAAGCATAAGAAAATCAGAGTAAAGTTTGATTCTTACTTTGTCTTTAATCATTCTCCACATAATTCGCGCCATCTCATCACCTAGACGAAGAAAATAAATATACAACAGCGATAGAATTAGATTTCAAAATGGAAAAATGAAAAGTTGAGCAACTTATACTCTGCTTGGTTGCTGAGAAAACGCATGGGCACAAAATTCTAGCCGTTATAAAACAAAATTTTGGATATCAACAAAACCATTCTCATTTTCTCTGGAAGCTGGGACAACAAAAAGAAGGCATAAGATTCAGACTTCCATTTCCTTTCCTTTTTTCCTCCCTTTCTCCGCAACCGAACGCAGAATTACACTGACTACCAAAACACCAGAGTTTGATCACACTTACCGTCCATTTCGACGATAGGGTTCTGAACTCGAACTCGGTCAAAAGTAGCCGCGGATGCGAAGCAGCGAAGTGAAGCGTTGGGGAAGCGATCGTGGAGAGTGGAGCCGTTCTTGAAGAGAATTCCATTGAAGAACCTCTGATCGGAAGAGATTGAAAGATTAGGGTTTTTGAGGGCTAGAGAAGAAGAAGATGGGAAAATCGCAGCGCCCGACATAGCGCCGAAGCGGAGCTTTGGTCTTAAGACTCTTAACATTTGAGTTCTGGAACTTTTGCAAATGGCTTTGGAGCCGCAGCACACGTATCTCGGCTTTGGAAACGGGCCAAACGGTGGCACTTGGTTGTACAATGCGCACCCACTCTCCTCGCTCCTTCTTTGAGTTTTACATTTTTTATATTTCTTTTCCATATAATAATAATAATAAATTGGTTAAAACTTAAAAGGATTGAATAATATTTGTATTTATGAATTTAACCTCTTTTATATTTTTATTTAAAAATTAATTTATTTATTTTACATAAATACCCTTAATTATTTTAAGTTTTTACATTTAATTTTTTAAAAAGAGAGTTATTTTTAAAAAGAAAATAAGAATATTTTTATCAAAATATGAAAAAAAAAATAGATTTTTAATTAAATTTTTAGTGATCGTTTTAATCAAATAACCCTAATAATAATAATAATGGTAAATTGATGAGATAAATATGAAAAAGGGATCAAACACAAAGGATTAAAATAGGAAAATAGAAGATAAACTATATTAAAAGTATAGGTATGGATGAAAATATCAATTTAATTTGAAAAAAAATCATAAATCCAATAATCATTTCTATTATACTTTGATTTTAAGGAAATATTGAGAGAAATAAAAAAAAAAACTATGAAAATTAACTTAAAAAAATATGAAAATTGTAGATAAAACATTGAAAAATCATTAAAAAATATAATAATATGTATCTTAAATTAGTTTTTTAAGAAAAATAATATAAGTGATTATTGTAATATTAGATAACAACAAAATGTGCACTAATAGACATAAGTATTTTGATTCATTCTTATAATTTCTCATAAATAGAAAATTATTTGAATTTATCTTTGTGTTATATCTACAGTTTTATATGACATTTGTATAATAAGCTAGTGATAAAATAATCATATCCTCGTACAACATTGATACCCTAAATTATGGATATTTTAAGAAGGGATGAAACAAATAGCATTCGACGAAGGGAGAAATGAAATGAGCAAGGTAATATGATTTTATTTTTTTTAGAAAAATAATTACCAAAATCTTATATTTTTATTAGTGGAAATTGGTTGTTGTGATAAGGATGAAAATATTGGTAGTTATAAATATATGGGTACTTCGATTTTACAGAATATATATATATATATATATCGACATAAATATATTTTGACACAAAATATCAATGGCAAAAATTAATAAAAATTATGAAAATATTAAGAAAAAAACTTTTAAATTTTGTATAAAAAGTAAAAACAGGCATTTTAAAGTATTTTTTTTTAAATAATTGATATATATAATTTTCCATATTTGATAATAATATTCACTACATCGATAAAAAAAAATATAAATTTTATAAGTGTACATTTATTATTAATTTGTATTATATATTTTTTGCGATAATATTATGATAACATGTCAAATTTTAAAATATATTTAATATTAAAATAGTGATCCATCATAAAAATAAATATATTCAATGATATCAAATAAATAATAATATACGTATAATTTTTCAATTTTTTTTATTTAATAATATATATGGATTAATATTTTTGATAATAAATTAATTCAAATATAAAAATAAAATAATTAGAATTAATTTTATTTAATATTCAAAAAAAAAAAAGTGAAATATCTATTGAAATGCGAGAAAATAAAAAAAATGGTGAAATATTTGTAAAATATCCGGAAATATATCGAATTCTCACGGATATTGGATATATTGAGGATATATCAATGATATATCCAAATATTTTAAAATTTGGTTGTGATGTGTTTTACAATTTTTATTTTAAGAGAAAAATATTAAAAATGATTAATCATCTAAGTTCAAACACTAGAAAATTAGTTGAAAGGTACATTTTGTGTAAAAGTAACTAGTCTTTTCATTATACAAGTTCAATATATATAAAAGTGAAAAGACGAGTTTAGTATAAAAATTTTTAAGATAAAAATGGAACTCATCATTTAAAAGGATAAATTTAATATAAAAAATGAATTTTTATTTTCAAAATACAAGTTTAATATAAAAAATAAATTCGTCATTTAAATAGTTAGGGAAATAAAATAAGAAAGAAAAATTAAAGAGAATGAGCAAAAGAAAAAAAAAATGGAAATGTAATGGGAAAGATAAAGAGATTGTCGGAGTTTTAGGAAGATTATAATCTGCTTAATCAAAATCTAGAAGAAGATTGGGATTTAGTTCCAATTCAAATATTCATCATGACTTAATTATGGTTGAGTTTTAATTATAACAAAATTAATTAAAATTAAATTTAAACTTAACTATAATTGGGTCGTATTCATAAAGAACTTAATTAATTAAGATTAAATTTTCAATTGACCTAACTAAAAAATCTTATCAAAATAATAATTTATTTCTACATAAGGTATATATCAACAATATCAAAACCATCATTAACTAAAATAATGGTAAGATGAAATATTAAATTTCATTTTAGTAGAGTAAAAAAAAACGAACATAAAGAACAGGGTATTATATGTTTTGATTATTTTTCAGAGCGAGAGAAGAAGAAATAAGGAAAAAGTGAAAAAATGAAAAAAGAAAAACAGGGGTATTAAGCGTTTGTTTAGTATGTATTTTTAAAAATGGTTTTTTGTTATTCTAAAAAAACACAAAACATTTTTAAAATTATTTTTACTTATTTTCTAATAATTATTTAAAAAACTATATAAATATGAAGAATAATTAAAAATTAAACACTGCATTTAAAAGTTAATTTTAAAACATTTGTAAAAATACAAAAAAAAATGTTAAAAATATTTCGATTTCCAAACAAATTTTTTTTAAAATTTTTTTTTAAAAAAATTTTCATACATATTTTAAAAATATTTTTCAAACAAACCCTAATAGTTTATTTTTAAATATAGTAATATAATTTTTAATATTTTATTTGACTGCATGTAAAAATGAAGCATGGTGTTGAAAATACAAATAAAAATAAAAATTTAAAAGTTTGTTCTTGATTCTAGAAGATTTTGAGAGAGAGTTTTAGGATAAAATAATAACAAATGGACAATCATACTAAGGTGAAGCTTCTATATATCTAGTGCTAGTACTTCTCCAATATTATATTCACTCCCACCCAACTAATTTCTTAAGTGAATTGTGCTATAAGCCTATAACATTAGAGGCTTAAAATCAACTAGAGAATGTCACAAGCTACTGTAACGCAACAGAAAGGGAGATGTTACTGAACGAAGTAAATAAAAATTAACCCAAAGGGGAAAACTAAAAAGTCCCCTACTTCAATGTTCAGTACCTGTGCTAGACCCCATCCTCAATCGCACGGAGTACTGGCCTACCAATCTACTGACTCAGATCATATATATATTCTACATGCATACACAGAGATCAGATGTTGGCAAGCTTTTTTTCCTCATCTCTGTTAATTCAAGGCAATTAACAGTAGTCCAGAGTCCAGACTGAGAAGGAAAACATGAGATTCAGGAGAATATTAATTGTTTTCTCTCTGGTCTCTCTGCTGTTGGAAGTGAATTTGGTACATGGTGGTGATGGGGGTAAGTTGCAGGATTCTTCAGGCTCAGAAGGCATTCCATTCAAGATGTGGAGAAACAAAAGCAGCAGCAGAAGCTTCAGCCGGGGAAGGTTCAGCAGCCATGGCTTTAGATTAGAGGGCAACAATGCCTCCAAAGAACAGAAGAGGATGACACCCGGTGGCGCTAATAGACTTCACAATCGATGAGTTATGGAGCAGCTTCAAAACCAACTAATCTCCTTGTAGAAGATGCTGTTTCTTTCTTTTTTTTCAGTGATGGAGCTGAGCTTCAGTTCTTGTTGTATTACTTGTACTCATCTTTCAGAGCCTGCCTTTGTTATATTACAAAAGCTTGCTTCTCTGTACTCAATTTCATTCTTCTTCTTTTGAGAGTTCCATGTTATGCAATTTACGGCTTCTTTATTGATCATCCAATATGTCTGGAAGTTCACAGAAACCCCCTGATTCGGAAGATTGCATCCAGCCACAGTCCAATCCATTGGAAGTATTGGGTGCCATTGGTTTCATTTCTTTCCAGCTCTTCAGACCAAGTTTCAAAACTCAGTGATAAAGAATTTTAATCCATCAATTTCTCACTATGCTTTAACAAACCGGTTTTCCATGTATAAATTATCCTCAATGGACAAAAATCAAACGGGGCCATTAATGATGTTTCCTAGGTCATTGGCTGTTCCTAGAAAGGTTTTGGCAGCTTCTTTGAAACTCTGCATGGCGAATGTACCAAAAACTGCTGCCAAAAAGAAAGGGAAAAGGCGAGGTGATTCGTGGGTATGATCGAGATGCCAAGCAAATAGAGTAGAGAAATTGCAGAGAAGGATGCGATTTTCAGTCAAACCAGTAAAAGCTTTCCTCCCTTTCGTTCAGTTCTGCGATTTTGTAGAAGGGTACCCATCTCCTCCTCTTTCCCATTTGTATAGATGGATAGCTTATCTGCAACCGTCAACAAAGAAGATATACAGAAAACGACCCTACTGCAACACACCCTCTCACACACGTACACATCTACTGAGTTGTGAGGCAACTTGGACCAGTTCTATCCACCATTTCAAGAGCAGTACGGTCGAGTAGTCATCAAAAGAGACAAGAAGATCCAAAGCTGAGGAATTTCCCATTGCAAAGTCCCAGGAAAAGGAAAGGAAAATATCATTGAGACGATGATGAAAACCCGTGATGGAGGGCAGCAGGGAGAAGAAGTGTGGAGTGAGACAAGAGATGGCAGCAGCAAAATGGGCTTTTGATTTTTTGTTTGAATTCGTGGGGTATGTGTTTGGTTACTGTCAATGGTCCAGAGAATCAGAGAATCTTGTGTTTGTGAAATATGAAAAGCGACCCATTGGAGTACTGCAGTTCATATTCGACACTTTTGAAAATCATTTCCAAATTAACATAACTTTTAAGGAATTTAATTAAAAATTATTTGAAGAATCAACTTTCAATTGATGGGTCAGTTTGAAAAACGCTTTTGAAAATAGTTTTATGTTCTTTAGAATAAAAACTAGAAACAAAAAATAAAGTAGTTTTAAAGAATATTTTTTTAATTATTTTAACTTTAAAAAGTTAAATATAAATTTTTATTTTAAAATATTTAAAAAATAAATTAAAAATATTTCAAATTTCTAATCAAACTAGCATCTACTTTCCTAAAAGTTAGGTTCAATTTAAAAATCGGTGGTGGTTAGGAATTTTATTCAACATAACTCAAAAATTATTCGATATATTAAGAGTGTGTTTTAGAATATTTTTACTGAAAATATTTTTATTAAAAATATTTTTTTAAATACTCTAAAAGTACATGTTTTTTTATATATTTTAAAAGTATTTTTTTTATTTTATCAAATATTTAATTTTTTTAAAAAATATATTTTAAATTAAAAATACTTTTTATAATTACTATCAAATCAACTCTAAATGATTTTGTTTATTATTTATGTGATAGGTATTTTAAAATAAAATATAATTTTTATTAAAGTCACCCAACAGCTTAAGGAATGGGTAAAATTGGGTCTTTAATCAAATAAAATATAGATTTTGGGATGTTTTGAAACTATCATATTTTTTACAATTTAAAATCCCTTTTTTTTTAAAAAAAAAAAAAAAAAAAAAAAACTAGTTATTATATCGGAAGTCATTTTGATTCATAGGGTAAGTTATTTATATTTAAGAAATATTTTTTATGATGATGTCATCTGCGGTTGTGTGGTAAATGTTACTTGTGCCAGTGCTTTTTTCATTTTTGTCCTTACGTGTCAGTGCTCTTCTACTGTGAAAATAATGATTCTCGTAACTTAAAGCGAAATTAGTCGGTAAAACAATCAGAATTCTTGGGCATTTTTGTCTTTATTATTATTTAATAAATTAAATTGATTTTAAGTGGGATTATTTTTAAATTATTGATTTAAAACTTATTATTTATCGTCTATTTTAAATATTAAGATTGTTTTACAAAATTATTTTAAATTTTATTATAAATCATCATATCGACATATTTACCTTTGTTGATATCTATATTTTCACTAATATTATGTAATGAATTTATTTTTTAAATATTCATATTTAAAATATTCTAAATATATATTATAACTAAAAAATATATTTATTATAAAAATCAAGCTATAAATATAGAGTTATAGTTGTAAAATACATTTTCATTAAATATGAATGAATAAAGCAAAAATGATTTGATATTAATAATAAGTTAACTATTTTGATTGAACATTTGGGTGATATATATATATATATATATATATATTTACTTAATCCAAATATAATTTATTTTAATTTAATTATAAATTCAACTTACTAGTATTAAAGATTGAGTTGTTTGTTTTTTATCATTTTATTTTAATTAAATATTAAATATTAACATGTAAATGTCATATTAAGACTGAGCTTTAATTGTTTTAAAAAATTATTTTTAACATTTAGCTAAAAATCAAAATATTTTACCTTTTCTATTTATTATTATTTTTAAAATATTTAATAATAATAATAAACAAATCTTAAAAAGTCAAAAAGCAAATTGGATTTAGTGATAATTTAAAAAAACAAACATCATCTTAAAGTGATTTTTTTTACATTCAGTTGTGATCTAATTATTTCGTTAAACATACTTAATTAATTTAATAACTTAAACTAAATCATTGAATTGATTTAATAAACGTCTACTAAGGTGATAAAACTAATTTTCATATTTAGTTCTCATTGTTTTTGAAAATAATTCTAACCGTTTCAAAAACCGTTTTTTATGAATTGTTATTGAAAATGTGTTTTTGTTTAGGTCAAAAACCGCCTTTAACAAACTTATAACAAAAAACAAATTGCTCATAATTTTTTCTAAAATAAGTTGTTTTTGAAAACAAATTTGAGGGTAATTTTTTTCTAAAATAACTTGTTTTCGAAAACAAATTTGAGGAGTTTTTAATTGTATTTTTTTTATCACATTTTGACCTACAAAGAAAAATGATATAGAACTGTGGACCCCGCATTTCGGCTCATGCGTTTCCCACTCGATGGCGAAACTCACTTTTATTTTGAAAAATGATTTATTATTTATGAAAAATGACTTGGAGTCGCCACTTATTTTTGTTTTATTTTTAAAAGGGTAAACAAAATAAGAAAGAAAAACCCTAAATGTGACTCCTTATTTTGGAAAAGGCGGTCTGTGAAAAACCGGATCGGGTTCGGGGGTCAGGTTACTTATCAGGAAGGTACGGTAAAGACCGTAGCACCCCTCTAAGTCCCTAAAATCGGGTCTCTACTAATAAAATGAGGCAATCATGGCAATGGATGAGTAAAACAGTGAGTACCCGGAACTATCATGCATATATGAGAATCAAAACATACATAGAAAATTACCAAAGTGGATGTGGATGCGTACCTGGGCAGCAATCCGCTATGCGCTATCAAGAAAGAGGGTTAGTTCACAATTAAAGAATAATCTCATGTATGTCATAGAGCAGAATAAATCAATCATGTATGATAATCAAAGCAAACAATCAGTCAATTAATCGATCAATCACATATGTGGGGCCCCCACCAAAGCCCGATTTATTTTGCATGAATTAATATCACAAATTCAATTATTTTGGAATTATGAAAATTGTCTCCATGCTTATTAAAAATTAAGATAAACATAAAATCATTTGAAAATAAAAGAAAATTTGTGAATTAAAAATATTTGAAAAAGTGGAGTGGAATTAAAACCGTTCGAGAGAAAACTAGATTTTTGAAATTTATTTGAAAATTGGAGTTTGTGAATTAAGTTTAAGAATTGGAATTTAGAAATTAAATTTAAAAGAAATTGGAATGTTGAAAATTATTTGAGAGTTTGGAACTATGAAAATTAAATTTAAAATATTGGAGTTTTTTTAAAAAATTATCTTAAGACTAAAATTTTGAAAATAAAAATTTTGGCATCAAAGTTAAAGAAAACTAAGAAAATAATAACTAAAAAAAATGGGAATGGCTTAGCATGGGCATACGTGTACATGCATGTCTTTTAAGGAATAAACAAATAAAAATAACATTTCCATGTGGCAGTACACCAAAGAAACACCACAAACCTATTTCCCATATTACAAAAATGCCATACAAACCCCCACAAGCCCACTTTCCAATGCACTTTCAGTGTATCAATCACAATTTAAACTTGATTTTCTTATTCTTTTTAATGCCGAAACCCACTCTTCCCATTTTATATTCATTGCATTGTTTCAAAATCAAACAGTCATCACCTGTAGAACCCCAGGTGTGGAATCCAAAACCACGACTTATGTCGAAACACCTATGTACGGGATGGGTAGAAACAGAGAATACAAAGGAGGGAAGCTTTCTTTAAAAAGAAATAAACAAGGATTGGGTACTCAATAAACATGAACATACCCATTTTTATCTGTGGGTTCAAAAATCGGTGAGTAAAATCAGAAAATTAAAGCCCAGTTGGATCGTCCTTGAATGAAAACAGAGAAAAACTACGATAATCAAACCAAGGCAAACTCACAAGCAATGCAAAGTAATCACATGAAAAATAGATAAGAAGAAGTATCATGAGGTAATGAACGATAAACCTAAATAAACTTACCAGGCTACACCTCTCTGAAGCTTACTCTCTCTCATGTTCTCTCAAAGCTCCTCACTGATTTTCTTCCTCAAGCTCTTCTCCCCTTCCGTAACCTTCAGCTTCCTCCTTTTTCTGTCGTTGCTTCCCCCCTATCAGTAAAAAATGTCCTCTCAAAATCTCTCCAACGGCAGCCTTCTAGACACCTCACACAGCTGCCTCTCTAGAAAAATCTCACCTCAAACGTCTCTCTGCTTCACTTCCCTCTCTGTTTCTCTCCTTCCTCCAGATTTTTTTTTCTCTAAAAAAAAAACCTACCTCCCCCTCCCGCTCACTCCAGCTCTCCTTTTCTTCCTTTGGTCACCCACCTCTACTCGTAATCTGCTGCCTCTAAAATCTGCTCTCCCCGGAAAAGCCGCACCTGCCATGCTGTTCCTCCTCTCAGCAGGTATGGCGTCCCTGACCACCAGCATCAGCAGCATGGCGTCTCTTGCAACTGGTCCCACGCATGGCAGGTGCAAAGCTAAATACTCCTTGGCTCTTCAAAGGGGGTCTACAAGAACGATTTGAGAAGTTCAAGCATATAGTATTGTTCAAATTGATGAATGGTAGTTTTTCATTCATACTTTCATTGTTCATGTACAGAGTATATATAGAGGGTAATCACCATTCTAAGAATGGGAAAGAATGATACAAGGAAAGAATGATATAAGGAAATAACAACTAATATCCTAATATCTCAACTTTCCTAATATCTCAATATTCCTAGTATCTCAATATTCCTAATATATCAATATTCATAATATCTCAACTTTCCTAATATCTAAATATTCCTAATATCTCAACACTAAATGATATAATGAAAGCATTCCTAATATCTCAACAAGTATATTCCTGAAAAATAAATTGAGAAAAATATTTTTGTTTTAAAATTTTCAAATAAAATTTTGTTTTTTAAAAACAATGGGATTGAAGAAAGGTTTTTAAAATTATTTTCTAGAATGCTAAGAGTGCATTAGAGAATAATTATAGAAAACATTTCTATAATTTTTAACACGAATGCTAAAAATTTTAAAGTATTCGAAATATTAAAAGCATTTCCTAATTACCAAATAGACTTTAAGTCTTTCCATGACTAATCATAATATTTCAATAAGGATTTAACCCCACCACTAAACATGATCATTGGTCGAGGGGATCAGGTGGATGAGAAGTTAACCCAAACATGCGCTAGTAGGGATTGACCGGGCGGGTAATACCTGCCTCGTTTCGGCCCCTAGATTGAACCCGCCTGCAGGAGAGGCCCAGAGTCAAATTTGGGTCTAATCTAACTTGGGCCAGCCTGCATTCGGCCCAAATAAGTGATGAGAGGAGATCTTATACGGTAAGGTAGGTGACGGGTAGTAATTCTGCACCCCTCCTAAAACCCCTTCAGAGTTCAGTCTATCTGGCGCTAAAACCGCTTAAACCCTAAACCCTCGGCAGCTCTGTCTTTCTCTATTCTGATTCCATTGCCATGGCAGCCATGGCGAGCAGAAGAAACCCTCTCCTCACGTCGCTGCCACTATACCTCACGTGGAGATCCCTCCGGTACCGTACAATTTGCAGTGGCCATCTCGGCTTTGCATCTTCGTCGCCGTCCATTTCCGAACAAATCCCCGTCCCCGGAATGAAAGTTCTAGAAACTTTCAAAGAGGAGTTTGAAATCGGATCGCGCTCGATCACTTTCGAAACCGGCAAGATCGCTCGGTTCGCTAATGGCGCTGTTGTTATGTCCATGGATGAGACCAAAGTCCTCTCCACCGTTGCTTCATCCAAAGGCGACGCAGCTCGTGATTTCTTGCCACTCACCGTATGTAATATTACAATTCATGGAAATTTAATAGACACGTTCATTCCTTAATCTGAATTTTTTTTTTTTTAAGCTGTGGTGTTTGATGTTTTGTTTATTTATTTTTTGATTTTAATGCCTATCCTTACCATTTTCTGGGTGCTCTGCTTGTTTGCAGAGAAAAAAAAAAAATTCCTAGAGAAATTTAGCTGAGGTGGAAATAAAATGCAAATTTTCTCAAGCTTAATTGTAAAATTGTAGGAACTTCTGGGAGTTCGGATACCGCTTGTTGGCGCTGCCAAAGTGGCTGATTTGGGTTTTTCTGGTGGCAAAAAGTGAGCGCATCGACTAAGGTCGTGTTTGAAATGCCGGAATAGAGATGAATTCCATTTCCATTCCTTAATGCTTTTGGATTTTTTTATTTTTAGAATGGAATAGGAATAAAAAGTTCATTAGTACGGGAATCAAATTCCACTCTCACTAAGATTTTGATTCCTCTCTTCTACATGGTATTGTGATTCACCTTCATGTCCATCCTATTTCCATTCCTATTCCCACATACCAAATTCATCATCCAATAGTGCTGAGTCTGCTGCAAGAAGGTAAATAAACTTTACTAGCGGAGAGCCCCAAAGCTTAAAACCAAAAGTAACTTCATTAGATACAAGTTGTCTATCACAAGGCTACAAAAACAAGTACTGGAAATAAAACCCAAAAAGGGAAATGCAGTGAACCAATGGTCGCATTAGCCACCATGATCTAACTTAAAACCCACTCCATAAGATGGGCAACACCCCTGTACTTCGAGTGCAACCAAAACCACACAGTGAATCTCTTTTTATAGATTCTTAAACCCATGGCCCTTTTGTACGCTCCTTTAGTAAATCCAATTTATTTGCCTATCAAAAATCCGGTATACCTTGGTGTGCTGCTTTATTAGAGGCTGTCTATAATATTTGGCGTGCATATTAAAAAAAATTATAAGCCTATCAAGAAATTTTTTTAAAGTAACTTATGATCAAAAAAAAAAAAAAAAAAGAATGTAAGTAACTTCTGTTTCAACCAGAAAAGGTTTTCTTAAAAGAATTCTAGAAGATAAATCTTCTCTAATAAGAATTCAAGACAACTTCCAACCAAATGCCCATAAAGCTAAATTGAATTTTTAGTCTCTGTTTGATTTTTGGAGGAATGAAGAAAGTGGGAAGAAAATGCTTAAACATGCATTTCAGTTTGATCATTCCAGCTGGAACTGATTTCCATGATATATTTATTCACACATAAGTTGCAGTTCCTGCACAAGAAGACACAACATTTGTTATGAAGCTGTCATAGATGATTATTTCAGCAATATTTTACATATTTACTTTAATTATATGTTCTGATTCATGGGTATTTGTATTTTGTGGAGCTTTTCCAACTTTTGCATGCATCAGAAGGTTGATATTTCCCATTTATTTCTGAGTGTTTTCTGAGAACCATGAACACATTGTTGTTGTTGATTGTGAAGTATGGGAAGGTTTTGATATTGTTTAGATTAGGTTAATAATCTAAGAAAAGTTTTAAACTTGACATTCAGTCATATCATGCGTAATCTGGATAAGAGATTGATTTGTAAAATTATACTTCTGTTGTAAAAGAAAATCATATCAAGGGAAGAGCAATTGAAGTTGGAAACTAGACCAAGAAGTCTCTACAGTCGGACTTTTTGTCCTGGTCAGGAAATACTTAATGTCATGTATCCTTGTTAAAGATTAAACTTCTTTCCTAACTTCATGAGAATTGCCCCTTGAAACACATACTTGCAACTCTTGTCAAAACTATTTCTTTTTTATCAAATAAGGCGAAATAGGTTGGTGCCCCTTTTTCATCCATTTGACAGTATGGTACTTGCAAATAGGGGGGTTGTCAAGATTATAACCTGCACATGGATATTAGGAAATCAGATTGTATTTTGATATCGTTAATTTGTCAAGATTATAGTTTTTATTTGTGAAATGATACTGAAGCGTACAGGTGGAGGGGAACATTTACATTATATATATCAGCTTAAGAAAAGCTTGGACTTAACTCCCAGAAGTTGTTCTGGCAGCTTTCAGTGGATGTCATCATGGAGGACATATGATGTTAGGAGATTTAGTGGTCAGAAGTCATGCGATCTTCAAGTTCTTGGCTTTCTAGAAATCCTAGAAGAATTGGGAGGAGGGGCATCTCCTAGTAAGCTAGTTAGTGGTCAAAATAAAATCAAATAGATCAAGAAAGAGATTCTTATCCTAAAAAGAAAGGAAAGAAAGTTGACAAAAGGATATCAAATGAGTACCAAGTTGTCTCTGCTGAAAAACTTACCATTTAATCTCCACTTTTGGTGAATGCCTCATAATTTTTGATAGAAGAGTGCAGAAGAAGAAAAATCTGCTGCTCATACTAAGTCAGCCTTTTCCTTTGATGATATTACCATTTTACTTAGGTTTATGGTTTTGGAAAAGTTAGCTAATTAGATAACATTCCTCTCTTGTTTGCCTTTATTGTGTTTTAAAAAGGCAGTGTGCCTTTTATTGAATAGTATATATGCTCATGGGTTGTTCTGTTGTTCTAAAGAGCTTTTGCTTCTTATAAGGTTGACTATCAAGAGAAGCAATTTGCACAAGGCGTGATTCCAACCACATTCATGCGGAGGGAAGGTGCTCCAAGAGAGAGGGAACTTTTATGTGGCCGTCTTATTGATCGACCAATAAGACCACTGTTTCCTGCTGGCTTTTATCACGAGGTTCAGGTAAATTGTTAATGTTTGGGTTGTTTCCTACTTCTTGATGAATTTCTTTTGGTGACTCTTCTGCTCTTACTATTGATTGATCCATATTGTGCATTAATAGGTAATGGCAAGTGTTCTTTCTTCTGATGGGAAACAAGATCCAGATGTAATGGCAGCTAACGCAACATCTGCTGCTCTAATGTTATCAGATATTCCTTGGGGCGGCCCCATTGGAGTTATACGTATAGGGAGGATTTGCGGGCAGTTTATTGTTAACCCTAGCATGGATGAGGTATTGCAGTTATATTAAATTTAGTTTGCCCAGTGATGGCAGTTCTTAATTTTCTTGTTCATAATCATCAATTATCTCATGTTCCTAGGGTCATTTCAGTTATTTCATATTAAATTATATTTTCTTCCATGCTTGGTAGTTGTCACACCCACAAAAACCCCCTGCATATTATTTTTCATGTGAATGTTTGGCACTAAGTCTCTATGTAGTTGGCCCTCAATCAAATTAGTAGGCAACAATAGAGAAAGAAAACTCATTACAGTTGTTTTTTTTTGTTTTTTTGATAAGCACACAAATAATCTTATAAATAGGGAAAAGAAGGTAATGCAGAAGGGAAATGCTAAGGCGCACTGATGTACAAGAAGGTGATACAAAAGGGAAAGGGTAAGGTGCACCAATGTACATGGGGAGTATACAAAAGAACGCAATGCAATTATAGGAAGGCAACTCCTAAATATTTAGTATACAAGAACACAAAATTGTTTTTTAAGTGTTCCAACACTTAGCCTACATAGAGAACATCCTCTTGCAGTAGCTTAAATATACACTGTTGGTACACACTCTCAAACATGCATTTGCCCATTTGAATTTAAATAAGTTAGTTGTGGGAATTGGGGTAGCGTCAAGCTACACCATGTCATGGCATTGTGCCTTATCAAACACCCAAAATTTGAACCTTCAATTTTCAGCAGTTGTCATGCCACTCATGTTGTCACCATGTGTTGTCTGTGGCCTGTGCTAAGTGCTATACATGTAGGATGTCTGTGGGCTGCAGTCCTGCACACCACATGATGAATTCAGCTTGTTGCGCTGCCAACCCTTATGTCTCCTACACAGTTGATTTGCATTGATCACTCTCAAACACCTCATTCTTCACTTGGCATGTTACCCTCATGCCATAAGCCATGTGTGAGGGTTCAAGGTGCTACCCACTGGCCTAGTGCAGAACGGTGCCATCAGGGGGCTACTAATAGCCTTGTATATGCTTCCTTCAGATCTAGTCATTTGATAGAGTTCTTGATTTTTCAGCAACATCTTGATGTCTTGATTTTTCTTTTGTTTGTTTTAAGAAAAGCTTATTTGCTTTGCATTTTAGCACGAAAAACTAAAATAATTGACAGCAACTTCTGTAGGGTCTGAAAATGAAAATCAGGAGAATGGGTGTTTTATTGATTGTACAGAGGCTTAATTTCTTTTCCACCTTTGTCATATTTGTTGCAAGTCCCTCTGAGTTTGTGACTATTGTGAGAAGTGGAATTGAAAGATCATGCATTTTCAAGAACACTGTATTTTGTAGCAAAAACACTTGTGGTTGTATTTTTATTACTAAAATTTAGTATCATCAGATTTGTGAAATTACAAAAGTTTGGAATAATGATTCCAGTTCAACTTAGGATTTGCAGTGTTATTTTTTTTAGATTTTAAAGTTTGGACACAGTACATCAGAGATGGTCAGGTCGGAGTGGCTTGCCCGAGCTGATAGGTTGCTCGGCTTATTAAGCTTCTTATTGGACTGCTTCTTTACAGAGAATTATTTATCCTCGGAATGTATTGTTTTGTGAACCTGGACTCCAGAATGTATTGTTTTGTGAACCTGGACTTCAGAATGTATTGTTTTGATCACTTGAACCTCTGAGTTCTCAATGAATTGTTTTGCATGTTTAGGTTCTCTTTACTTTGATTGCTCACTGTAGCAGTGTTTATAGAATATGTGCTGATTTTAGCATTGCATTGCTTTAATATTAGCTTTATAGGAATTCAAGATTATGATAATGCCAGCATGAATTAGCTTAACCTAACTTGGAGTTGTTCCTATTGCTTCAATATCCTAATGCACTGCACATACACCATCATACTAGTACAAAATCTCACATCTAGGATCATACAACTAGCAATTTTTCGCATATTCTGATTGTTTGGTATGCATATTGGACATGTTGCAGCTTAGTTTAAGTGATCTCAACTTGGTGTATGCCTGCACAAGGGATAAAACTTTGATGATAGATGTGCAAGCCCGTGAGATTTCTGAGAAAGATCTAGAAGCTGCGCTAAGGCTGGCTCACCCTGAGGTGAGTAATAAATGGCATTTTCCACATGTCTCTAATAAATGAATTTTTCTAAGATGCTTGACTTTATTTGTTTAGGCAGTTAGATATCTTGAACCACAAATCAGATTGGCAGCTAGGGCTGGTAAAAGTAAAAAGGAATATACGTTGTCTATGGTGTCAGATATAACATTTGAGAAAGTCAGGAACTTGGCAGAAGCGCCTATTGAAGCTGTTTTCACGGATCATACATATGGCAAGGTGCTTGGCATCCCTACTTGTGCAATAAATAATTGTTATTTAATTAATTTTGAGGAATCTTCCCCTTATGTTGCTTGGTGACATTTCCTCTCCAACATCTCTATTAGATGATTTATTGTTGTCCTATCACATGCACAGTTCGAACGTGGTGAAGCTTTAGATCTAATCACTCAAGATGTAAAACGAGCCCTCGAAGAAGAATGTGATGAAGAAAGCTTAAAAGTTCTACCAAAAGTGGTTGACACAGTGAGGAAAGAGGTAAGCTGTGCCACCAGAGATTTACACCAAGATCCTGTGGCTTCTTTTTGCTTAAGTTTTGTTGATTGAAAATGTAATTTTAACAGAAATAACAGTTGATTAATATGAATTTAAAAAAACAAGGATGAGCTTTATTTTCTTGAAAACTTTTCTATTAGCACATCTAGTTCTTGCAATTGTTATTGAAGTACATGTTTCTCTATCTTTTTCTTGTTTATGAAAGTTACAAATATAGCTCAGCATATTTATGTTTGTGGGGTGGTATTTTTTATTATTTCTTGAGTAACCTATAAATTTTGTTAACTTGTGGGATATTATTGGATGATATAACCTTACTAGCAACAAGGATGAAAATTTTTTAGCTAAAGTTTTAATTCCAAAAAAAAGGAGGCTGAAGACTTAAAAGACTATAAACCAATTAGTTTAGTGGGAAGTTTGTATAAACTTCTAGCTAAAGTTTTTAAAAATAGGTTGAAGGAAGTGATAGCAAAAGTGTTGTCCGATTCCTAGAATGATTTTTTGCAAGGTAGGCAAATCCTAGACACTACCCTAATTGCAAATGAGGCTATAGATTCAAGATTGAGGAGCCAAAAGGGGGGAGTGGTTTGTAAGTTGTACATTGAGAAAGCCTATGACCATGTGAACTAGAACTTTCTTTTGGTAGTGTTGCATAAAATGGGTCTTGGGTGGAGGTGGGTTGATTGGATCCGATTCTATGTTTCAACAATTAGGTTTTCGGTCTTAGTTAGTGGTTCACCTTCTGTTTTCTTTCAGAGCTCAAGGTGATTGAGGCAAGGTGATTCTCTATCACCTTATCTGTTTGTGCTATGATAGAGGCCCTTGGTATTCTTTTGAGAAAGCTAGGGGAGGACACTTCATTTTAGGCTTCAAGTTAGGAGGCAGAAGAAGAGAGGGAGTGGAGCTTTCTTATTTTCTATTTGCAAATGATACCCTGCTATTTTGTGAGCCTTGCTCATACCAATTGATTTACTTGAGTTGAGTTTGAAGCTCCTTCAAGATTGAAAATTAATTTGGATAAAAGCAAATTGATTCTTGTGGGGGAGGTTCCTAATGTTGAGGAGCTTGCCTTATGGTTGGGTTGCAAAGTGGGGAAGCTTCCAACTACTTATTTAGGCTTGCCTTTGGGTGCTCCATTCAAGTCCCCATCTGCGTGGGATGTGGTTGAAGAGAGGTTCCATAAAAGGTTAGTTCTTTGGAAAAAACAATAACTCTCAAAGGATGGATGACTCACTTTGCTTAAAAGTATTCTTTGGAGCTTGCTTATCTATTTTATGCCTCTTTTTGTCATTTCTAAAGCAGTGGCTTTAAGATTGGCAAAAGTTAAATAGGACTTCTTGTGGGGGGAAGGAGACCTTAAGGAAAGACCTCATCTAGTCAAGTGGTCTTCCATTTGCAAAGATTAGAATTTGGGAAAGCTAGGTATTAGGGCCTTGTCCTCTCTTAATAAATCCTTGTTTGGAAAATGGTGTTGGAGATTTGCTTTGAAAAGGGAGTTCCTTTGGAGACGGATTATAGTGGGAAAGTTTGGGGAAGAACTTGGAGGATGGTGCTCTCTTGTAAGGAGGGAGGGTTA
The DNA here is from genome assembly GCF_004353265.1 of Vitis riparia. Lineage (NCBI taxonomy): Eukaryota > Viridiplantae > Streptophyta > Magnoliopsida > Vitales > Vitaceae > Vitis > Vitis riparia. Next base: position 2,850,628 of record NC_048444.1, read on the forward strand.
TGGTGTTGGCTTGTGGAAGGTGATAAGAAGAGGTTGGGAAGCCTTTAAGGCTAGAACAGGTTTTATGGTTGGCAATGGAAGAAAAACAAAATTTTGGCATGATGTTTGGTGTAAGGATGCTCTTTTAAAGGACTTTTTTCCTTCTTTTTTCTTTTTAGCTTCTAATAAGGAGGCTTGTGTGGTGAACGCTCGAGGTCATTAGCGGGCAGGTTGTGTGAAACCTGGGTTTCACAAGATAGTTTCAATAGTGGGGGCTACACAACATTGAGGAGTTACTTAGGAGTTTTAAATGTTTAAGAAGTGTAGTGAGGATAAAGATAAGCTGATTTGGACGGTTAGTAAGAGAGAGACCTTCTCGGTGAAATCTTTCTACTTTTCCTTAAGAGTTGGATGGAGGAGTTTCTTTTCCCTCAAAGGTAGTGTGGGGGTCTTGGGCACCTTTAAAAATGAGTAATTTTTTTCTTGGGAGGCTGTTTAGGAAAGGTTCTTGACCTTAGATCAACTTAAGAGAAGAGGTTGGGTGCAAGGTTTGAAATGTTGGGATATATCAGAGATATATGACCGATATTTCGGATATCGGAGGGCTTTGACATGACAACTAAGACAGATATATCACTCATTTGATTTTTTGGAATTTTCTCTCATTTTTCGCAAAATACTGAAATTATATCGATTTTTCGATGATATCGACGATTTTTTCGGTGCCACATCAGCACCTTTCAATGGGTTCATCCAAAAATTGCAATCGTTTGTGCATTGGGCCAAGAGAAACTCAACCCAGTAAGCCTAACTAGCCCACAATATCAGCCATGCTGTTATAGGGGCACCAACCTTTAAATAAAGCTTGGCTGTGTTTCAGATTGTCGATGTGGGCAACTATACTTTACATTAAAACTTAATTGCACACAGGAGCAAGGCTCAAACCAATGACCTCACATTTGTGAAGAATGTCCTGTCTCATTACACCATATATTCATTTGTGCTAAATATGAGTATCAATTTATATATATATATATATATATATATATATATATATATATTATAATATCTTTTACAAATATAAATAAATTTTATATTTTATATTATAATTAATTAAAATAAAATTATTATAAATAAGTTGATTTTAATTATCTTATCATGTATTTTATATACAAACTAAATATAAAACAAGTATAAATTTATAAACAAAATTATTAATATTTTTGGAATAAAAAACTTGTCTAAATATTATTATCAACTTCTTCAATAAAAAATTCAATACTTGTATTATTGTATATTTTATCATTTGTTAGAAGTTTTTTTCTAATATTTTTATGAGTTTTGATCAATTTTCGGCTTACCAATATTTTATGTCAAAATATCCACTGATATTTTATGATATATCTCAATATATCCATAAAATCGAGTTACCTATATATCCGTCAAAATTGATATTTTCATCCTGATTTAGGTGTTAACTAACCATTTCTGTTTGTGTTTGAGTTTAGAAGAATCAACTAATCATAGGCTAATCCATTGTGGAAAGGCAAGGGGTCTTTCACATTTATTGTTTTCTCTCTGGCTTTTCTTAGATCCTCACCCTTTTTAAAAGGCTTGCTAAAGGGATGGCATGGGAGTGTTGTTAGTAAAAAATAGAAAAAATATTTGGAAGACAACCCCTCTTTACTTGTTTTGGATTCTGTGGCAAGAGAGCAATTGCAAATACTTTGATGGAATTCATCACTCAAATCAAACACTAAAGGACTCCTTTATTTTGTATCTTTTTCCATTGGATTCGCCAACATATTGAAGATGGTCTTGTTTCCTTGTTTGATTTTATTGATTGGTTGAGTGTAAATGAGAGAGTGTTTGCTGCTTGTTTGAGGTGTTTCTCCTTTTGTTTTGGCATCCTTTGTATACCTCTGTGTACTTGGGGTGTGCCCCCTACTCTATGATTGTCGTTTTTTTATATATTCTTGTTTGTCTATCAAAAAGGATGAAAAAATTGATATTGCCTATATTTCCATTGAAATATCCATAATTTGGGAGTGTGTTGTTACAAGGAGATGGGGGTAAAAACTACAAATTGCCCTCAAAATGTCACTAATATATCACCAAAGTTTGCTTAAACTATCAACATTGCTGATACGAGGAAAATTTAATGGTGCATGTGTCCAAATATCGCTGATATTTCCCAATATTTTGGCAATAGTTCAGAAAAATATCAACATGACTGTCGGAGCCTCCCGTTTATTGTTTCTAATAATTACTTTGGGCCTCCAATGACTAGTTGGACTCCAATTCCTATGGATAAGCTGCCTCCATTATTTTTCTCTTATTTAATCCCCATCTCTTAGTTTTATCTCATTTGGCTTCCCTCTCTGTTTTTCCTCTTTGCCTTTCTCTCACTCCTATCTGGGTTGTGCTACTCGAGTTTAAACCTTTACTAATTAAAGATTCACTAATTAATTATGTTAAGTTACTAACTTTTAATATCAATGGATTGATTATGAGTTTAAAAGAAAATGTTTGTTTTGTCAGTTTACTTATTCAATGTTAATTTCATAGTAGTTTAGTTAACATGATTTTTTTTTTCTAAGATGTAGCATTCTTTTTAAGTTGTAGCTTATTTAATATGCAATTTGAATATGGTTGAATCTGAATGTAAGCAATTAGTTTATAAATTATGTAGTTTAATTTCTAAACATAATTTATGTGCATCTATAAGTTTTATTTAGAATATTAGTCAGTAGTTACATAATTTAGTTTCGAATTGCAATTTAATGTTTAATGTATTCACTTTTGAAGTCATTAATTTTGTCATATGCATCTTACTTTATTAAAAAAACTAGTTTGATTTGTCCATTTTTGATTGTTTTATCATTCTTCAAAGTTGTATTCAAAATTTTCATGTTTTGCAGTCAATTTATTTGATTTCTTTTATTTTTAACTTGATAAGCAAGGATAAATATATATAATATATTTAACAAGTGCCAAAAAACAACATACCGATATATTATAATTATATATAATATCAATATCAATATTGATATTGATATATACTGTGGACCAAAATCCTATAAGTTTAAGCTTTTGGGAAAATTGGTAGTTTAAAAATGGTAATAGAGTCTTGTTTGGTGGGAGGCCATGTGTTCGAGCCTCACCTCATATTTATTTCCATAATTTGTGTAAGCCCAAAAGAGGCTAATTGTTGTTGTTTGCCTAGAAGCTTGTCTATCTCTTTACATGTGGGGTATAAGGCTGCATGTGAGGAAGAGAGGGTTAGAGTGCATGATATAGATTGTGGACCCAAGTCCAAAAAGCTTGCACTTTTAGGAAAATTGGTTGTTCAACAATATTGGTATTTCCATTGATATTTCCATGAAGTCAACATCAATATTTTCGTCAATATCAATAGTTCCATCCTTAACTAGTGATGATATGATAATTTGAATTTGGCATTTGGGAAGTAGATTTTGGAGGAATGCATCTGGAGTTGGCAATAGGATGCTCTTTGAGGGATTATTGACTTTTAATTATATTTCTCTCTGTCTTCTACATTTTGTTTATCTTGGGTCTCACATCTAAGTTGGAAAATCTAAGTTCTGTGAGAATATCAGGTTGTCCGCAGAAGGATTATTGCAGAAGGACTTAGAGTTGATGGAAGGCATCTCAATGAAGTTAGGCCTTTGTATTGTGAATCTGGCAATTTACCTATATTGCATGGATCATCACTCTTTTCACGTGGAGATACACAGGTATCGTGCTAGGTTTTTTACTTATGCTCTGGGTGAATTAGATAACTAATTGTACTAGAGACATTGAAAAATTGTGTGAAGGTCCTTTGTACTGTGACACTTGGGGCACCTGGTGATGCTCAACGACTGGATTCTCTGGTCGGTCCTCCAACAAAGCGCTTCATGCTTCACTATAGTTTCCCCCCGTTCTCAATTAATGAAGTTGGTAAACGAGTTGGCTTGAACAGACGTGAAGTTGGGCATGGTAAACTAATCCCTCTTCCAGTGTCATTATGTCATGTTAATGAACTTATCTTTTGTTTTCTTATTGCGGTATTTGATATTAAATTCTATAGGATCCACAGCAGCTTACTTATATGAAGAGTTTATAAGTGAAATCATGAGAATATATTAATCCAAATAGATATTTGCAATTTTGAATTTTCCAAAAGCTGTACTTTGTATTTGCTATCAATTTCTGGAAAATGATTGTGTGAAAATGCTTCGAATGTAATAAATTTTTTATCATGTGGAGAATGCATCGTTTTTTACCTTTTTGTTTCTATTCAACTTAATAAATATATAATTGTCTATACAATACTTCATTTATTAACTAAATTAAAGAATTTTATAATGCATTAATTCATGCTTGGTTGCTTTACTGTTTGCAGGCACCCTTGCAGAGAAAGCTCTGCTTGCAGTGTTGCCTCCTGAAGAAGAGTTTCCTTACACAGTCCGTATCAATTCTGAGGTTATGGCTTCTGATGGTTCCACATCAATGGCAACTGTCTGTGGAGGTATCCCTTTCAACCTACTGCTATAATGGCTCCCATAAGGAATCAGCTGTGCCCTAATTTTGATGCCAAGTGTGTCTTTCGTCCTGTTTGAACTCCCACCATCATTTGTCTACTATTTTTCTAATTCTTGGTATGTTTTTGAGAAGGGATTTTTGTTCTCTTGTATTTTTCTGGTGGTTGGAATTGTTTTTACCAGTAGATATGTGCACAAAGAATTTACTAGTGGCCACTCGTTTGTGTTAAAATTTCTTGATGGATTGGGGTTCATGTAATGCATATGAATGCACATAACTTCCTCTTGGCCTGTGTTTCAATGTTAGTCATGCTTGAGATGGTGTTTCTATCTGATTACACATTAGGAGTTTTCTATACTGCATACTAACTTCTTGTCTTGGGGTGTGTTGTTGGTTAGGTAGCATGGCTTTAATGGATGCTGGCATTCCACTAAGGGAACATGTAGCAGGCATTTCTGTGGGTCTTGTTACTGAAGTTGACCCTTCAACTAACACAATTAAGGATTATCGCATACTAACTGATATATTGGTGAGATTTCTACTTGACTTGTTAAAATTATTTCCTTCTGCCTTATGGTTGTGGGAATTTTATTTTTTATTCATTTACCGTATTTTCCTATTCCTATAGTGTGTGTGGGAGTGCGGGCAGGTGGCCATGTGTGTGTGTGTCCATATTGATTTAAATTTGCCTAACCTTTGTTCAGAAAGAAATATTTTATATTTTTGGGGGGTGTTCATTTAGTATTTAGGTTTTGTAAATTTGTTTTTGAATCTTCTAAACCTTTGTTCAGAAGGAAATATTTTACATTTTTGGGGGGCATTCATTTAGTATTTAGGTTTTGTAACTTTATTTTTGAATCTTTTAGCTTCCAGAAACCTTGCTGTTTTAGCTTTTCACTACTGCTGTGGTGGATATAAGAGAGTGCTGAAATTTAATTTATCTAGGGCCTGGAAGATCATCTGGGGGACATGGATTTTAAAATTGCCGGAACACGAAAAGGAATAACTGCTATTCAGTTGGATATAAAGCCTGCTGGAATTCCTTTAGATATTATTTGTGAATGTTTAGAGCCTGCACTCAGGGGTCGTCTTCAAATCCTTGATCGCATGGAGCAAGAGATAAATGCACCACGTACTCAACATTACAGGAATTCACCTCGATTAGGTTGAACAATTCTCTTCCATTGCACCTTTTGTTTTCTAGTTGGAATAAACTCTTTACTATTTTGATTATAATATTGTGCTCTAACTTGAAAAATTATGATCTATATTGCAGCCACATTGAAGTTCAGCAATGATTCACTTCGCCGCTTGCTTGGGCCTATGGGTGCTCTAAAGAGAAAAATCGAAGAAGAAACAGGTTTGATTAAACTTGAACATGCCACCAATATTACTAATTCCAAATTATAGTCACAGTTGCATGAAAGAAATAGGCTTTGAGCTGTTGTATAATGATTTAACCCCTTCAAATGATGTAGGCCCTTGCAGTATAAGATGATAATCTTTTTCCAATTTCCTTGAAATGAACCCCTTCAAATCTTCACTCTGTTTGAATGAGAATTCTGTCAATATGCAAGTTCTGGAATTCCTTCAGTAATACCATGCTTTGCCTTTAAAAGTACATTTGCATGACTTCAGGAATTATACTTTCCTGGTTAGGTCTGATGACTTTTGCAACTTCCTTTTAAGAGCTAACGTGGCTCCTTTCTATCATTGTTTTTGTTGCTGGTTGCCTGAATCTTTTATCATTGGTTTTGATAAGGTAATTTCATGTTTATTTCTGATGGATGATTTTGCCTTTAGGATTTTGCTTAAGCAAGTTTACAGGTAGAGCTGTCATGTCACTTTGACATCCAAGCACTGCCCTAAGATTGGTGTATATATAAAATGTGTAATTTTTAACAAGAACATGCATGAATGTTTCAAATATTCTGGTGCTTATTCAGTGAGTTATAGATTTGAATAGAATAACCTTGTATTTTGATTTTTTATTTGCTCAGTTCTTTAATTGTTGTTGGAGGTTTTAGCTAATTGTGGTTGCTTATGATATAGAAAATTTAAATCTGGCTTAAAATCAGACATTAATAAATGAGTACTGCTCTTATGACATGTGTTATAAACTTTTTGTGATCCAGGTGCACGAATCTCTGTCAGTGATGGAACACTTACTGTCGTTGCTAAGAATCAAAGTGTGATGGATAAAGTACAAGAAAAGGTATTCCTTCCTTTTTGGTGTTATTGTGTCATTGAGTTATATCAAGGCTGCCCGCGGCATAACTTTTGAATAAATTTTGAAGTAATGCAACTTATTTGCACATTGGATATAGAAAAAGCTTATGATAGCATCAATTGGAAATTCCTAATGAAGGTCCTTCAAAAAATGGGCTTTAGGACTAAGTGGGTGGGTTGGATGTGGAGCTGCGTGTCCTTTGCCAAATTCTCAGTTCTTGTTAATGGAGTGCCAGCTGGTTTTTTCCCTAGCACTAAAGGGCTTATACAAGGGGATCCTCTATCCCCTTATCTCTTTGTTATGGGAATGGAAGTGCTGGACGTCCTCATCAGGAGAGCGGTGGAGGGGGGATATCTATCAGGATGCATCATTCGGGGTGGTAGTAGAACTTCTTTGAATATCTCCCACCTATTTTTTGCTGATGATACAATAGTGTTCTGTGAGGCAAGTAAGGAGCAAGTTTCTCATCTAAGCTGGATTCTTCTTTGGTTTGAAGCGGCTTCAGGTCTTCGAATTAATCTAGCCAAAAGTGAAATCATCCTAGTTGGAGAAGTGGAGGAGATTCTTGAGCTGGCAGTTGAGTTAGGGTGCAGGGTGGGATCCTTGCCCTCTCACTACTTGGGTCTCCCTCTAGGGGTTCCTAATAGAGCTTCTTCTATGTGGGATGGAGTGGAAGAGAGAGTTAGGAGGAGACTTGCGCTTTGGAAAAGGCAGTACATTTCCAAAGGGGGGAGGATCACTCTTATAAAAAGCACCTTGGCTAGCATGCCAATATACCAAATGTCTATTTTCCAAATGCCTAAATCTGTTGCTAAAAGAGTGGAGAAAGTTCAAAGAGACTTCCTATGGGGGGGAGGAAACTTGGAGGGGAAAGTTCATCTAGTTAAATGGGATGTGGTATGCACAGAAAAGAACAAGGGTGGGCTAGGCTTAAGGAAAATAGCCATACTGAATAGAGCCTTGCTTGGCAAGTGGATTTGGAGGTTTGCTTGTGAAAAAGATAATCTTTGGAAGCAAGTGATCACTACGAAGTATGGGCAAGAGGATCATGGATGGAGGTCAAAGAAGGCTAGTGGGGCGGTTGGAGTAGGGGCCTGGAAGGAGATTCTGAAAGAATCCGATTGGTGCTGGGAAAATATGGTTTTTCTAGTTAGGAAGGGCGCTCCAAAATCAAATTTTGGAAAGATACTTGGTGCACTGACACACCGTTGTCCCATTGTTTCAATCCCTCTTTGTCCTGGCCGTGCATAGGGACGCAACGATTGAGGAGATGTGGGACCAAAATTCTGGTCAAGGAGACTGGAACCTAGTCTTTTTGAGAGACTTCAATGATTGGGAGCTGGATATGGTTGGGGAGTTGCTCCACACCTTGAGGGGTCGTAGGCCTTCTTTGGAGGAAGATTCAGTTATGTGGAAGCGAGGAAGAAATGGTCTATTCAGGGTCAAGGAAACTTATAGGCTATTGGACAACCCTAATGCCACAACTTTTCCTTCAAGGAGCATATGGGTGGATAGGGTGCCAACTAAAGTTGTTTTTTTTGCTTGGGAGGCGACGTGGAGGAAGGTGCTCACTCTGGACAGGCTCCAGATAAGAGAGGTGCAACTCCTAAATTGTTGCTTTTTGTGTGGTTGTGAAGAAGAGAATGTAAATCATATTCTTTTACACTGTATAGTGACTAGAGCTCTGTGAGATATTATTTTTGGGTTAGTAGATGTTAAATGGGTCTTCCCAGAAACTGTAAAGGAGGTCCTAACTTCCTGGAGGGGCCCATTTATAGGGAAGAAAAAGAAAAAAGTTTGGAAATCCATACCGTTGTGTATTTTTTGGACGATTTGGAAGGAGAGGAATAGGTTAGCTTTTAGGGGGGGTGTGTTGAATATCCAGAAATTAAAGAATTCTTTTGTTTGTAACTTATGGAGCTGGGCCAAAGTGTATTTAGGCGAGAAGTCTCTCTCCCTTATAGGCTTTTTGGAGTGGGTAGCATCCACTTAAGGGGAGGTAGTTTTTTTTTCTGGTCCTTTAGTTTTTTGAGGCTGTAGCCGCCTCGTATACTCCCTGTATGCTTTGTGGCTTTTAGTCTTTTTCTAATGCATATCTTGTTTACTTATAAAAAAAAAATATTTTTTTTTCTGATAGGTAAAAGCAATTGTATTAAAGGCGCCAAAGAAGCACACAAAAGTATACATGATGTATATAGGGCCAAAAAAAGGGAGAGATAAACAAAAAACCACTCCCTCTCCTCACTTACAACCCAATCAATCAATAAAATCAGGAAAAAAAAAATGCTTTGTAAGTTTTCTAGGGCCATGATATATATATCTGAGGAGCAATCTTGTGAATGCTTTGCAGAAAATTAAACTGTGCTTATGTATACCTTCTTGTAGAGAAAATAAAACAAAATCAACAAAAACAAAGATTATAAATTAGAAGTTTTTCAATGTGTGTAGTGCTTGTGAATAATTTTATTAATATTAACTGCTAATCAAAATCATGAGAATATATCAAGCTTAAAAAAATAAAAATAAATCATTATCTATCCAAAAATAAAAAATAAAAAATCATGAGAATATATCAAATTGCATTAGATTTCACTCTGTAGATAAATTCTTAATATTAAACCAGCTATGGAAGCTTCTACTTGGGAAAAAACAACTAGAGAAGTTTTGTTCACCAATATATTTAAATGCAATGTTTCTTTTATCCCCTAATTTGAAGGGACTCAATTGTCATTCTCAAAATGATAAGACTGATAGAAGAGATTAAATTTTTTCTCGTAACATGGAGGAAATAAAATTGAGATTCAGTTGTTGGGTCTATTTTTTACTTGCCATGTGTTTAAGCAGTGTAGACCTTTTACTTTTAACAAAAAATGCACCTGATAAATTTTTAGTTGAATTCTCATGGAGACTAGTCCTGGAAATTTTTATTTCATAAGCCTCATTTATGAAACATGGTTCTTCTATCTCATATGTGTTCTCCAACTAATAGTTTTTTCAACATGAATAATTATGAGTAATGATTTGGAAAAGTCCATACTCATCTTGGATAGACTATTCTCGTGATGATGTACAAGTAGTAAAAGTAACTGGAAATGACTCCCCTTCAAAAACTCTGTTGCATACAATCCAACCATATTTTAGAATGTCATACTGGTTTTTTTTTTCCTTTGATGAGAAACAAACATTTCATTATCATGGATCAAGAAAGTACAAAGAAGGATGAGAAATCCTTCCCCCGAGCACTAGAACTACATAGTTGTGGTCAAAGTGGGAAAAATCGATCTACTCTAGAATGGTACAGTTTTTTAAGTAGATATAAATGAGTGGTTCATTCTCTGAGATTTACTCCTTAAGGAAGCATTTGGGATGTAAGACCTAGGTTAATGCGATTCTGGTTGAGAAGCCCTTTTCTTTGCAACAACAATTTTTTCATGAAATGAATCATACTTCATTTGGCAATATACTGGCTGATAGGCTTCATAGTGTCAGGGTCAGGCATGAATGGATTTTCCTGAGCACTTTGGCTTTGGTATTCAAGTGCATCTCAGTTTACTTGGTTTTCTTCTAATCAATGGTTATGAGCCATTATGTATATTAACTCAAACTGTCTCATTTTACTCTTTGAATTGTGATTTTTTTTTTCCCTTTTTTGGGGAATGTTGGGGGCCAGGGGGTGGGGTTTGGGGTGGCAGGGCAGGCATGGAGGGGTAAGGAACCCTTGGTTTCCTTGCTTGAAACGCTCTTACTGGCTGCCATTTGAAGTTACTATTATCCTTGTTTTATGGCTGAGATAGATCTATGAATGTAGACACGTGATACTTGCACCATGTGCATTAGACATTTCTTAACCTAATGATTTTCATCTTGTCTATGGTTCAGTTACATATGTGCCTGCGATATCTTGATTTCCCTGTTTTGGAGTCAAAGTTCATTGAATTGTTATTTTGTCTCATCAGGTTGATTTTATAGTTGGTCGTGAGATTGAAATTGGAGGTATTTACAAAGGTGTGGTAACTTCAGTAAAAGAATATGGTGCTTTTGTGGAGTTTAATGGTGGCCAGCAAGGCCTCCTTCACATTTCTGAGTTATCTCATGAACCGGTATGTAAGAAGAGTATGGCTTTAAGAGCAGTCCCATTTTATTTTCACTTTTTCTTTTAAGGATTTAATGGTGAAAGGTTATTGTCTGGACTAATTTAGATATTTTCTTGTTTATACTGGATCCAGTTTTATATTGTTTAATCATTGGCACTCCAATTGTTTTCAACATCATGCTAGAGAAGGAGATGCATTTCCTTTCTTTTTTGTCAGTATCATGTGAAACTTCTGTTCCATGCTGGTTTTACATGCTATGATGTTTAACCTGCATAATTCGACCTGTGTCATCAAGGTATTAAATTTCATTTTGGTGAGTCATTTTGACCATCCCTGAGATGCAATAGAAATGATTGAAAGTCATGGAAGACAAATTTGTGAAAAACATTATGCAGATGCCAGTATAAGTCCCAGAAAAGATTAATTGTACATGTCATTGGTCTGTATACCTACATACATGTGAAAACTTTGATTTGGAATTTTGAGATGTGACACTGATGTGAAATGGGTCTCAATAATGCTGATTAAAGAAAAGTAGGTCTTAACAGTCAAACACATTGCTGTTAAAGGGCAATGTGTAAGGATAGCTTAAACTAATAAAGTATTCCAGGTTATGGAACATATTGTTAAAAATATATCAAGACTGTATGTTATGTAAATGTTTTTTTTTTTTTTTTTTGGGGGGAGGGAGGATTTTATTTATTTAATTTTTTTAAATAATAAATAATGGAACAGGTGGATATTAGTTAGTTTATGTTACTGAGTTTCAGTGGAGATGATTGAGACCGGTGGATATTAGTTAGACACCTGATGTTTTAATCAAGGCCCATTCCATGAAATCCCTCCCTTGTAGTCAAAGTAGATATTTGAATTAAGTATATAAAGGAAGTGTCTCATGATATGTTGTGGTGAGTCAGAATCAGGCTTGAATTTCTTCTATCATCTAGATATTCTTATTTCCAGAATTTTGGCCTTCATAAAAATCCTGGAAAATGTTTCTTGCAAAATGAGATTGTTTTGCTTAACGAATACAATGCATGATGGAAACAGTAGCATCAGAAATTACCTCTAAGGTATGATTTATAGTACACTGCTCCCTGTTGGTGACTGTCCCTATTGGACAATTGCTTACACTCTTCACCATGTTTTTTTACCCCAATTTGGATGCCTAAAGAAGTACTCATTGGTATTTACCATTTTGCTTCCTCTTTATGCATCTTGTTTTGGTGCTTCCATCAGGTCGTTCGCGTTTCAGATGTAGTGTCTATTGGCCAGCAGATTTCATTAATGTGCATAGGGCAGGATGTTCGTGGTAACATCAAATTATCACTCAAATCAACTTTACCCCGACCAGGCTCTGACACGAATAATGTGGTTGAAGGATCCATTCCTATTACCAAACAAGCACCTAGTGTGTGGGCATCAATTGGGGATGTTCCTGACAGTGAAGAAAAGCAGAACTCTGACCTGGAAGAGTTGCCAGTTGCCAAAGATGAAACCAGTGAAGGAAGCCTGCCTACTTCTAAATTACCATCATTTCTAATTCGAAGTGCTGCTGAGTGTGATGAGGAGGAAAAATCTGCTGGCTTCAATCAGAGTTCTAGAAATACCTCTAAACCCCGAAGCATTTCGGGTTCCAATGACAAGTTAAAAACATCTCCACCTCAAAATGGTACGTCTGATTCAGCTAAAAATGTTAAAAAGTCAAAGATATCCTCACAAAAGGAGAAAGATATAAACTCCATTTTCACTATCTTAAGTATGGGTGAAGATGGGGATAAACATGGCTCTGCATTCAATGCAAATTCTCAAAATGATTTAAATGATACTAAAGAAGTACCTGAGACTTGCACTAGTGCAAAAAACCTGAAGCTTGGAATGAAGCTCAATGCCAAGGTGTATCAAATTCGTACCCATGGGCTAGTCCTTGATTTGGGTGGTGGAATTCGAGGAATGTATCGGTTTGAGGTATGTTTAACTTGTTCATGATTTGCCAGAAGCATTATCAGTGTCTAGTTTTAATTTGTTATATTGCTAATTAAATATGATTTAATCCTAAGCTGCAATAAATGTTGTTGGGGCTTTATTAATCTTTATTTTATTTTTATTTATTTATTTTGTTGTGGGAGGGGGCCACAGTTTGGGTTGGGGCTGGGTGTGTTTTGGTTGTGGGTGGGAGAACAAGAACTATGTAAAGACTTCAATAATTCTTGCTCGTGTTTGTGCTCTTAATGCTGATGAAGTATGATTTAGTTCCAAGGCTGCAATAAATTTGAATAATCCTTTTGAGGACTGAAACTGTGCACCTATGACCTTGATCCAGCTCTCTTTCTTTCCCTTTTTTCTTGACAATGCAATAACAGAGTAAAAGTTATCTAGCCTTATGCTGTCAAGTTGATTAGATTTTTGTTATATTTAATCCTAATTGAAAACTTGATGATGGTCTATTGTTTTAATTTTAATTCCTAAAGAATTAATCTGCATGAAAATTATGGCAAACCAATTTCACTGTTGTGAGTGACATACCCCCATATTTTATAGAAGCCTTAAGGCTTGGTAACTTTGTTTGCCATAAATGACATTTTGCCCTCTAAGCTCTAAAATACTAGTGCTTTTACTTTATTGAATTAAAACAGCATGTTTATCAAGTACACTATGAATATGCTTATTTTTCTTTCATTTTTTCATTTTTCCTTTGCTGGTCCTGTGGTAGTTACTGTTTGCTATGTGAGAAGGTAACGAATTTAAAATGCTGGTATGTTCTTGTTTTTGCAGGGTGATAATGATAAGAGGGACTTTAAGGTTGGTGATGAGTTGCATGTCATGTGTTCCAGTTTTTCTACAAAGGGGATTCCAGTAATGTCTTTGGTGGAAGATGAGTAGTGTTACATTGCCTATCATTTTCTGAGAATGATGTCCCCTAGGTGGCGACCGGCAACGACATATCAGTGAAAGAAAATCATGTGTCAGCAGAAGAGAACTTGAAACATAAATTTTGCAGAAAATGCACACGGATGAAACTTGGATATCCTTACATTACATAACCAGATGGATAATGTAGCTTGGTTTGAGCAAAAGCTTCTGCCACTCGGTTAAATCTATAGGGTCATCACAAAGGTTGGCTCTGGGACTGAGACTAGTTTCTTTGCTAGGTCAATAACCTAGTGTCATATTTTAGAAATGGGTGGCTCCTGATTTTCCAAAATTTTGGTTAGGTGAATCTTTGATCGGGTCCACATTAATTTTGTTGTAAATCTTGGTATCCATTACATTCTGAGTAATTTTTAGGCATCTGAAGGTTGTCAAAAGGAAGGAAAAACAAATTGCATTGTATGGAAGAACTGTTAGTGAGAATGTTTTATTACATTGATTGATTTCTGAATTAGTCCTGTATCTCTCCCTTTTAACCCTTAGAAGTCCATTTTGAAGTAATTGTATTGCTTATTGCTCTCTCTCTCTCTCTCTCTCCCTCTCTCTCTCTCCCTCCCTCCCTCCCTCCCTCCCTTACAAGCCTTTAGAAAAATTGGTGATTTAATACAATATTATAATTAGTATTAGAGTTATAATTAATTAGAGGTCTCGAGTTTACTACTATGTCATGTGTCTCTTTGTAAAAGCATGTACATTTGATAAGCTATGAGTATGTCTTCAATAAAAGTCCATTTGATAGTGATTTTAGGAGACTAAGAAGCATTTTCTAATATTTGAAAGCATTTTCTTTGCAAAAATACTAACTCGACAATATTTTGAAAATCATTTTCAAAATCCTTGAGTGAAAAATCGTCCGATAGGTGATTTTTTATTTATTTATAATTATTTTGATAAACACTATAAACTAAAAGCATTATGACTAAATTCATTTTTAAAAGGGCTCTAAATGATAGAACTTTAATTTGTCAATAAATCCTGATTATATTTTGGGCAATGAAGTTGGAAATTCAATGCATTAATCCTAAGTAATGAAAAGAAGCTTAGATGAGTAACGGGCACGTGCATGAGTGCATGGTTTGGGTTTCAAGATGAGGTGGCAAAAGGTTGGCATTGGTATTGCCACCTTTTTCTCACCCTCCCTCCGCAAGCTTCAAAGAATTGCCACCACCGGTATAATCAACTAAATATAACCAGAAACAATCAAAACCAAAGAAAAACTTCAAAAATAAAGAAAATTCCATTCTCTCTTTCTCATGGAAACTGGTCTCCTTCTCTCCATCATCTTCCTCACAACAACATTCTCTTTCATCCATTCCACAAAAGCCAACCCCAGAGCCGACATCATCGCTAGAATATGCAGCAATGACTACGCCCACAATTTCTCCAATTACCTCGACAGCTACTCCAAAATTATAACCCAGTTGCGAGATGAACTGCCTAAGACCAAGTTCGCATTCAAGGAAGCTGGAGAGCCTCCAGACAAAATCTATGTGTTGGCTCAGTGCATGGATGATCTCTCCTCCCAGGATTGTCAAGCCTGCTTCTCTCAGATAAGTTCTCTTTTCCCTGGTTGCTTTCCTGCAACTGGCGGTCGTGTTTATCTTGATGGCTGCTTCCTTAGAGGCGACAATTACAGCTTCTTTCAAGATACTCTCACGCCCATGGATTATTTGGTAACTGATTTTGTTTTCTTAGTATTTTTTTATTTTTTTGGCTGAGTATGAACCCTAGATTTGTTTATGATTTCTTTCAACAGAGGAGAAGGAAACGATGATCGATAAAAATTAAGTAGTTTGGTCTGAACCCTAATATCATATGCCACGAGATGTCCTAATTTTCCCTTTTTCCATTTTTTTTTTTTTCATATTGACTAATGTATGTTTCCAAACAAACATCTAGAGCTCCACCAACGAAGATGATTCCATAACTAACCATATCTCCAACCTTCAACTTATCGGGCCAATATGCCACTTGGTTGTATACATGGTTAGGGTCGGTCACTATAATTTTTTTTTTTATATGATGTAAGATATCATAATCACCCTCGTACAAACATAATGTTTTTCATGAGATTGTGATATCAGATAACAAACAAACATCCATCACGGGGTTAGAAATATAGTCCCATGCCGAGGTTAGGTTCAACTTTGATATCATGATTAATTTGATATGTACCCTAACATCACATGTCACAAGATGTTCTTTTTTCTTTTTCCTCATTTTTTTTAAAATTTAGCTATATAATTAAGAGAAACGACTACATATATATATATATATATATATATAGTGTAAGAAATTTTCTCTGATATGATTCATGCAAACATAATGTCCTTGTTATGTTTTACAGGATTCTGGAATTGGACAAACAAATAAACATTCCTTAACTAGACAAACAACTAAACATCCCTTACAAGCTAGATACATAGAGTCCGACACTTAGACCAGACTTTGATATCATACAATAAAACCTTTCCTCTTATGTAGATTCTTTGGGTTTAATGCATTCTCAAGATTTTAAAACACATTTATATAATTAAGAGACCTATCGACTAATTTGAAATATCCCAAAATTGACCTGTTGCTCCTTTGAATTAAAATTTTGTTTGAAATATCACAAAGTTGACCCGCTGCTCGTTTGAAATTAAAATTTTGTTTTGGGATTAATTGCAAGTGGGGTTCAGGGATGAGGTGGTCCTAGTGATCTGGTACTGGTAATGGTGGTGGGCTAATTAACAGTTCAATTTAATAATAGTCAACACCAAAATTTATAATGAATAGTATTTCATATTTATGGTGTATTTGTGTTTCCCCTTTGGGGATTGAATGGAAACAGAGATGCAGCGATAGCATCAGCGGTGTCCAGAATTTTGATAATATAGCCAAGAGTGTGATTGATGAACTGGTCAGGATGACACCAAGTAGGGATGGGTATGCAGCATATGATGAAAGTGCCAATGGTATAACAGTTTACGGTATGGCTAGTTGTTGGAAGACTTTGGACCGTGATAGTTGTGCATCATGCCTTGCTAGTGCAGCCATTTCTGCCTTTGCTTGCTTCCCATCTACAGAAGGGCGTGTGCTCAATGCTGGCTGTTTTCTACGTTACTCTGATTACAAATTTGTTAATGACCCCAAATGGCTAGCAGCTCGAGGTTAGTTCTGAATAGTTAGCTCAATTGCTTAGTGCTTACAGCTTTTCCTAGCATTTCCAACTATGAACCCTTCTCTGCAAGTTGATGTCCATGTGAATATCCGTTCTGCTTCATTCCCCTGATTCATTTCTTTTCCAAATATGCAACTCATTCCATTAGTCCTTTTTGTACCAAGTCTGCCTGCGTTTTGTGCTCTATAGAACCGAGCCTTCTTGCCCTCTAATATACTAATTCTTTTTTTCTTCTTCACTGTTTGATCAGTATCAGGGCTTTGATTTTTCTTTTTATAGTTTTTCATGGGGATCTCTTGCAGATGCTACATTATCATTCATCTCACACGTCGTTGGCGTGGTCAGTGTCTGCATTTTGGCCACTATTATCGGGTTTTTCATTGGTAAAGCTGCTTACCAAAAACGAAATCAGCAAAATGAAGCAAATGGTAAGTTCTAGCTAATGAAGAGACATTCTCATTTTGAAACTTTGCTTTGAATTATAAAGGCAGAATTTGATTATGCTTAGCTCTATTATGAGGAAATTTGTTATGATTGATCACATTCCTCAAATCATCTTCTTGATTAATGAAGAAATTGAAGTGGACAGCTCGGTTGTAAAGAGAAGCTTGCAGTTCAAGTACACGACTCTTGAAAAAGCAACCGACTACTTCAATGAAGCCAACAAACTTGGGCAAGGTGGATTTGGTGAAGTGTTCAAGGTAAATTCCCCTCAAGATTTTCTATCTTTCTTTTCTCCTATTTATTATAATTATCATTTGGCTTTTTCCTCTGAGTAGGGAACCTTACGAGATGGCAGAGAAATTGCTATAAAGCGTTTATTCATAACGGGACAGAGTGGAGCTCAGGAGGTTTATAACGAAATAGACATTATAGGCAGTGCCTGCCACAAAAACTTGGTTCGTTTCCTTGGTTGCTGCTTCACCAGACATGACAGCTTCCTTGTCTATGAATTCCTACCCAACAGAAGCCTCGATCGAGTCTTATTTGGTAAGCTTAAAATCAACTTTCACTTGCAAGCACTTGGGCATAGTTTCATAGTTCTAGTTATGACTCCATATCAACTCTGTCTGATCAACATGTTAAAATTCTTCTGCTACACATGGAAGAAAGACACAGAGAAGAAGAAAGAACTACCCTGGAAGATCAGGCTTGGTATAATCATGGGAACAGCAGAAGGCTTAGAGTACCTTCACAAAGACTGTCACGTTCGAATCATTCATAGAGACATCAAGGCCAGCAACGTCTTATTAGACTTCAGATACAGACCAAAGATTGCAGATTTTGGTCTAGCAAGGTTTTATTCCACTGACAGAGCCCTCACCAGCACTGCCATTGCAGGCACACTGTAAGTATACTTAATGTCATAACACCCTTCTTTATCACCAATGCTATAACTATCTTCTTCAACATTCAACTCTTCCATTGTTTCATGGCTTGAAAAGAGGGTACATGGCCCCTGAATACCTAGCTCAGGGCCGATTAACTGAAAAGGTGGATGTTTATAGCTATGGAGTTCTCATACTTGAGATTGTCAGTGGTATGCAGAATAACAAATTTCAGCTTGATGACTCCCTCAACACTCTAGCCACTGCTGTAATTTCCTTATAACACTTATTTCCAAATATATGTTCAATGTTTATGCATTGCCTTCATCTTATCTTTTACTGTCTTCTACAGACATGGAAGCACTTTCAGTCAAATACAATGACTGAGATTATAGACAAGGGCATGGAGATTGAAGATATGGAAGAAGTCACAAGAGTAATTCAGGTGGGTTTGTTGTGTACTCAAGAATCACCCACTTTACGCCCTTCCATGACTGAAATAATTCAAATGCTTAAACAAAAGGATGTCTCATTGCCTATTCCATCCAAGCCTCCATTCACTGAAGAAAATTTGACAATTTCTCCTGCATTGGGGTCTCTTAGGAGACCAGCTGTGGATTCATTTGATCTATGTATATCTTGTGATCATTCTGATACTGAGCTCAGATAATAATATGTTTTTCCCATGATCATCTTCTGTTTGGAAGTCACTGCACAAGGTTTGATCTGGGATTCTTTTACAGTTGTGATGGTGAATTGAGGTACAAGAATTGATGTTGGATTAGGGTTTTGGAAATTTAGAATCATCAAGACACATATGATGATAGTGGGAGACATCATGACCCAACCACCCCACCCACATACACATGCAGAGTAGTCATCTTAAGTATGGGTACTGTGCCCAGACACCTAGAGGCTAGAGCTGATAAAATCAAGTATTCCTTGGGCCGTCACTTTCACCTTTACAACATTAATTATATCTTTCAAAAAGAGGGGTTGTCTTTTCCCTCAGTGTCTTCAGCCTAACAAAAGGAAAATGAAGCATTCAAGTGGCCTATAGATTGAATATTTAGCCTTTGTCCCACTTTAAAATTGAATCCAATTGAGGAGCACAACACATGTCTTGGAAAAATGTCACTAACCCAGTGTTTGTCAATAATCGACATCTAATGTTATAAAAGATTTGACTTACTTTCACTAGATGTCAATTGATTTGTTGTCGTTAGATGAGACGGCTACAAAAAAAGACTTCATTTCCAACTTTGAGACTGTAGATTTGAATTTGGAATAGAAAAAAGGTAGGAAGAGACAGCTGAACCTAATCTTCTTTCTTCTTCCCTTTTGGTAGCCGCTGATTTTGAATTTTCCAAAACAAAAGGCTTTGAAATTTTGTCTTCCGTTTCCCACTAGACAAAATTTCCAGTAACCGAAGTTCTATTTCATATGGGTATAAGAAGACACTTAGCTTCTGCATTTATTACGGACACTATTGAACAGTCAAGGTCATTGGACCAAAGACAGCGACACTAGTCTTTATTCCTTTGGCCTTTTTTGGAAACCAAAATGTGAACACTCAAGAGCCCAAGCACTGGTCCATGTTCTGCCTTTTATGTTATTTATTTATTTAATTTTATTTTCTAATTTTGGTAAAAATTAATATTTTCCATACAACTTACTACACCCTGGACTCCGAAACCGCTACAAGTCTAGAAGAGAAGTCCATGAATTACCAAACGTGATGATTTGGTATGAGCCAATGGACAGCTGGGGAAAGTTAAAATTAGAAAATAATAATAATAATAATTAAAAAAAATGATTCATGGGCTTTGATAAGTTTTGTCCGTTGATTCCGGGGGGCAAAAGCATTTAGAAGTATATGATTATGTAAATATAATTTGTATGGTCCATGCTATCCTGTAAAAAAGTGCAAAGACAACTAAAAACGACACCGTTTCCGGTTGGAACCAATACGTATCGAAAATCCAGGGAGCAACGCGGTGGAGTACAGGCAGAAGTGCAGTTTAATTGCACCGACATGTAAATTATTGACTGGAGGTGGGAACGGAGTGGTTCCCACCACAAGGGCTGTACCTCATGGGAAAATGAAAGGCTCTTCAATAACG
Source organism: Vitis riparia (assembly GCF_004353265.1). Lineage (NCBI taxonomy): Eukaryota > Viridiplantae > Streptophyta > Magnoliopsida > Vitales > Vitaceae > Vitis > Vitis riparia. Next base: position 2,871,024 of record NC_048444.1, read on the forward strand.
TGCGCCAGGTGGACCTCATACCTAATAGACGGCGTGCTTCGTTTGGTGAATCATCCATTCCAACGCCTTAGGGTCTTCGTCTTTATTTTTATTTTTTTTCAAAAATAAAAATAACTTTCAATGAAAAGATAATAAAATAAGAAATTGCGTACAAAAAGTCATCACCAAAATTAATATGAAAACCCTTTCAATAAAGATATGATAAGAAATTGAATGCAAAGAATCTTAGTCAAAATTAAGGATAAAACTACTCCTAAGAGTCATTTTTTATTCTTCAAGATAGAAATAAAATAAAATAAAATTTTATATATTTTTATAAAAAAAAATTAATTTAAAAATATCAATTTGAAATCTATTTTTTTATATTCATTGACTTTTTTTTTTCAATATTTACTTTTTCGATACTTACAACTTCTAATATTAAAAAAATCAAATAAAAAAGTCATTATAAATTAAGAGGGTGATTGGTAAAACTTAATATTTATTATGTAATAACTTAATTTAATTTTAAGTTTTAATACAATTAAATTAATGACTTAAAATTTATTACTTAATTATTATTTTAAGTATTAAAATTGTTTGATAAAATTAATTTAAAATTTATTTTTAATCATCATGATATATTTATTATCATAAATTATAAGTAAAAAAAATGAGATTAAGTAACAATGAAGGTCGTAAAATAGTAAAAAAGATCGTAAAAATGATTAAGATATAAAAAAAATATATATATATATATATAAACTTTAGATAAGTTAATTACTTTTTACTTATTAGTTAAAGTTATTTTTAATTTTTCAGTCTTACCATTACCAAACACCCATCAAATCTAGGTGGAGACGAGTTTAATTGATAGCCATGAAAATGACAATCCCTCAATTTATTAGCGTTTACTAAGGTTGGTTAGTGAGTGTGTTTCTTACAAAGACAATTTTTTTGGTAACAATAAGCTTCGAGTTTCAGAAAGGGCTCCACGAAAACAGGGGAGAGTAAAAGGTAGAAACTAGAAACACGTATTATCTAAGAAGCAGCTAAATGAGGGTCTTGATTCAGTTTTCTCTGCAACCTATGAAAAAGGAACACAGAAACTGAAGCTCAGTCTTAAAAGAGAGAAGAGTGGAAGGGAAAGTGAACTTCATACATATAAAATCCATGCCTTCCTCGATCAAAGTTCACTCTAAACCCACATGGCTGATCTCCTTCTTCATCCTCTTCTCTCTGTCCTCCTCCGATCCCAGAACCTCCGAAGCTGGGCTCTACTGCAGCCCAGCCAAGTCAACGGACAAAAACTTTGTCCCCGTATTTGTAAAAGAAATGGAGTTTCTATCACAGCTCGTCACCCTCAACCTATGGGGTTCTCATTTTGTGAACTCGACACCACCCATGTACGGCTTGGCCCAGTGCCATCAGGACCTTTCTCACCTTGATTGCCTCCTATGCTATGCCGCCGGCCGCACCAAGCTCCCCCGATGCCTCCCTGCCACCTCTGCCCGTATCTACCTTGATGGGTGCTTCCTGCGATACGACAACTATAGCTTTTTCAGTGAATCTGTGGACCCAGATCATGACACCGTGAACTGCAGTTCTGGGAGTGGGGCGATTGTGGATCAGGGTGCAAAGTTAGAGTTTGTCAAGAATGTTCATCGAGTGATCAATAATGTGACCGCCACTGCAGTAGCGAATGGTGGGTATGGTGTGGCAGTGGTGGAGGGAGGAGCGGTGGGAGTGTATGCTTTGGCAGAGTGTTGGAAGACAGTTAACAGTAGTGGATGCAGAGCTTGCTTGCAGAAGGCAAGCAATGAAGTGAGAGGGTGTCTTCCAGGAAAGGAAGGGAGAGGGTTGAATGCTGGCTGCTACTTGAGGTATTCAACTGAAAAATTCTATGATAATGGAGGGGAATCAGAGGGTGGTAGTGGTAAGTTTCCGTCTGAAGTTTTCTTTTCTCACGAATTTGTGTTATGAATTGAATTGAGTTGAGCGTTGTTGGTGTGGCTTTTGCTAATTCTTTGTTCATGGGTCTCCTTTCTTTGCTGAATTTCAAATTCCATTCCCCTTTTCTTGATCCCTGAATCTTCCCCCTTTTCCATTTTTTATGTTTCTTGCCTAAATTGAGGTAAAATTTACAAGATTGATTGCTTTGTCTATTCTTTTGCATTATTAATCTCTGCTTATAGTTTTCTTAAAGCTGTCAACTATTCTATTGCTCTGTTTTCCTTCCTAAAACCCGTTTGAGGTTTCTTCTACTACAATGGTTTTTCAATCCCTTTTCATCATTTTTCATATGATGTAATTCTTTATTGTCAAACTGAGTCCTAACTGATCTCCTATTAAAAACTTTCTGTATCTGTTTTGTGTTTTTTAGGGTCTTCAAGAACAGGGCTCATCATAGCCATCGTTTTAGCTGCAGCAGCGTTAATCCTGGTTTCCCTCTTTGCTGCCTATGCAGGATATGCAAGTTTGTCCAAGATAAAAGAAGGTAGAATTCCTAAAAAGTACCATGTAATAAGTAGTACGACCTGGAATCTAAACCAAAACATTTAGCTATAGTAGCGACTTTAGCATCTAACAGGATGATCTTTGCTTGCATTGCCTAGAACGCAAAAATCTCGGAAAGGTTTCATCTATTATCAACAAGTCTAGTTTGAATTTCAAATACGAAACACTTGAGAGGGCAACAGAGTACTTTAATCCATCAAGGAAATTAGGCCAAGGGGGAGCTGGTTCTGTGTACATGGGGACTCTCCCAAATGGAGAAATTGTGGCTGTCAAGAGGCTAATTTTCAACACCAGGCAATGGGTAGATGAGTTCTTCAATGAGGTAAACTTGATCAGTGGCATTCAACACAAAAACCTTGTGAAGCTTTTGGGATGTAGCATTGAAGGCCCTGAGAGCCTCCTGGTTTATGAGTATGTACCCAACAGGAGCCTTGATCAGTTCATGTTTGGTAATTTTTCCCTCCTTATATGATTCATTCATACAGAATTTTGGATCTCTTACAAAAAACTACCCTGATTATAATTTCAAACTGAAAATAACTTCTCTCTCCATGCAGATAAGAACAAGATTCAAACCTTGAATTGGGAGCAGAGGTTTGATATAATAGTAGGAACAGCTGAAGGGCTTGCATACCTTCATGGCGGTTTGCAGATGCGAATAATCCACAGAGACATAAAAGGCAGCAACATTCTTCTTGATGAGAATCTAACTCCAAAGATTGCCGATTTTGGACTTGCTCGGTGTTTAGGGGCTGATAAGACTCATCTTAGCACAGGCATTGCAGGAACACTGTAAGAAAAGTTCCATTTTTGATCTTTTTATCTGATTTCTTCCCATCTATGTTCTTCGTCTTGCACATGAGCAATACCACAATCCAATAGATCATTTCATGGTAGTGAACAACTTGATCCTGATACAGAAACAATAACCTAAAAGAGAAACTAGAAAGAAAACAGAAAATTCAGAGTGACCATTTAACCATAATACAATCATATCTAGGATTTCAAGGAATGACGTTTAAAATTCTTTTAACAATGTTGATGACATTCTAATTCTTTGTAGAGGTGATTATTCCCCACCCTTTATAGCTCTCAACATTTCTTTTTTTCTGAAATATATTTCTATCTTCTTCCTTTAAAAATGTATGCCATTTGGTGGTGCAGAGGGTATATGGCTCCTGAATATCTTGTTCGAGGACAACTTACAGAGAAAGCAGATGTTTATAGTTTTGGTGTACTTGTTCTCGAGATTGTATGTGGTAGGAAGAACAGTGTCTTCATACAGGACTCCGGTTCTCTTCTACAAACAGTAAGATTTGAATTCTTCCTGCATGGAACTTGCAAAACCTTGATACATACTTAGAAAAGTCTTAGTTTCAAGTTAAGCTTTTGTACTTTTGCTGATTGGGAATTTTGGCATCAGGTTTGGAAGCTATACAAGTCAAATAAATTGGTTGAAGCTATTGATGATTGCCTGAAAGATGATTTTCCAGAAAAGGAGGCATCTGATGTGCTCCGAATTGGGCTTTTATGTACACAAGCTTCAGTTGCTTTGAGACCTTCCATGACTGAAGTGGTTTGGATGCTAACTCATAAAGATTGGGAGATTCCTCCACCAAATCAACCTCCTTTCCTGAATGCTCATGTGCTGGAGTCAGCTATCTCCAGGTCTAATAGTGCAAACACTTCAATGTCAAATATGGCAACAAAGATTGAAGTGTCCGGCCCTTTCACAGAGTCCTCCAGCATGCACAGTTCCATGGACCATCAAGAAGAACAGAAACTGATGCAGTAGAAGATCAGTTTGAACTTCCAACAATTTCAGGATACATCAGTTCAAGCTAATCAGTGAATCCAGAGGCTCATCTATGCAGTCTTTTGGAAATATAGTTTGCACAATTTCAATGGGAAAAAACTGCATTTTGGAAGTTCCAATCAGTTAGGACTTTGCAAGGAAGAAGAATGAGGCTTTCACACGTTTAAAAGCAAAGAAATTCTCAACAAGGTTACAGTCAGTCAGGAGTTTACTAGGAAGGAAAACGGGGTGTTCACATAATTTAAAAGGCAAGAGATTCCCCAATGAGGGTAGCTTCAAAGTTTGGACATCTAAAACTATGATTTTTAGATGCAGGGCAAGGGATAGAGGGAAGTACTTGGTTTTTTGACACAAAAAGTTTTCAACCCTCATGTTGTACTAAAAAATGTTTTCTATAAAGTTGAATGATCTATGTGGTTGTTTGAGACCCACTTGCTCTACCATTCTATCTACTCCCATATGTGGGCTTGCTTTCTAGCTTTAGGTAGATCATTCAATACTATGGTTGAGAGGCCATTTCAACTAGGTCCCTTCTCATAAACTGATGGTGCAGTTCTTGCTCTATTAAATTGAAGAACATATTAGTCAGCTCTGTTGGTTGTGTTGAAGCTCTTTCTTAATAAATGAATCAAACTACACTACATGTGTTAGGTTTTTAAGTAGATGATTGATCCAACATGGCAAGCATAAAGATGCTTAAGCAGCTTTTTAAACCCTGTATGGGTCATGTCATCATGATAAGTGGGAACTGGTGACCTATGAGGTTCTTAAATTTACACCAAAACAAATCTTCTGTTTATAGTTGCTGGGACCATTCAACTGATCTTTGTGTGGCCTGAACTTTTCTAGGGACCAACATTTAAAGTGAATGGTAAAAGGGCGAGACGAATCAACTCCACCCATCCCCAACTTGTGAACTTATCCGACAAAAAGCCTTATGATATCACCAATGTTTCCAATTTGGCAATACAATCTACAATCCTCATTCATGCACATCAACCATCCTTACTCATCCAACATTGACAAGAAAAAGACGCATCAATCAAACCTATATACACAACGACCTATTCTTCCACAAGATTTCACACCTATGGGGAGGACCCGTGCTGTGCTGTCGACACTGGGGACAGATTTAAAAGATTGGAACAGGGTAAATGAGAGAATGTGATACATTCAAACTCAAAACTTTTGGGATAGAGCTCTCAGGATGCTACCAAAATAAGCAAAACTCCAAGAGATTTTAGTGGACCTACATCAGTAGTATCATATACAAAAACATTGGTAAAACAATATGATCTTAGGTTAGGTCTTTGATCATTGTCTAACCTGAACATTGATTCATACACATGGAAGGATATAGCCTACTCATCTTCCACCACCACGCTGATCTCACCTCTCTCTAGCATGTCGTAGAATTCCTTGTTTCTCCTCTGGAGGTTCCAATGATACCTTTTCCAAAGGCCTCCTGCAATGAGGCCAGCAGTCAGCCCATACAAGATCTCCTTAAAGATACTTGGACCCCGATAACCAGCTTGGCCTATTTTATGAACAGCAGTCATTTTCCCCCTGCAAAATCCGAGGGATTTTAAAGATTATTTTCTCGATATTAATCTAGATTCAATCACTGATGAAAAATAAAAAAAAAGACTTAAACCATCCTAACTCGTGATGTTTCATATGAATCATTCTAACTCATCCTTTCCATTTTCTGGACTAGAAAGTTGATGTTCTTTTAATTTCGATTTCGTATTGCTCCAATGAATAACACAAGCTAATCTCGCATACTTTCTCTTACAGCTAATTCTGCTTTACTCAAAAAGCTTTTTCTCGCTGCGATTCATATGGAAAATCAATGAACTATTTCTTAACATTCATGACTTCCGTTCACAGCATAGTTACATCTTACATGAATGTCAACAATATGTTTAACTAATTGCAAACTTTTTTTAAAAGAAAAATTTGATGAAAAAACGCAAAGAAGCCATTGCGTTTTTAAAGCTAGAGACGGAAACCACTACAAGAAACAGGAAGCGAAATCCGGCAGAATCAAAATTCAGATTCTACGTTTGGTTGCTGAGAAGGTGCAGTGAGAAAGGGTAGCAAACTTGCCAGTAATGATGTTCCCCAATTTTCACTACTATTTCAGCGTTTTCGTTTTCTCAGCCACCAAACGGAGAGACAAGTTGGAAAAGAGAAAAGAAGGCGGTTCAGAAGCAACCAGGAAGCCTTCGCAGAACAAAGAAGAGCTGGCGCCTTGTCCGCCGTTTCGGAGTCTGGTGCAATGAAATTACCTTTCTACCCTTTGAAAGGAGACGTGTCCGCCATGCAAAATCGGTAGAACGTTGAGAAGATTCGCGAACATAGCGTAATAAAAATATTATGTTCTAAACTATGTTGTAACGCCCCGCCAGAGAAGGTAAGCCCGATTAAATCAATTTGGAAGGCCCATGTTTCTGTCCCACTAAAAGAATGAGACGGTCCAGCCCACTAAAGTGCCACCATGTAGCAGAAAAATCTCCAATCAAGATTGGTTCAGGAAGGTCAGCTGGAATAGATGCAAATAAATGGTTTCAAACTCCATACAAGACAATAATAACAATATAATAATAATAATAGAAATAGCATTTGGTCAAAAAATGCACCTTCATGATAACCAATCCAAACGCCTACGTGGCAACCCGGCATAGCATCCCTCCATGGGACACGTGACACATCAATTCTCTGTCCGGATTCCCTCAAGGGGGCATACGGCACTCTCAAACCCGTCATCCGAGCGACCCCCTCTCTTGTCCGGACATGTTGTCCGGACCCAACACTAGCAACTCAATCAAAAGCCTTGGTCGTGAAACGCGGGCTATCCTAGTCTATACTGTCAGAAGCACTTTCGACGGGACCATAATGAATCACTTCAGACAATCTGTTACAACCTACACTCCGCCGCCTGTCGAGTGAAATGATAGAAATGACAGCAAGTCATCCCCCCACGATTTCTGACAGCCACCTGCAGGACAATGATGACTCTGTTACCACCTCAGCGTCATCATGACAAACCAAAAAGTCTCCCCACCATTAAAGGGGACAGAGCATCTGACACTATAAAAGGAGAGCCCTCATATAATGAGAGGGAGGTTGATTGAAGCAAGTATCATCTTCAGTTGGAAATACGCATCCATCTGACAATTGCGGTGGCCTCGGTGACGCGAGGCTTCAACAAATACTACTTAACTTAATAGTTAGAATGCACAACGAAAACAATACTTAAAAAAATGAAGCTTTATATTGCACTAGAACTCAAATGCTTAGTGTCTTGACCAAATGAGGTCACTTTTTATTTACGGACGTCCAAAGAATTCTTTGGAATCCACAAAGACTCCCAATTAATATAGAGCTTATATTAAAGTTTTGTATAAAATTGTTATATACAAGAGTTTTGAACTCTCTGTAACATCCAACATACTTCCTTGTCTTCTAACCTTATGTAGAGATGTGTGGATATCTCTAGGTCTCTCTAAAATTTTTCGCACTCCACTAATAGACAAGTGTAGATTGCTCCAAAAGTTTCCTACTCTCCTATATAAGTCCAAGAGAAGATCATTTGAGCAGGTTGTGACATGAATTTCACCTTCATCTTGGGGACGGACGCAAGCCCAATGGGCTGCACAGGATATGCCAAAGTATAATAAATAAATAGAGAAAAAATAAAACAAATTAGTTTGTAATGGTTGCATTCTTAAAACAAAGGTGAAATATGGTATAGTTCAATATTAGTCACTGGTCGATATATCAACAAATTAAGAATCTTCAATTTTCAAAAGGAGAGGGGTCTAATTAGTTTGTAATGCATTCTTGTAAACACAGGTTAGTTAAATATAGGAGAACCACTCAGAGGTCATTGGTTCAGCTCTTTTCTTATCTGGTAACAGCAGCTCAATTAGATAACCCAGTAGGAAAAGATTCAGGTCCACTTACTCAGAATGACTCGGCTAATAACAGCTGCTCAGGAGCCGATGGCAGGGAAGTGGGGAAAATAATAATAATAAAAACTTCACTTAAACAATATAGTAAATTTATCTTTCAAAATTTATAAACCAGATTAGTAGATTGACTGCTGCTACACAGAAGCTGAATAAACTTTTAAGCTTTACAAATCAAGTCCAAGTCAACAAGATGCAAAGTGATATTTGGCTTCATATTTCTTGCACCACATATGCCAGTTTGTCAGTGAATTATCCTTAATTAACTCATCTTTGAAAGAAAACCCAGAGTGTTTTTATTCCCCACCTTATATTTTGCATTGATCAGTTTGTAAGAATTGACAACCATTTATGCGAAGATCCCAAATCCTGATGCTATGGTCAAGAGAACCTGACATGAAGCTGTCATTAATTGAAGACATGCAGAAAGAAACAACCCTACGGAGAACAAATATTAGAAAACCATCGGCATTGTGAACTAGAAGTCAACAACCCAGGTTAATGATCACCAGTTCAACTGCCAATTCAATTTATTAGGTGGCTTAATAATAAAAGTATCATTGTAGGTATATGAACAGGAGAATTTTTATTTTTTAATTTTTTTTTTACAGGTGAACATGGAGACTCAATAATAATATGTGGTGAAATTTTATTAACGAAAACAAGCAGATTAGTGGTTTGAGGTGTCAAATTTGTTGTATCTTGCTCAAACAAATATTTGGTTTGAATTAGTATTGCCTGTGGCATCCTCTTTGTTTGGTCCATAAAAATAGTCCACATTCCAATTCTGGATGCTTTCGATGTGCCACAAAATACAAGCAAATTAATGCATTATGCATCATATCCACAAACCCTTTGGCCACCTGGAAATTAGTTGGAGTTACGGTATTGTTAATCCTCATTGGGAATTTTATCAGCAAATTCTAATACATATCCAAAAACAGGAGGAATCAGGCCTCTCAGCTCCATTTCAAGCATGCACATGAACCTTGTTTGAACCCTATGTATCTTATGTTCACTGTTGAGTGAACTTGTTATATTTCAGATTCTGAACAAGAATGCGCCAATGAAGTTGAACCGTTTCACAAACATCACAATCCAAGATTGAGACACCATTTGTCCCATTTAATGGCAGAAGAGCAATCAGAGAAATGAGAAGACACTCTTAAACCCTAGGAATGAATCTACTTCCCTGATTTTGCCCGGTGTTGCTGCTGGGCAGCACTGCCCTTTTGATCCATTTGGAGAGAGATTCTTCTTCCTGATATTCTTAACACACATTCCGGGGTCTGCATTCTGTACATTGTTCTTTACTCTAGAAACATGATGTGTGGGATCAGTCTGGATGCTTGAAACTTCTGGGGGAAGATCCAAGCTCCCATGAGCGCCACAGGTGCTTCCAGAGATTATATTGGGGTCCATCTTTGCGCCTTCCCTAACATGATGAGATTCTTTTTCCATTTTTTTAGGTTCTGAATCTGAAATAACTATAGTAGTCTTCAGGGCTTCACTTGAATTTGTTCCTTCCAATGTGTCAAAAGAATCCTCATGAAGCACAGTCTGGTTCTCAGAGAAGTGTCCTTTGGTCAGAATTGTAGAATCAGACTCAGGGGTCTCTGATTTATTGAACACCGGAAAGTTCTTAGCTTTTCTCCGTATGTGATCAAATATTGTATCTTCACTCACGATTTGGGATGTGCTCTCTATTCGTTCAGGAAGATCAGCTTGAATAGATACAAATAAATGGTTTAAAACTCCATACAAGACAGACTAATGATAATAATAATAGCATTTGATAAAATAAATAAAAAATGCACCTCTGTCATCCATGAAGTTCATGACAACCAAACTACCAGTTGCAGGTTGGTATTTTGTAGTTGGATTTTTGCTGATACCAGGTCCATTCAGTTCAGCCTCTCTAGAATGTAAAAATGGACTGACCGTGGCCCGTCTTGGAATTTTGCTTCTCTCTGTTTCTTCCAGAGCTTCTGTGACATGGAGTTCAAGCTGCTGTTCATGAGTGCGCTTTCTTGTGAGGATCAAGGCCTCTGATGATGGAGAAACAGAAGCATTTGATTTGGTCAAAACATTGAAGCTCTTGGACTTTTTACGTATATGTTCAAATACAGTCTGCTCAGTTATGATTTTGCATTCATCATCTTCAGTTTCAATAGCAGGTGAACCTTCTGAATTTCAAGGTTAAAGTGGTAATGAGTAAGAATGACAGAGAAAGAAAATCAGATTAAATAATGTGAAGGGAAGTCTCCTAACTTTACCTTCTTCCGACTCTTCATCTATAAGTTTGAAATTGGGCCTAAGACAGGAAAACCAGATGGCTCATTCATATGGAAAACATTATATGATAAAACCAGATTTTCAGACCCCATGGTATCTTTTGGGTAAGGGTTAGATATATAAAGCATAAAGAATCAGAAGAAAAGGCACTCACAAGGAATCCATTTCTCGTTTGGATTTCTTTGAAATGTCAAGCCCTTTGGAAGAAGAATGAGATGCATCTTCATTGTCATCTTCTATGACATACACTTCTTTAGGCAAAGGAAAAGAGGAAAGCTGCTTACTTCCACGTGTATGGATCATATTTGAATTAATTTCCTTCACCACTAGAAGTTTTTGGTGCAGATCAATGCCAACTGCATGAACACCACAATAAAATGAATCTTCATGACTCAGGAATTTGAATTTTTGTTAAAATTCATCAATCCCAGCAGAAGTTTTACTGTATTCTTCAAAAATCAGATCAGCCTTAACAGTCAGCTTTCCTTGCTGAGGCGTTGACAGGAGAATTGTTGTGCTATAGGGGCTGCAACAGAAACCAACCGCCTTAGGCGCAAATAGCAAATAACAAGGTAGAGATAATGGGAGATGAATAAACATATCCTCCCTAGAAGAAGAGGGTAAAGAGATGGTGCCCAGAGCTGTTTCTTCCAATAGGTTTCTCTTTCTTCCCACTTACCATGGTAATCAATCTTATTGTCATCGTAATCATTATTTTACAACAAAATTTTAATTAGTCTTTTACTTTGTAATAACTGTAGATGATCAATATTTTAAAAAACAGGAATTTCCTTGGGGGAGAGAGAAGAAAAAAGAATCCCGTTTTTGTCCAGGCATTGACTTCCAAGACCACCATGACTGAAACTCCGGACCATAACTTTCATGATACACCAGTAATTATTCTCTGTGAGTGCTTAGATAATATTATGGACTTATCAATCACAAAAATGAAAAGCAAAGGTTTGAGTTTGCTTACCTAGAAAATTCATCCACTCTGCTGCAACCAATTCAAATAGAGTTAGCCCTTCTGTAACTAAAGGAGATACAATGGAATATTATGTAGCATTAAGTATAAGACTAAGGGGTCTATATTAAAACTAAAACAATTTGCTCAATCTAGGAAATTTTCCAGTTAAACAGCTCAAACATTTGACTATAGAAAAAACATATGCTTTTTGGTGACCCCCAAGTATTATGTTTGCGATATTGTGCTAATGTATAATTGCTGAAAGCAACAAAGAAGCCAACATCACCTTATTTTCTCATGAAAGAGAATCAGGTTATCTTCCTCCAAACCAACAACCTGTAAGAAAGAGTTCTTGGTTGAATGTTTGTAAAATGGATTCATTGTGACATGAAAGGCATTGCAACCAAACAGCATGGATAACGTTTAAAGCAAATTCATGACAACATACCATGTCAGCATAATATCGTTTAATTGATTGGAAGGATTGTGATAGCCTTGTCAATGTTAATTCTATCTTGGACTTCCCTTGCCTTTGGCATTCAATTTCCTCAATCTTCAACTCTACTTTCGGAGGCAGTGATGACAGGGACTCCTTGATGTGGTTCCCAAATGGGTATTTTCGACCAGTGACAATCTCTATCCTTCTTGGATCAGCTTCAGCCAGAGCCTCAAATGAAACAATTCCCATTGAATGTAATGCCTGAGGAATGTGCTTGGAGGAAGACAGGGGGTGAGGAGAAGAAAATTAAGTAATTCAAGACATGGAAATCATATTTCTAATGGAAACTGAGAAGCCAATAAAGAAAACCTTTGCAGTCACCATTCCAATGCCAGGTAATTGTTTCAGCAAGTATGGACTGTCGTCCCAGAGCTTTTGAAGTAAACATTTGGACAGAAGGATTGAGTTCAAAGCTCCTTTATAACTCTTTTTGTAAATGAAGTACTCTTTCATGCACTTAGCAATTCTACACCCATTTGAGCATATAGCATTTGCATCCTATAGCACATCCAGAAGCTCAGAATTTCATAAGCTTTATTAGGCACATTAGAATAATAGACAATGTATTGTGAAGTTGAGACCTGAGTCAATGATAAATCATGAACAGAAGGATCGCCTGTCAAGCAGTCACTTGCCAAAACAAATATTTTCTCTTCTCTGGTTTGGATACGCCTTTTCCTTTTTCCTTTATCACCAAGAATATGAAATCGAAGCCGGCCATCTTTATCCATGTTTATGTCATTTAGAAACTTCTTCTCATTGCGCCTGAGCTGTATCCCTTCATTTTTCAGTAGATAAAATATCATTCCTCCAGTTGACTTTACAAATATAAGTACCATTTACTACTGGAAGCAATATACACACATACAGGCAATTTCCTCAGATCGGCAGATGATATGAAGTGCATCTTCTAAACTGCAGTCTACAGGAGTCTGCATAATGTGCTTCATCGTACCGAATTTCAAATAATATTTTGTCATCAACCTTCCAGGTTCTGAAGATTGGAAAATACAGAAAGGTTAGTGCTTCTGTCACTATGGAGTACAGCCAGCTACTGCATTGTAAGCCATGATACCTAGCGGTTTCAAGAGGAAACCATCTTCATCAGTCCAGATCATTTGATGTTGTGATAACTCATTAACTTCTGAACACAAATATCTGACATAACAAACAATTAATCAAACAGTATAGAGAACACTAGTGCACTTTACAACTGCAACAATGAATCATAACAGTACCTTGAGTGTACTTCTCTATAAGGTTGCCAGGGATACCTTTCTTAAATGCATATTTCTCAGGGTTCTGGTTAAGCATAGTTTCAAGAAAGTAATTTAGATGAAAAAGAATATCCAGAAAAAAATCTCCAAGGAAAGCCCCAATGATACATGCCTTTTTCATTCTCACATACAAGTATGAGCACTTCATCCATTCAATAGCCCTTGTAATGTCAGAGACAGTTAGTTGAACTATCTCTGCAGTTAGATGCTCAGTCACACATGAAAGCAATCTAAAAGCAAGAAGAAGACCATATAAACTACATAAGTAGAAGACAAGTAAAATTTCTATTTACATTTGGGAATTTAAAGGTTATTCACTTACTGTGATTCCACCAATTCACACCCATTCAAGAGATTCTCGTACAAATGAACCTAACATCATGTAAAACTTTATAATATAGTTCCAAAACGATCAGGTACTTTTGGAATCAAAAGTTATTATTTCAATAATAATCACAACTGTGATAACTGCATAATGATTACAAAGCAAGACCAAAATCACCGTTTCTCTTCTTGTCATGATTATAGCCATTCCCGTATCCTCAAATGGTGGACGACCTGCCCTCCCACACATCTGCATTTTAAGACAAACTTAATGACATGATAAGCAAAGTATTGAGGAATACAAACATGCTTATACTAGGACAATTTTTTTCTTTGGGCCCTAGGCACAGTTAGTATAAGTTGAATATATGTCCATACAAAGCATGCGTATGTTTGTAAGTTTTAACTTTTGATAGTAATGAAAGTCGGCAAAATATTGAGGAAAGCAGACATGCTTATGGTAAGAGCATTTTTTGTGGTTCCTCAGCATTGTTAGTATATGTTGAATATATGTCCACAGAAAGCATGTGTATCCTTATTGATTAGGTTGAGCCCTTTTCAAGTGTTATGATTCATAAAGAAGTCTCCAAGGAAAATATCCCTTCCTCAAAGAATAGCAGTGGTTCAATGAGTGAGCTTACAGAGAGCTCACCCTTGACTGCCATGTGCTTTATTTCTCACTTGACCACAAAAATCAATGTGAAAACCCACCAGTCTTTGTCAACTTGAAAACTTCAACCTTAACATAACGAAATAACACATTTGCATGCAAAATTGCATACTTTAACTTGGATTTTTCACTCAAGAAAACTTCCAATTCCTTTCATATTTGCACAAAGACGAACTAAGGGAGAATCTCTTCCCTGGATCACTGCAGCAACAGTTTCAATGGATAAATTCATGCATAGGCCATGTTTTGTCCACATCCTTTCATAAATGACATTGATGTATAGAAAAAACAAAAACAAACACAAAAAACAATACCACACAAGTATATAGGAATGCCTCAGCTCTAGTGTTTTGCATTTAGCATCTTCTGAAGAAAAGCTTGGCTATGCTTTGAATTCAGAAGTTCGAATATAAGTATTGAAGACAAGTGACACACCTGTAATATCATGGATCGGTCATATTCCATGTACAGGCCTTTTTCCTTGTTGCTGAAAAAACACTAGAGCTGATGATGACTAAAGACAAAGAGGATCTTTACAATTTCTAAGAAGTACAAAATATAGTTCAACATACAAGTGCTGCGTTGATTTGATTACTACTGTATGTGCCGGTAGGTTGATTCCATGGGCAAGAGTATTTGTGGTACACAGAATTTGAATGTCACCCTTAAGAAAAAGACCTTCAATGAGATTGCGATCCTTTGGGCAAAGTCCACCATTGTGGTAACCAACTGAAAACAAGCTATCAAATTATACTATTTCAAACTAACTTTGTGAGCAATAGGGACATTGAAAAACTTTCAAATTGACAAGCATTATGGTAAGAAAAATAAGCTTATACCTCCATAAAGGATGTATGATTGCATTTGTTTATCACTGCATGATAGTGAAGCTTCCCTTAACCTTTCCTCTTGTTCTTTGCTTCTGATGAATGGATTAGAATGACCATAGTTCATTGCTATCTGAGATATTCGTTGTGCTGCTTCTTGTGCTCCTTTTCTAGTTGAACAAAAAACTAGGGCAGATTTTCCTCTGGAATATTGCATGAGAATATCTGCAAATCAGTTTTCTATGAGTCAACATTTTCTGAGTTTACAGTGTCAAAGTGTAAAATCAGGACAAACAAAAACAAAAAGAATAATCTTTTTAAAAATCAGAGCCATGGCCCCTGCTTACCGAAAATATAATTTTGAAGGCGCTGCATAATGAAACAGAAGAATTAAAAAACAAGACAAAGAGGTGAAGTTCAACTTTTCAGAAACAAACTTTGAAATTCATCTTTTTCAGTCAAAGTTCCTCAGAACAAAGGGAAGCTAAGATTTAAGATTATATAGAATCAGACATAATGACCAAAAAGAACAAGTGTAAGCTCTTACCTTTTCAAATAGGAAGTCATTTTTTGCTGGTGTATAGCCTATGAGCAAAGCAGGTGCAAGAATACATAAAAAGACTGATATCAATAGTTGAATGATGTCAATAGTTGCCTATCAAAAGAAAAAAAATCAATAGTTGAATTGTATATCATGCTCATGTACAAGTCACCGGAAATCTTTTGTTACAATTATGCTCCAATTGCCACACACAAAAAAATTACAACTAGAGAAACATGCAAATCAAAATGCATATCATAAATTATTCTCCAAAATTTTCTATGTGAGTTGTTATCACAATCATTTTAGAGAAACATACTTCCAAGCAACTAACTTCCGAAATGGAAAATTTCTTATCTGTATACCAAAAACTTTTGTAGTCAACTTTACAGGCCTCATTTCTTCACCGAACCTGTACAAACATTTGAAAGCTATTTAAAATAAAAGGGGTATGTGCATCAAAGAAAACAAAGCACGCCCATCAAGTAAAAGAAATTAGAAAGTACCTTTTAATCCCTTGGGCAGGGACCATTAGCCATTCCGCTGTAGAGATAAATATGCAATACACATTGAAGATTAATGATAAAAATTTTCATACCAACTCTTTCATGGAATCAAAATATTGCTGTACAACTTTACCAAGGTCCTCAATATTTGGAATAGTGGCAGAAACAGCTAGGAAGCGGACATGAGAAAGAGAACTTAATTTCATTTCTGGGTTGCGAGCAAGCATTTTTATCCTACTAACTATTGCCTCCAAAGCTGCTCCACGTGGATCATTCAATAGGTGAACTTCATCAATAAGCACAAGAGCTATGTCACTGAAAAAACTCAAGCCTCCATCTTTTATGCGATACCGGGTCACTGCATCAAACTTCTATAGAAAGGAAAAAGAATGTATTTAGCCATGCTCCAACAGTAT
Source organism: Vitis riparia (assembly GCF_004353265.1). NCBI lineage: Eukaryota > Viridiplantae > Streptophyta > Magnoliopsida > Vitales > Vitaceae > Vitis > Vitis riparia. The sequence continues at coordinate 2,887,632 of NC_048444.1, forward strand.
GATTAAAACTTAAACCACTAAAAAAGAACATGAGAGTGCACTCTGTTGATTGAAAATCCTTTAGGAATAATGTGTGCCCGTTTGATTACTAACCTAAACAAAATCAAACATCCAGAAGTGATTTTGTTGAAGTTGAAGATGCCACAAAAACAATAGCCAAGGCAAAAAGAACATGGATCAAGAATGTGGGAGAAAATATGATAGCTTGTGATTTAATAGAATCTGGCCCTAAATAGAGCATCAGAAAAAGAATCATGTAGCCAACTCCATGTAAATTGGATGGTGGCAATGTTGAGTTTTAAATGAGTGTCTCTTATATGCAAACATATGTATGTATAAGATGCTGCATCTGACCTCTGGAGTGGTCACAATAATGTCTGCTTCTTGTATATTCCTTATGTTGTAAAATTCGTTGTCACCAGTCAGCTCCAGACAATTTATCCCCAGGGACCCAAGTTTCTGATTCCAATCTCGAAGCTTCTCCTGTACAAGAGCCTTGGATGGAGCTATGTAGATCTTCATTCCACAAAATAGAAAAAGAAACCCAGAAGAAAAAATCACTACTTGCAAGTGGATATGTAAACAATTTTTATGGCCTAATATAAACCACTACGCACATCAGCATGGCTTCAGAAGTAAAATTTGCAGTTATCAATTTATAAATTCAGAATTAATGCTTGTCTAAATCTGAGTGATGATATACTGTAAAAGGAGGAACTGCAGAAAACAAAGAGATTTATCATAAAAACAACGAAAAAAAATAAACTAAATTAATTATAATTAAGAAGTTAATTATAATTAAGAAGTTAATTATGATTACGATCAGATGAAAAGTGAAGTGCTATGGGAAACTTCCAGGATTTTCATGCAAAAGAACTTCACTATAGGTGTGTGTGGCTCCCTCTGAAGTTGGAATCGAGAAAATAATACACTTCTGCATCTAGTCCATTACTAAAATATCTACATATTTACCATCAACATTATTGGTTAGGAACCTTACTGTTTTGAGGGTTCCCTTTACATGGATGAATCTCCCCTCTTCAGAGATGAACCTTGAGAGAAGCCTCAGAATGCAGAGCTCAAAGAGCACTGTTTTACCACTTCCAGTTGGTGCTGAAATAACCATGTTTACATCGGAGAGAAAACAGGCAGAGAAGCATTCGCTCTGCAGCGAATTAAAATACCTGCATGCAGAAGGAGTGAAACATAGTAAGGCCTTATCTGATTGTGATGAGTTGAATAAGCATTTCAATTCCAATAAATTTAAATTTTGTAGATTCAGGTGTATAGCTGTATTTGATTGGAGATCAATTTGTATAAAAGTAACTCAATAACTGGAATTGGAATTGAGACCTCCAATTCCATTTTGTTCCAAGTCCATTTTCAAGGCCCCAAATCAAATGCAACCAAAGTCAGCCTAACAAAAATCGATTGCATGCAGAATTTCTAATGAAACAGTTAGCATGTATTGTTATCTCATCCAATGGCTTGGTTGGTTCAGAAGTGATGACCTGTACAAATGGGCATCTTAAAATTGGAGGACAAAGGTCATATTCAAGGATGAGCCCAATATAACAGCCTATCTACAAGTTTGAGTAGAATATCATAGAACTTAACTGAGCAACTAAAATACCTGAAGCTAAAAGCAGATTGAAAAGGTACAGGCAAATCTAAGACAGATTTCAGAGAGTAGGAATCCAGATTGCTCATATCTTGGTGTCTTGAGAGAAAAACAACTGAAAGAATTTGAACTGGGACCTCCTTTCTCAACCTATATATGACAGAAACACCATAGTTAAATTAAGTGCATGGATCACTCCTGAAACATCAAAATTCATTTGCATGTCAAGAGCACCTAAAACGTCTAAAAGGGAACCGATTGAATCCAGTCCGATCCAGAGAAAAAAAAATTGAGCAATTGCATATCTTTTTCATATATCCCATTGCGTTCAAGACATCGTCCAAACATGGAAATGTGATTTTTATCAAACAACCGGTTCTTTTATTTTTTTATCGAAATGGTAAAAGCCAACAGTAGCACACCTTAATTCACCAAGAAAACACCTAAATCTTAGTAGCACAGGGCCACAAGCTATTTTCCATTCAAAAAACCAAGCAAAAAACATCAAATCTCTTCATAGCACGGAAGATCAGACAATTCCTACCAAAGATGGTTCAGATCTCAAAAAAAATAAAAATAAATTAAGAGCAGAGATTATTTCATTTCAAACATTAAATAAAATTTCTACAATTTTATGGATTTTCAAAGTACAAATTCTATGAGTCTGTGCTCCAGAGCAACCAACGAATATTGCTTGATCAACGACCGGAATCGTTCACGATCAAAATTCATCGAGAAAATAAATAGAAACTTCAGATCTCCAGCTCAGTTCATCGGAAATTCGAGCTGATAGAGAGAGCAAGAGAGAGTCACCTTGATGAGGATGAAATAGAAACGAGACTCAGATCTTCAAAATGAAATGCGCAATATTTATACTGGGGCATGAGGATGGGTCCTTTGGCGGGAGAACCACTATCATCTTGGGCCGAAAATTGGACCTGGCTGGGTTGGAAGCTGAAGGAAAGCCCAATCCAATCTACTTCGGAGTTTTTTGGAAACATTTAGAGCCTATTGGAAATGTTTTCAAAAACAGTTTTCTATTCAAAAAAAAAAATCAAAAAAACATATTTGACTTTTTTTCACTCGATAACATGAAATAACGTATGTTTAGATAACAATTTTTAGTTATGTTTATATTATTTTCACTTGTTTTTCAAATAATTGTTTTAAAAATAAAATAATAAACATATTTAAAAAAATACTAAAAATAAATAAAAATATTTTAATTTTTTCGAACAAAATCTTATAATATAAAATATAATATAATAGTTTTAAAAAACTGTTTTCAAAATTGTTATAGGGCTATCAAACAAACCCTTAGATTCTTGGAAGGAGTGTGAAAATAGTTCATGATATTTATTTACTATTATAAATAATTAAAATTAGTTTTTTAACTTAAAAAACACATTCAATAATTTATTTATTTTTATAAAAAAAATACATATCTTTAGAATTTGTTTTAAAAACAAGTTTTCCTTTTAAATAAATTAAAAATATTTTAAGTGCTTTTATAATATTTTATATAACAATTAAAAATATATACAATATTTAAAAAAATTTGCATTATGTATAAGCATACACCTTAATTTCACAGTAAATAAATAATAGTATTAAGATGTATAATAGAGTTTTGTTCCTAAAAATAATTAAAAAATACTTTCAAAAAATTGGTTTTATTTCAAATCTATTTTAAAAAATTCTGCTAATTTAAAATTTTTGATGTTGGATCCTTGTGATATTTGGCTCTAGCTTTAAGAAGGCAAAAACACAAGGCTATCTGAAATACCACCTTTTAGCCAAATCCCCCCTATAATTCTGCAGCTTGGCAGTTCCCTTCCCTCACACAGAAACATTCATACTCCACAGAGGCCTTCCCTTTTCATAAACTAGAAGGGGATGCTTATTTTTGCCCTTTGGAGTTTGAACTAGGTTTTGGGGCCTTTGGGTAACCACTGTTCCCATTTTATTTTATTTTCTTTTTTGATTACTTTACCTATAATGCTGCTAAGTTCAGGATTCTTTTAGAATCATTGTGATGTAGTAGTTTTTTTAAAGCAATGTGGATTTCTTTGTTGATTTAATAGGCTTTGATCATAAAATTCCACCAGATTTTGTCAGTTTGAGATTTGATTTTGTTTGCTTTCCTCCATGTTTATTGGGTTTGCCTATTTTAGTTGGCTCCCATGGGTACTGTGTTGTTTGCAAATTTCTTTGAACTGGGTGGAGGTAGTGGTTTGCACGTTGATTGATGATACTGATAATGAGATCACATATTTTGGAGTCCTTAGGTTTTATTTTCAGGTGCTATAAGTTGGTCAGGTTTCACATTTGTTGATTTTTTTGGTTAGTTGGGGTTTTGTGAACCCTGTTTATGACTTTTCAGCAAGCTGCTATTGTTTCTGGAGTTGATATTATTGACTTCATGTTTTAGTCTAGCCTCTTTGGCTGCTAGAATGGCATCCCCATTTGTTAGTTTTGAAGGAAATAAACCATTTGCTTATTGTTTTGTTGGTTGCATGTGTTTTGAGTTTAGTTCCGGAAATTATTTGAAACATGGAGTGACCCATTTTTTAGATGCTGCATTTTGCAATGTTGTTAAGCTTTTTTTTTTTTTTCCAATCCAATGTGTTGGAAAATGTCTCAAATCCCTATTTGAGAAATATTATTTTGGTAACACAATATTGTATAGAATATTTTATATGTGGGTAATTCCTTATGGAAATAGGTTCTCTTGTGGAATGGGAAAGTTGTCAGGAATAGATATGAGGAAGGGTGGGAGAGACACAGCAGAGTAAGGACTCACAGTTCAGGGTATGAGAAGAGAACTAAGGCAAGGCTAGTGATGTGCCATGGGATGGAGGGCTCTGTAGTTATAATTTTTGGGAAACATAAACCATGTTAGGGCTCATTAGTTATATTTTTTTGGGAACATAAACTATGAGAGGGTTCAATAATTGTAATTTTTTTTTTCGGTCCTTTATAATATTTTTTGTGATAAGGTAGAATGATTCTTTATCATTTGTGGATGTGGGAATTATTGGTTAGATCACTTTAAAATATCATCTTTATATTTATTACTCTAATTAGTCGCATTGAAGCTTTCGCTAGTATAACAAATGGTATTAGAGTCAAGGTCAAGATTTCTAGAAGAGACTAGGAAAAGATTTTTGAAAGAGCCAAGGACAAATGAAACACATAAGATGAATGTAGAAGAAATTTTGGTTGAAGGTGGAGTCAATTGTTCTCTCGTCATAATGTGATATATGATTTATTTTGTTTTTCGAAATAAGTGTAGTTTCTTTTCTATACTTATTGAATCTTGCAAGGTGGAAGCTATGAAATGACTCAGTCAATGTTCAGTAATTGTTTTTTAAAACAGTTATGAAAAATAGTTTTTGAAAAATTTTCTCTAATATTTTGTAGAATAATGTATGTTTGGGAAAACTGAAATATCTTTAACCTATTTTCTATGTTTTTAAATACATTTTAAAATAATCTTTACATGTAGTGCTTTATTTTTAATCATTTTCTATATTTGTATAATCATTTTTTAAAACAATCATCAAAAAATAAGTGAACACAACTGAATATAACTAAAAGATGTTTTATGAAAACAACTTGTTTTCTGTTTTTAAGTATAGAAAACCAATTTATGTTTTTTAGTTGTAATACGTGGTTTACTATTTTTTTGTTCTAAAGAGCATATAGTTGTTTTTGAATCCCTAGCGATCTACCGTAAAGTAAACAATAAGTGTTTGTAGCATAGGAGGGGACCACGATGCATAAGGGGATCATCATGCAAGAAATGGATGATAACTGTGGTGCTAAAAAAAGCCATGGTATGGAGTAAGGATGTGGTTTAGATAAGTTTTCATGTGGAGTCCATTAGGCGACTGCCTTGATTCTGACGTATCAAAGTTGTGTGCATTGATGAAGGCATATGCGGAAAAGTTATGTATGCAATGGAGATCATGTATTGTGGGAAAGTATGTGTGTTCTTACAAATATAGAAATTCTAGATTTACAAGAATACATGTATTTTCCCACATGTACCATAGAGAGATGACAGATTGACTTGATAAAATTATTGTTGGAAAGTGTTTCGAATTAATATATATTCGTTTTGGTAAAAAATTATTGTATAGAATATTTCATATATTGGTAGAAGGTAATTCCTTAAGGAAATACGTTTCCTTGTAAGATAAAGAAAATTGTTAGGTATATTTTTATGAATATTTGGAAAAAATTATGAGATATGGACTTATAAAAACTCTACCGCATAGAGATACGAGGAAGAGTGGGTGACACCCAATGGAGCAAGGCTTCCGATTCAAAATATAGATATAACGAGTGGGGGTCACATAAAATGCTAGAGGTTAATAGTTATATTTATTTATTTATTTCCTGTTCTCTCTAATATTCTCAATGTTATTGTGGAATGATTTTCTTTCATCGTGGATGTAGGAATAGTTAGTAAATCCATGTTAAAACCTCATGTACCTTTGTGTGTGAATGATGTCGCCTTTTACCTTTATGTTATTGCTCTAATATGCGACATTAAAGCTTTTGCTTGCATTACACATTGGGTGTTTCTATTTTATTTTAGCATTGTAGCTTAGTTGTTCTCTTGATTCAACTTGGTTTTGGACTGTCAAACAGTTTATGCATCATTCTGTCTAAAATTCACCAACTTTGGTCATGTGTAGCCTTTATGTAATTGCTTGTAGACTGTTCAGATTTTCATTCACAATGCATTGCTACAAAGCTACTGTGGAAAATTCCATGGCGGCAGTATCATTCATCATAGTTATTTAGCTTGTTCAACTGATTTCCTTTACTTCATTGTTCATGCTTTTCTTCAGTTAGTTTGTATTATTTTTGTTCACTCCCTGGGTAGTGCCCTTAATCTGTTGCTGACATTATATTCCCTCTGCAGAATCCCCTATGAGCTCTTCAGGCTTCATTGATTTGTGCAGTTATGATGTGATAGGAGAGTCAGAGGGGAAAATGATAAAAAGGAGCAAGCTTTAGCTTCAGCTAAAAGGATTCAAAGTTCGCAACCAAAAAGCCAGCACACAAGGCGATGGTCTGATGATAGCAAAAGTTCAGTTGCTTTTCACACTGGTCAAAGTAATTCATACTCTAGCATGTCAGATCAAGATAGCACTTCAATGGATGAGTCAAGCCTTTTTTCTGCAACTGTTGTATGCCCGGCACCAGTTTGCCGACAATTTTGGAAAGCTGGGAACTATGACATAGGACACGGTTCTAAAGCTACAAGTCAAAGCATTGGTCTGTGAACTATTAACTGAAGAATTACATGCCTGTGCTTTTTTTCATTCCACTTTCCACTTCTTGCATTGACCTATTTTTATAAATCAAATCCATTTCTTAAATATGTACTACATTGGTCAACTAGACTTTTCGATTTGATTAAAAGTTCAATATCGTCACGTTAATCTGATGATCTAGCCCCATGCAAGCCCTTTTAAACTGTCCAATTGGACATCAAGGGAGAGCCCACAGTGGCCACATCATAGAAGGTGATATTAAGTTCCTATTTTGTGTTGGAGCTGGATGGATGAGATTGCCCCAGTTTGCTTTATGAAATTTTACTAAAAAGAGTAATTAACTATTTAACTGGACTATTGGAGTGATAATGGGAAAAGGTTGGCACATGTGCAACTGGGAAAAGCAACAAAACAACTACTTGAAACTGTATAATTGTCTATGTTACTATCATTCTAAACTCTTACTAGTTGAATCACGCCATTGCACTTTTTCACTAACAGATGTGAAAAATCATTTGTGCGTTCATCCTATGTTCCTTCATTCAAATGCCACCTCACATAAGTGGGCCTTTGGTGGTATGTTCAGTATACATGTTTTCCTTTTTTCAGTTTGTTGAGCTGTACATCCATTGCAATCTCTTGCATCCTTTTTATCTTGCTTTATTTGCAGCCATAGCAGAGCTGCTTGACAATGCATTTGATGAGGTAAACTCTTAAATGACTGTTTGTTACATGTCTCTGCTTTCTCTTGAAAAATATTTGATTTTGGAAGAAGACTCAGTGACACACTAGCCTTCATTTATGCTCACTAAATGACTGTTTGTTAATGTTGGTTGTGTGAAATAGATACAAAATGGGGCAACTTTTGTTGTTATAGATAAAATCCCAAATCCACGGGATGGAAATCCAGCTTTGCTGATACAAGGTACTTGTACATTTCAATTCTATTGAACACTGTTGAGAAGGTGATATCGGAAGCTTTAAGCATTTTTTCTAACATAAATGGAGAAGATACTCACCTAAATTTTCTGTATCTGGAATCTGATGGTTTATAACAAGAAGATGATGGTGGTGGAATGGACCCAGAAGCTATAAGGCATTGTATGAGCTTTGGATTTTCTGCAAAAAAATCAAAAACTTCCATTGGACAGTGTATGGATTCCACCTCTCTTCTACCATTTACATTTTTCCTCATCATCTTGTATTAAGTGGTTGGCTTCTATCCTTTCAGATGGAAATGGGTTCAAGACAAGCACAATGAGACTTGGAGCGGATGTGATTGTATTCAGCCGCCACTTGAAAGAGAGGTCTTATCCCAATAATTACCCATTTTCTTAACATGGAACTTGTTCTATTTTCAAAATCTTGTTAAACACTTTCCTTTTTTTTTATTTTTTTGATAGGCAAAAGCACAAAACAAGTATATTTTAAAAAAATCTTGTTATAAACACTTATGCATGGAGATTGTTTATGGAGTAAACATCTCCCTCCCCACCCACCAAAAAAAAATGGCCACCACCAAATTTAAATATCAAAGGAGAACACGGGATCTTTTGTAATAAAAATATACCATATTTCAATGTTGATTCATTGAACTAAATTTTGGGCTTTGGTTTGCGAATCCACTTTTGATCATAAATGCCTTCTATTCTAATATCATAATCGCCAATTTCTGTTTTGAGTCCTGACTTGTACAATTGGTCCTTAGAGCTGTAAATTCTTTGTGAATCCACTTTTGATCATAAATGCCTTCTATTTGATATCATAAACGCCAATTTCAGTTTTGAGTCCTGACTTGTACAATTGGTCCTTAGAGCTATAAATCCTTTGGGTATTGCCAATTTTGTCTATCTGAATTCTTACTTTCTTTTTATGTTTCTATATTTGTTGAAAGCATGCGAATTCCAAACTTTATAAAAGTGAAGGAAACAATCACCAACTTGCTGACAAGAGAATAGGCCTGGTTCTGCATTTGAAGTTTTGTTTACATTGGTGGCATATTCATGATCAGGTCACCAACTCAAAGCATTGGACTCCTCTCTTATACATTTTTGAGACAAACAGGCTGCAACAAAATAGTAGTACCAGTGGTGAGTTGTACCTTGACCACCATGTTCTATCAGCATGGGTAATTCTGTTGTTCATTAGCATAAACTATTGGAAACCTGTAGATATCCATCTCAATTCATTAATTATATAAAAAGTTATAATTGCTCTGTGGATACTGTCTACCAAACTTAAGCAGTTGCCTAATGTCCAGCATAGGAAGGACCTCAAAATTCAAAAAAGGGTTTTTTTCCCTAATTAGTTGAAATATCCTAGAGAAACTTCACTGTTTTTTTTTTTATTAGAATTAGGATTGATGGAGTAGTTATTTAATTAAGAAGATAAGCACTCAAATATGGTTAGTTTTAGAAATACTCAAATGGGGCTTAGAAAACATAACTGAAAATATGAGAAATTGTACAAAATATGAAGAGGAGAGAATATATTAGAAAATGAGATGTTATAAATTATAATCAGAAAAATAAAAGATGTTTATGAAAAAGAAAAATATTTTGAATATAGAACTTCAAAGAAAAAAGAAAAGAAAAAATAGATAAATTAATTTTATCTTAAAATGAAGGTGTTGATAATATAATTTTACCTCAAGATAATCTTTTTATATGAATTTTTTATTTAGGTTTCTTGCCTTAGGCTGCATTTTGTATTGGGTCGGCTCTGACCAAACTTGCACATCATTTTGTTGCCTTGTAGCCTTGGATATTAAATTGACACAGTTTGGCAATAGTGCTCTTTGCATAGTAGCTTTTTTAGGCTGCCATATAAAGATATGCAACAATACTTAGAAGGAATACATATATATGTATATTTGTCTTAGACATTTAGGTTATCACCCTTTTGATCCTCATTGTGTCATGGCGTTTTTATTAGAGTGCAATGGGAGTATAACCAACACAAGAAGTAAATGACATGTGCCCATAAAGGAAAAAAGAAAGCTAGCAACCTCAAAACACTAATATATTTAAACAATCAATGAATTCCACCGAAGACAAAGAACCCAAGCCGAAAGACTTGCTATACCACCAGAAAAGAGGAGAAAGAAAAGACCTTTGAAGATTGAAATAGATGCTCAAATTCTCAAACATTCTACAATTTCAATCCTTTCAAATGGTCCAGTACAAGTGCAAATAAGCTGTTCTCCAAACAATCTGTGCATTGCTTTTTTTCTTCTATCGCATTGGATTAGTTGACATGAAATTCCATTATCCATATCTCATTTAGCTCCCAGTATGATTTCATTTCCTAAATACCATGATATTCCTATTCTTTAACACCTCATTTAGACATTTCCATGGCTATGATAATTGAACTGCAGGTTTTCCTTTAGTGATGCCAGAATTCCCAACCTCAAAAGTCACTGTTAAATCTATTATTTATTGCAGGTGGATTATGAGTTCAATGCATCGACCGGGAAATATGGCCCCATACTTCCTCATGGTAAAAAACATTTTTCATTAAATCTGTCAATGCTGTTGCAGTGGTCTCCATATTCAACAGAAGATGAACTGCTCTTGCAAGTAAGCTTGCTGAACCTTTTCTCATTGGACATTTGGTATGATGATGATGGTAATATAACAAGGATAAAGTGCTTCTAGTTTACAACTTCCATGCTTATTTACTAAGTTATATACTTCATAGAAGACACTTTGGTGCAAGTAAGGCTTGATGGAGGCAATTATCTCCCAATTCTTCAAGTTCAGTTTATTTATTTTTAATTTTTTAAGTTTTCTTTTTATATTTTTTAAGTTCGACTAACCCAGTGAGCAGTTTGATGATATAGGACAGCATGGAACAAAAATTGTTATTTACAATCTTTGGTCAAATGATGAAGGGCACATGGAGCTAGATTTTGACTCAGATGTTGAGGTTTTCTTCATCTCTTTACTTTCATTTACTTCTTTACTATCTTCTAAGTTGTTGGGCTGGCTACTTTTAATTTGATGATTGCAGGATATTTGCATCAACAGGGGCCCAAAATTATTTCAGAAAGGCAAACATGTGAACCCAATTTATGACCAGCATATGGCTAACTTATACCACTATTCACTCCGTGTAAGTCAGGATTTTCCATTTTAAGTTGATTTAGTAAAAGAATTTTATGTTCACTAAATCACATTCTTGTTCAAGTGTTCTACAGATATATTCATCCATTTTGTACCTGCGGATACCTCAATGCTTCAGGATAATATTGCGTGGCCGAGTTGTGGAACATCATAATATAGCCAATGACCTCAAATTTTGGGAAATCATTTTGTATAGGCCTCATATTGGTGGGAATGTAGAGGTTTGTATCGGTTTCTATATTTCAAGTCCGCACCAGTTGGTATTACTTGGGCCATATAAATTATTAGATATTTATTTGTATTAGCTTGCTTTTGATTTGGTTGTGGTAGCTGGTCTGTAATTGGCCAATACTACATGTTTCAATGAATGGAAAATTGAAGAAATATGGTTCTTCAGTTCATGGAAAAATGCTAGTAGAATAATACTGTATGAAGGGCCAACCATCAATCTCTCTGTATATTTTTTGTTTGTTTCCATTAAGAAGCAACAGCTAAAAATGAATACTTAAGGTGTGGTTGGCTTCGATATTTTTTCGTTTCTAATAATTTGATATTTTTTTGTTTCCATTGTTGAAAGGTGGGGGTGTTGTGGGAGCTCTTGTTCTTCCTTTTTGGGGTTTATTGGGTGATTCACTCCACAATTAGAGAGGCTTTCTTAGGTTTGGCATGGCTCTTTTGTTGGAAGAAAGTGGAAAAAAAGTTTGGAGAGTAGCGTTTTTATGCCTTTTTTGGACAATATGGAATGGGAGAAATAGAAGATCTTTTGAGAACGTGGAGCTCTCTGTTCAAAAACCGAAATTATTGTTTTTGTGCAGCTTGTCATCTTGGACCAATTTGTTTACAAGCGAAACCTCTATGTCCTTAGTTGATTTTCTTGATTGGTTGGGTTCAATTTGAGGGAGTAGTTTTTGTTTTCCCTGTCCTTTTTGGCGCTCTTTGGCAACAGTTGTATACATCGTGTGTACTTTGGTGCGCCCTTTTTGGCGCTTTTAAATATCAATTTTATTTACTTATCAAAAAATATATATTTTCGCAGTACAATGTTTTTCAAAGTGTTTTTGAGTTTGCCACATGCATACAGTGGCTATGTGTGTCCAATAGTAATTCTGGTCCATAGTATTTCTCAGGAATCTAACATTGGTGTTGTGTAAACATCTAGCCTGCATGTCATAACTTTTAGTGCTGCTTGTTGAACAACTTGTAGCGTTTTTGTTTGACCAGAAATTTCGTCATTCCCCATATTATGTGATGACATGAGCACGTGTTGGTTGTCATTATTCACTGTATCAGACCTATAAGAAAAAAGTCATTATTCATTGTATCATGCCTGATGGATTCATTGTTCAGGTCCCTGTTCTTACTACCATAGGGTTTTTGAAGGATGCTCCACATGTGAATATCCATGGTTTCAATGTCTACCATCGCAATCGTCTTATACTGGTAAGTTTTCTCTTTCGAAACACTCAAACTGTCATTATAATAAAAATTGTAAACCCCTTGCTATTCTTGCCTTGTCTTAGATATCTTATAAGCCCTGTATTCTGATTTTTCAGATGCCTTAACAGTGATTTGAATCATTGTGCGACTTCAAGGAGTATAAAAATGATCCAGTTAAAGTACTGATGAAGGGAAAAATTGCCTTCTTGGCATTTGCCAATTGCCACATCATTTCATTTGGTTAGGAATGGTCTTTCTGAGGATATATCTGAATATCATGGGTGTCATAGAGGCCTTTTGGAGAGGACAATGCACGTGGTGCCCTTGAGGCTTGCTTCAAGAGGCAAAGGGTTGGGGTGGGATGTGGGGAGGTTTCAGGCTGGTTGAAAAAAAATGTTACTTGTAAAAGAAAAAAAAGCACTTGGTTAATAGTCTACTGTTTGGTCTGGAAAAATCAAGGAAGGTTTGGGTATTAGAAGCCTTTTAGTGCTGAATAAGTTTTTGTTGTAGATCAGGTATGCTGTGGAGTAGGATGGTTTATGAAGGAAAATTATTTTGGCTAAGTACGGGGAACTGGAAGGAGGTTGGTGCTCTAGGAAAAAAAGGGAGCCCTATGGGTTGGTCCTCTGGAAAGGTATCAGTATGGGCTGTTTTCAGATCCTGAACCTGTCTCTGTTGATAATGGATCTAGGACCAGATTTTGGCATGATGTGTCATGCAGGGGAGCGGCCAACCTCTTTTCAGGCTTGTTTGGATTTTCTGTTACTTGGTTTCCTAGTTGTTGCAAGATGAAGGGGGCAGAGGTCATAAACCCCAAGATTTCTGAGGTGTTTTTATGGTTAGGAATTGAAGTTGGTGTAGTCATCTGTGCTGCTCATTCATTCCATTGTGGTCTATAGTGGAAGGAAAAGATAGGTTGATGAGTGTATTTCTAAGTCAGGGTACTTCTCTGTGAAGGCTTTCTCTAAGTTGCTGCATTCAGGTGCCTTTTCTCCTCTAGCTGGGGAGGTACGTGGTACTGGCACTCCTAGGGTTGAGTTCTTTATTTAGAAAGCAGTGTTGGAGAAACATGTAATAACTAATAACTAACTTGTGAGAAGGAGTTGGATTCTAGTAAACTAGCGGTATCTGTAGAAGCAAATAGAAGAATCAACTAATCATATTCTCCTGGATTGTGGGTATGCTTGTAGCGTGTGGTTCACTCACTTTGTGTTCTTTAGAGCATCTCCAGTGTTGCTTTGTTATATCAAAGACACACTGGTTGGTTGGTGGGCTAGTTTCATTGGCATGGACAAGAAGAAGGCCTGCTGGATGACCTGTTTATGCCTATTATTGTGCCTTTGAGAAGAGTGGAATTGAAAAAATTTTAATGGATTGGAGTACTCTAGGTTGGCTTGAACTCCTGCTTAAGTCTCTTCTTCTGTGGTCGAGGGGCTCTCAAGGGACTAAAAAATCTGCCTTTGTTAGAGTTGTTGTAAATTTTGGTACTCCATGCAGGATTTATGAGTGCTTGCTTTGCACCTCCTGTTTTTGCTATATATATATATATATATAAGGGGGATTATTCAAGCACAATGGGGATGGGATGGCTCTTGGATGGTTAGGACACCCTATGTTTAGAGAGAAAGAAGGGCGTGCAATTTTTGTACATTGTATGCCTACTTTTTTGAAGCATTTCCTGTTGTTTTGGTATATAAAGATGGAATTTTTAAGCTTAGAATCAGTATTTTATGTTATCTTGTACCCTTGATCTTGATCAATTAAATCACAGTTTATGAATGATTTTGGGGTGGACTTGATTTTACCAAAGATGATGAGAACATGAACTCCCAACAGTTTATGCATTGGAGAAACCATTTCTTATTTTGTGTAAAAGCATTTTATAAAGCTCAGGCTGAAATGATCAGAAAGGCTCTATTTGACGTGGAATTGGGAGTTCCCATCATCATTACTTGAATGCTATTGTAATTACATGTGAAGAAATTATCAAAAGGGCTCTATTTGACAAAGAATTGGGAGTTCCCGTCATCATTACTTGAATGCTATTGTAATTACATGTGAAGAAATGATCAAAAGGGCTCTATTTGACAAAGAATTGGGAGTTCCTATTATCATTTGATTTTTTTTTTATTTTTTTTTTTTGGTTTAATTCTAACCAAAATTCATTTTTTGGACACAACAAGAATTGGTATTCTCAAATCATATCGGATGGATCTATCATGTTTATCACTTATGTAAATTAATGGACATTAAATCCTTATGCTAATAAATTTTCCCTTTGGGCAGCCATTTTGGCGTGTGGTTAAAAATACAACCAACAGTAATGCAAGAGGGGTTGTTGGTAAGATATCCTTGCTGCATTTTTCTTCTTCTCTACTTACATGTCAAAATTTTACTTTGAAGGTGTAATTCTTATGGATTATAGTGAATATTTGATGAATTATGAAATAGTACTGGTAGGTGTTTTGGAAGCAAATTTTATTGAGCCTACTCACAATAAACAAGATTTCGAGAAGACTTCCCTTTTTCAAAGGCTTGAAGACCGGTTAAAGCAAATGACAATGGAGTACTGGTAAGCTACATGTTTTAAGGCTGATTTTTAATGTTGAATGAAATCTTGGAATCTTTTGCAAAGTAAAAATAGTTGAAATTCGATGATATGCATAGGAAGTTGAAACAAATTTCTTAGAATATATTTGAGAAGAAAGAATGGTTTGTGAATAATACATGTATATTCATTGGATATATTTACAACCTATTTATAATGTTTAAAATGAGAAAAAGGAAAGGAAATTACTCTATTTTAGGCTTAGAATTACTCCCTCAAATGAGCCATTAATTACAGGAAAGAAATTAGCTACTAAATCACTCCACTAATTACAGGAAATAAATCATGTCAACTATACAGAAAAAGAAACAAGTTCAAATTAAATCCTATAACCCATACAGGTTGTATTATCCGAGGATAATTACACCAATTCTCCAACATTTCCTCTTAAGCTGGTGAGTAAATATTCTTCATTCTCATCTTGTTTGTGATAGATTAGAGTGGTTGAGTTGTAAGTTCCATGGTCAGTATGTTCTCTTTCTAATGATATGTAGGGGGGTGTGCATGCCAATCCACTATCCAATTTCTTCTTGATGAAATCAAGATTAACTTCAACATGCTTAAGTCAACCATATTGAATTAGATTTTGATCAAAGTGGAGCTTCATAGGACCTTCCCAACTTACTCTTAAGACCACTGAGAATAATTTTTATCCAAAGAAAATCACATAGTCAATGTGTGATGGTTCAAAATTCTGCTTCAACATTCAACCTAGCAACCATAGACTATTTCTTACTCCTCCAAGTTACCAAATTCTCTCCCAAGAAAAGTTTATGCTGCTTTTGAAATATTAGAAGGCTCTGATATTTCAAGATTGCTTGGTAGAGTTAGGGATTGACATGAAGTTTTTGGGTCTTTTAGAGTTAATTCAAGATTCTGATGGAATTTCAGTCCATATTAAGCTAGTTTCAGATCTCTGTTGATCGCTTTATGCTGTCCTCATTGTGTCTCTATATCTTCTGTATTTGCCTAGGTTTTGTTAAAAGATTGCAATAAATTGATGAGCTTTTCTTAACATAATTCCATGCCATATTTACTGCATTTCTCTGGGGCCTGAGGTCTTGTTCAGATAGCAAGGTGTTGGGGTGGGGATGGGGAGGCTCCAGGTTCAATTGCTTGTAAAAAGAGAATAAAAATTACCTATTAAAAAAATGAACTTCATCTTTATTGAATCATGGCAGGGATTCTCATTGTGAGCTGATTGGTTATCAGCAAGTGAAAAAAACTCGAGCGCCAGTGCCTTCTCAGGAATCACTCTATTCAAGAACTCATGGTTGTTCAGAGCCTGTGTTAATGAACCACAGTTGCCATGTAGTTGATAGTTCAAAAGATGCTTCTTCTGCAATTGGGTCCTTTCAAATTGCCGGAACTACTCCACCTCATGTCTCAGCTAGAAACCCAGGAAAACCTGTTGATAGCTACCAAATTAGTTCCCAGCAAGGTACACTTCTGAGTCAGCAATAGCTTGTTACTGAATCATATGAAGCAATTGTATCAAACCCTTTGGCCCAACTCAATTAGTTATTATAATGGAATATGGGATGAAAATTTGCACTTACTAATCCACATTTATTTTATGATGCCTGAACAGGATTGCATACAAAGCGGAAGCAGCACAAACCCCCTGTAGAACTAGAACATGCAAAAAGGCACAAAGGCTCAGGGCCAGATTCAACTGATATCCTATGCAATAGGGAAGAAAAGGTTTGCTGAGTGATGCCTATCTCACATTTTTGTTGACATTAGGAATTCCCATCGTAATTAACCTGAATGCCAATATATACTAGAAAACATATACAGATATGTTGGACATTATAAGGAGATGGTTTTGGTCTGCCTACAATTTTAGTCATGATATGACACTCTTAAAATTCTGTTGATTGAAATTGAAAAGTCAATGCTAGTCAAGAACAGATGGCACCTTTGCAAAGGGTGAAGGAGAATTGGCTGATCATATCCTTTTTCAATATGCTAAAACAAGGATCTTGTGACACTAGTTATGCTCTTTATTTCGCGTTGAACTAGTATTGCCTTCTACATTAGGAGATACTCCTTTAAGTTGGCATGGAAATTTTGGGGGAAGAAATGTAGGAAGGTGTGGAGAGCTCCCTGTTATGCTTATTCTAGGCCATTTGAAGGAAAGGGGTCATAGAGCATTTGAAAATGTTGAACAAGTGGATCGTGCTCTAAAATTCTTGAGTTTTTCTTTGGCTTTGGGCTTAGAAGTTTTTAGATGAGGGCTCATTGTCTATGTTAGATTTTGTTGATTGGTTGGACACTTTTGATCAGAAGGAGATGTTTTTTATTTCTCCTTTTCTTATCTTTGTGGTTTGGAACCTTTTGTGTATGTCTTGTGTACTTTGGTGTGTGTGTTTTTCTTGAGACACTATCAACAAATATTCTAGTACGCCTATCAAACAAAAAATTAGTGCTAGTCAATATGTCAATTGGTTTTAATGTTACGAGGTATTTTGCATTCTTGTGTTCAGTTTAGACCAAGGGAAATGGGTCTTTTTGGGAGGTGTAGGTCTAATCTATAGCTCATTTTTTCTTTATCATGGTCTGGTGAGAATGGACAGTAGCCTCACAAGATCTCTCAATAGTACCACATCAACATTCACTTCCCTTTTGTTGACAGATTTTGTCTGAAATTCCAGTTTGGTTGTCAATCAACTTGAATAAAATAATATGATGAATAAGGACAAAAAGAGGAGTGCTGGATCTATCTGAATAAGTTTCTGATGACGAGAGCATGGAACAAGAGTCTAGATGGATGTAATTCACACAGGTAGATAGATTTACATTTCCTATATTAAGCTGATGTGATAAGAAGGTTTCTTGCTTGGAGACAGGAGAGATTGTTGCGAAACAAATGATATAATATTCTAATTACTTGTGCACTTTAAAATATATAAATTACTTGTGTCAGAATACATGGAATGGGATATATATATATATCTGACATACTAATTCTTGACATATTCGGCATAGGTGCAACTAAGAAACAGGGGCATGTGTTTTTAGTTCACTATAGATTTCCTTGGCACTTTCTTAATTTGCTTCTTTGTTGCTTTGCGACTCACTTGGTGCACTAAAAAGCCCCTTTTTTCCTTTCACCCTGAAGAACTATAATGCATCTTTGTAACACTATGTACTATTCGATACTACTGTGCTCACCAAATAAATGTATTTCTGTGATCTTGGGGTTTTGTCAGCTTGGTTAACAATAATCACTCAACCATGGCTTCAAGTTTTTCTTTCTCCAGACTCTTTTAATAGTAAGCTTACTTGCTAAGAAGGGAATCCTTGTTACTTATGCTTGCTGTCTTTTGTGGTAGGCTGTGTCCGAATCTCAAGATCAAGAGACATTGAGTATTATGCAAGAAAATGAAAAGCTACAGTCACAGTGAGTATAGAACACATAGTGTTACATAACTATTTCTAGAGCCAGCAAAAGTCTCATGTGAATTTCAAATTTATGGTATATGTGACTTGAATTTATATGTTTCAATAATTGAGACAAAGGTTTGGTTTCCTATTATTTTGAACACATATTTTAGTTGAGATGGCATATTTTAGACCTGCACTCAGCTTTGATCTTTGATAAACATAACAAGCTAGTATTGGGCTAGATTATTGCAATCATTGCCTGAAATAAAAGTCCAGCAATAGTTAAGTTGGTGTGGGGCGGGATGATGGGGGTGGCTAGCCATATTATCAGAACAGGCTCTCTAGACCAGTAATATAATCCTGATATGGCTCAATGAAGACTTCCTCATAATTTCATATAATTTTCAAGTATCTGAATATCTTCTGAATTCCTCAGCGTTTTCTCTTTCAGGTTATTGGAATATGAGAAAACAGAGCAAGAACTTAACCTGAAGGTATTTCACTAAAATAAATGAAAGATCCAAGCACACATACTGGCATCTTTGGCTTGTGGCATTAACACAATCCTTTTGATATTAATTTTGTGCTTCAGTCCCAAATTCTACCATCTCAGAAAAGAAATACTATTCCATCATTGTCTTTCAATAAAGATCAGTGTTCTAATTTCGGTGCAGATGCAACAACTTAAAAGACAGCTGGAAGATGTTCGTTGTGAGTACGCAGAGCTATTGGCCGAGTCTGAATCCCTAAATTCAATCAAGGAGGAAAATGGATAATATCTAAAAATAGAATACCTCGTCTATAACCTGACATTTTGTCCAAACCTCTGTAGTTTATCACAAATTTGAAATTCCTTGGCCTTTTGGAAACCTGGCCATGGTATGCTGAAGAAGTAGCTTTTGTTCCTAAGGATCCAAGCTTTTTGTACTTGTAAATAGAAAGGAAATATAGAAGTTCAGTTAATTCTTCTGTGCAAGTTCACCACTCTGATTGACATGTACAAGTACTTAAAAGCTAAATATGTGCTTCATTGTGAATCATGGTTGCTTAAAGGATAGTTAAACAGGAATGTATAAAAGTCATGCCAAGGAACAGAGGAAGAGAAACTCTCTGGGTTTGTGGCATTACAGATATTTGTTTAGTTTATTAAACGATAATTGTTGTGTAAGGATTTTAACAACTAGTACCTTAAACAAGAGGCATTGCCTGCATTAGCTCCCACCACATGTCTTGACCCTTGTACATTACTGAAAAAACTCTGTTTCTTATTCCCAAGGTAGTGAGATCAAATTCGAAAAATCGAGCAACTGGATTTTTGGCTGAAACTTGGATGAATTAGGTTCTTGCCATTACCAACCTAACAAAATTGTCCAGTTGTTCAGGCAATGGACTTTTTTTTTTAAAGCAGGCCAGGCATTCAATTGCCCTTAGCAGAGTCTAAGAGGCTTCACTTAATCTTTATCAACAAAATTTTTTTGAATAAAACAACAGCCAGATATGAACTGATCCAGTCTCTTGTTCGGGGAGTAGGAATGCACAAGCAAACTTTCTGGTCCAGCACTGCAGGCAGGAATTATGCTAAGATTTTGAGGCCAACTTGGTTGATCAGCGCCACTTCATTGGAAAACTGATCAACCCACTGCCCTTCAACGAACCAGCATTTCTGATCTTAGTAGCTGTAAAGTTCCATAAATCTCATCTGATTGGGAATGGCTTCCATCTTCGGAATAAAAAGAATGTACTTGGTTCCTCACCTCGACCCAACTGCACCCACCACTCTTCTTCAATCCCTTCTCCCTCATTAATTTCCTAATATTTGAGACATCAATCCATCTCCCAGCTGAAGCATAAATATTTGACAACAAAACATATCCTGCAGAATTATTCTCTGCCAGCTGCCACAGTTTCTTAGCTGTTCTTTCTGCTATCTTTTCATCTTTGTACTTCTTACAACCGCTCAATAGAGCTGCCCATGCATTAGCCTCAGGTTGAAATGGTATGGTTCTAATAAATTCTTCTGCCTCATAGAGGCGTCCTGATCGAGACAGCAAATCCACCACACAAGTGTAGTGCTTACCCTTAGGCTTTATACCATAAACCTTCTCCATCGAATTGAAGTACCAGAGTCCTTTATCAACTAACCCACAATGAGAACAGGCAAAAAGAACTGACAGAAGCATGAGCTCATTAGGAGCAACCTCTGAAGTTCTTTCCATTTCTTCAAACAGAATCAGAGATTCCACTGCAAAGCCGCTTTCTGCAAGTCCTTGAATCATCACAGTCCATGAGATCTCATTCTTCGCAGGCATTCTCTCGAAGACCTGTTTAGAACTCCCAATATCCCCGCATTTTGCATACATATCAGTAAGTGCAGTGCCTACAAAGATGTCATATTGAATTCCAAGTTTTATGATTTTACCATGGACATTCATCCCTTTGTCCAACGAGGCTATACTTGCACAAGCACAAAGAACACTTGAGAAGGTGGATTTATTTGGGGTCTGCCCTGATACAAGTAGAGTATTGAAAACTTCTAACACCTTTTCACATTGTTCATTTTCTAAATAACCAGCAATTATAGTGCCCCAAGAAACATCATTTTTCTCTGGTATCAGCTCAAACAATTCCTCAGCTTCTTCTAATCGGCCATTGATACTATACCCACCTACCATAGAATTCCAACAAACCACATTCTTCTCCAAAATCAAGTCAAACACTAAGCGTCCATCATCAGGTTTGCCACATTTACAGTACAAGTCGATAAGTGAGCTGCCGATGAAGACATCTTTATCAATCCCAATTTTTGTAACATGTCCATGAATGTTTATACCTGCTGATAAAGCCTTGAGGCTAGCCAATGCACTGAGAGTACAAGCAAAACAAGAGATATTTGGTTTAAACCCTTCCTGAACCATTTTCGAGAAGAGTTTCAACGCTTCTTCAGCATAACCACTCTGACTATACCTAGCAATCATTGCACTCCAAGAAATTTCATTTCTTTCAGGCATCTCATCAAAGATCCTACGCGCTTCTCTCAAGTCTCCTGTCTCAACATACACATCCAAGATTGCAGTCCAAGAAACAACATCTCTCTTCTCCATTCGATCAAAAACTCTCCTAGCCAAATCAATTTCACCCATCCTCAAGCTTAATGTAATCAAAGAATTAGAAACAGATAAATAGTGCTCAAAACCAGCTTTAACAACTAGCCCTAAAACACTCATTCCCAATCCAAAGTCACCCAACTCTCCACAAGCTCGAACAACAGAAGTAAACGTAATATCATTTGGCCTGACTCCAGATTCAAGGAGTCTGAAGAAAAGTTTCAAAGCTTCAAAATTCAACCCATTTCGCACAAACCCACTTATTGCAGCAGTCCATGAAACTACATTCTGAAATGGGTTCCTCTCAAAGTACCACATTGATTCTTCCACTCTTCCATACTTCATGAGACCCGAAATTAGCGCAGACCACGATACCTCATTTCTCTCAGGCATTTCATCAAACAACAGACGAGCTTGATCGAGATTTCCCCATTGAACGTAAGCACTGATCATGCAATTACTCACAACAAGATCAGACCCATCAAAATCCTTCACAATCTGATCAATTTCAGCAAATTTTCTGCAATTCAAGTACAGTATCAGCAATTTGATGGCTATATATCTTTGTGATGAAAAACCCGTTTTGATGAGATGAGCATGAAGGACGTTCCCTTGAGTGATCAAGCCTTGATTGGAGAATTTTTTCAAGAGGGAAACACAGGTCTGTGCATAGGCTCTGAAGCTTTTCTTTGGGTCGATGGCTAAGAGGGTTCTAAACGTAGTTGCCATGTTGTAAGAGACAGTTAAGTTAGTTGAAGAGAAAGTGGAGGGTTACTGAAGAGAAATTGAAGTGTGCCATGTTTTGGCGCTTCATGAGAAGCGGGTCCATTTCTTTTAAATTAAAAATTTGAAAACAAAAAAAATCATATTTGATACTTCTTACTTGAAATTAGATAAAAGGTATTAAAAAAATTCTTTATTCCCAAAAACTAAAATAAAAAATTGTTGGAGTTGGGTTTGGGTCACCAAGTGGGCTGACCCAACCCGATCCAACAAAATGAAAACAGTTTGTGAGGATTAAAACTACTAAAAATTGTCATTATATGGTCATTTAAAAAAAAAATTCATGCACACTTTCTCTTTCTCTTTCTCTTTGAGATAAGGTGAAAGAACACGCTTCTATAAAAAGTTTTCTCTTTTAAATTATATTTATTTTTTTATCCATGAAAAAAAAAAGTTAAGAAATCTGTACTGTGAAAATAGACAGGATAAAAAAAGGTAAAGACATTTGTATTGTAAAAATAAAGTGGTTCTCAATTTTTATTCATGATTTGAGGTAAAAAAAATTATTGGTGAAACAGCTAATCTAGATTTTGGGCATTTCAGAAGGTAATTTCGAAGTTTTATTTCCGTTAAAAATAAAAAAATTGAAAGTGACAACTCCCTCAACGCCAATGTCTCATTTATTAATACAAAATACTTGCTTTAAATTATTTAATATTTTTTCTCTTTTACCTTTTTTGTCATATAACTATAGACTTTGAAATCAAAATTAAAATTATTAAATATGTTTAGTGTTGTAAAATTAAAAATATGATTAAAAGATAACAAAAGTTCTTAGAGATTAAAAATTTAATAATTTAAAAAAAATTAACAAATTAAGGTATTTAGAAATTTTACCACATCAAAGTTTTATAATAAATAATAATAATGATTAAAAATTAATAAAAAAATCATAAAACATTATTTTTTTACATATATATATATATATATATATATATATATATATATATATATATATATATATATATATATTTAACTAGGAAACAAACTTAATCTACAAACATATCCAATGATTCTAAAATTCAAAAACATAATTGAAAATTATTATTCTTTTAAAAAAAAAAAGTTAAAAGGCAAGTAATGTATTAAGTATAGATATGTTTGATAGTTTCAATCATGTTTCTAAAGGGATAAAAACATATTTAATAATTATATAATAAGAAATTAAAAATATTTTCAATGATTTAAATACATTGGATCCCTAATTATTATAGCTCTTTGTCCTACTTTGTCACCTAAACTACTTTTGTACTCAATCCCTCAACTTTGTGAGATACCTTTATTGATGGTATAACACTTTTTTTAACATTTTGTATTACCATTCACTGTTTCTACCATGAATACGAGTAATTTCCTTTTACACGACTTTTTTTATCCTTTTGGCAACCTCGTTATAGTAGGAAATTATCCCTCAAAGATATTAAGATAGTGCTTATTTTTTTATTAAATAGATAAAATCAAAATATTTAACTTTTTCCGTTAAATTAAAAGTCATATATTGATGTCAATCAATATAATCAAAGTGAACTTATTATCAATAGATTCAGTTTAATTATATTTATTTTAATTGAATAAAAAATATCAAATATTTTGACATTTTTCTATTTATTAAAAAAATAAACACTTTCTAAGAGTCTGTTCAATGGTAATTTTAAGAAGCATTTTTAGTCTTTTTAAAACTTAAAAATTTTCATCATTCAAGTATTAGGAATATTAAAAATATTTTTTTAAATCACTATTAAACTTCTAATAAAACATGAAAGAGTTATAAAAAAAAATTGTCGTAGTAGTCTTGAAATTTCTAATTTTAATCATTAAAAACATATGATGAAATTCAATCATCAGATACAAAATATGGGATCTGTATACAAACAATAATAAAATCCTAAAATAAGTAATAAAAGAATTTGAAAATTTTTAACTTTTTATCAAAAATTAAAAGTATATACTAAAATTTAATTTGTTAGATAAGAATACAAATAAATGAGAATAAAATATAAATACTAGATACTAAATATCGTGATTAACTTGTATACATAACATGTTATGATTGGTCTCGGGTTTTTTTTTTTAAAGTTGTTAGAAAAAGGCCCTGCTCAAGCCATCCAAGGCACCAAATAATTTCGAACCCAAATAGGACCAGCCTCAGATTCCTCGGCAGCATGAATGGCAACTACCCCACATCGCAACAAAAGTGTCTAAAGGGACCAATAATTCCTTTACTCTTAAGTCATTTTCACTGGCCTTAATGAAAAATGTCTGTGTCCCCATAATCAACTCCACGCCAAAACTCACTACCCTGACGACTGCTGTAAAAAGGATATCAAAATTTGGACGCAACATGAAGGCCGAAGGCCCGTTCTTTTTCTCCTTCATCTTCGACTCTTGTTCGCACATGATCAAAATATCGGAGTGGATGAGCCTTGCTGTTGGCTCATTCATAACCATACAAAAATGTGAATAAAGCAGAAGGCAAGATCGATACGGTTTCATATACCAACAACCATGAAGTCTCCCTTTATTACGTACCATCTGACGTTTTAGATATGTGTAGACCGATCGATATCTGAGGGTACTAATTCAACTCACTTTCAATGGTGTTTTGTGTTTTTATTTTTATTTTATTATTGTTATTATTATTTAATTTTTTATTTTTGTTTCTGCATGTATGTATTGTTTATATTCATGTAGAGGTGAAGAAGAAGACAAAATTAAGTAAGAGGATAAATTTGGTTTGTTTTATGTGGTTTATTTTTTACAAAGAGGGAGAAATAAAATATAAAATATTCTTTATATTTTTAATTATTATTAAAAAATGTATAAAAATATCTCAAATTTATTTTTAAAAACATTTCCTAAATGAAGTTTATTAAATATGTTTTTTTTTGGTTAAAAAACTATTCTTAAAAAAATATTTTCAAAAATTGTTTTCAATTTTAATTAAATTTTCTTGTAAAAATAATAATTTCTTTTAAAACATACATGTAAATATATAAAATAGTTAAAATATTTATATAAAAAATGAGTTATTTTTCAAATAAAAAATTGAAAGATGTTAAATTCATAAATATGCAGATTATTTCATCTCTTTTAACTAATTAATTCTTATAAAAATAGAATACTTCAAATATTATTGAAATTGAAAGAATACCCTCCTTCATTTATTCTTTAAAAAAAAAAAAACTCATTCTTAACATTACTACTCTTCCCTTTTCCTAAAAAAAAACGACATCTCCTTTTTGTTCCATTTCCCTCTCATTTCTCTAATTGGATATCTCATACTTCTCTCTATGTTTTTCGCAAACAAAATGATGAAGAGTAAAAATGTCTAAAAAATGTTATTTCTCAATAAAATTAACTGGAAGATCATTTTTACAATTTGATAATTATTCGAATCATATGACCAAATTACCCTTTTTCTTTTTAATGTTAAAAGGATTTGAGAAAAGTTAAAGGTAAAAATAAAAGAGAAACATTTATAGTCTCCTTTATATTGCTTTTTTCTTATTTTTTATTTGCTTTGTAAATATCGATGTTCCGCAAATGTCACTTTAATGTAATAATAATAATAATAATAATAATAAGTCAATATCCTATTCTACATTGGAATCATTTTTTATACTCCTAATTATTAAGTGAAATAATTAAGTGGAGAGACAATTTAATTCCAAACATGGGTTACACATTATTTTCATTTTGAGCCAATGAATTATGATACTTTTTTTGTTTTAATTTTACTTATGATTGTAATTATATTTCTTATTTTGTTTTATTTTGTATCCACATCATACCCCATGAAATTTACATTGAATTCTAATGAGATTATTGAAATTTCAAAGTATTAATGACAATCCATTACAAAAACATGGAGATTTTTTCTGTTGGTGTTGATTTATGTAACCCTGGCAGTTATGATAACATTTTTGTCCAAATCCCAACTTAGTTTTAATCATAAGATTTAATAATTAAACTTTTATCTTCTTTTTAAAAAAATAGAAAATAATAATAATTTTATATAAAATATAGTACAACTCATAAAAAAATATTAAAATTTTTGTTTTTAGGTCATTAAATTTTTAAGTAAATCATAAAGGGTTTTTAAATGCCTTAATTTTTTAAATAATTTTAAATTTTATTATTATTATTTAAAGGTAAATATAAAAAGTTTGTTTAATAATTTTATTTTTTTTAAGGAAAATAAGAAAATTAATTAAAATATGAATAGTTGATATGTCCAAATTTAACATTTTCGTGGAAGCAGCCAATATGTCAGTTCTCAAAATAATTGTAAGCGAACCGTAAAATCCAATCCAAGATGCCGGTGGATTTATACCACAAAATTCCACAAGGTAATTATACGACGTCGTTTATAAATTGTTTCACTCTGAGGCACAGTTCCAGCATTCCACTGTCCCATACCATTAGCAATTGGGTTAGCATCAATCGGAATCTATGGAGTCCAAGGAATCTCAGTTCGCTCTGCCGGTGGATTCCGAACACAAGGCCACCGTGTTCCACCCATTTTCGCTGGCTGCGCCTCACATGCGAGCCTTCCACCTTGCCTGGCTCTCTCTATTCGCCACCTTCTTCTCCACCTTCGCCATTCCTCCTCTTCTCCCGATAATTCGTGAAGATCTTAAGCTCACGGATACTGACATAGGGAATGCTGGAATAGCTTCCTTTATGGGTTCTATCTTTTCTCGTTTAGCGATGGGTACGGCGTGTGATGTTTTCGGTCCGCGAATAGCATGCGCGACGCTGTCTCTTCTCACTGTGCCTATTGTTTTCTCAGCCTGCTTCATTTCCACTCCTCAATCCTTCATCGTTCTCCGCTTCCTCATAGGTTTTTCTCTGGCGAACTTCATCTCCAACCAGTTCTGGATGAGTTCTATGTTTTCAGGCTGCGTGGTGGGGCTCGCCAACGGCGTGGCCGCCGGCTGGGCAAACGTGGGGGCGGGCGCAACCCAGCTCATTATGCCTCTGATCTTCGCTTTCATCACCTCCTTTAACGTTCCTGCTTTCACTGCATGGCGTATCGCGTTCGTCGTCCCTGCTTTGTTCCAAGCGGTGACTGCGCTCATGGTGTTGTTCTACGGCCAGGACCTCCCCGACGGGAACTACAAACGCCGCCAGCGCTCCAGCACCAAGCCCAGAGAGAGCGTATTCAAAGTCCTTCTTCACGGCCTATCGAACTACAGAGGGTGGGTGCTGGGGTTAACATATGGGTACTGTTTTGGAGTGGAACTCACGGTCGACAACATCATAGCACAGTACTTCTACGACAGATTTAATCTGAATATGGAAACAGCCGGAGCCATCGCCGCCAGCTTTGGAGTGGTGAACTTCTTTTCAAGGCCCGCCGGAGGGGTGATTTCGGACGAGATGGGGCGGAGGTTTGGGATAAGGGGGAGGCTGTGGAGCTTGTGGATAGTGCAGACGGTGGCTGGGTTGCTGTGTATTCTACTCGGACGAGTCAACACGCTGGGGGCCTCGATATTGGTGATTTGTGCCTTCTCAGTGTTCGTCCAAGCGGCTTCTGGGCTCACCTTTGGTGTGGTTCCCTTCGTTTCCAAAAGGTTAGAATCCTCAGACTCTACGTGGCTCACTCTAATTGGTTACTGCATCCACGTGTCACATCCAAGTGCTATGCTTTTTTACAAATTCAAATTGATTTTTCTAAACTCACTTGCATTCATTGATTCTCATGGGACGAACAAAGATATGAAATGATATAATTTTTCCCAAAAAAAGAAAAAAGAAAAAGGCCAGCTCTCCTTTAATAATGTAGAAGTTTGGTGGAGACTGGAGAGTGATCTTAAAATGGGCTAAAATGCTTCTTTAAAGAAATTAGATTAATTTAAAATTTATGATACTAATTCATTAAAAAATTATTTTATAAACACCCTTAGCAATAAGATTTTCTTTTCCACAAAAAGGGTTTCATAAAAAAAGTTCGTTATATTTTCATAGGATGACTTACAAAATATTTACAAAACCAAAATAAAAAAATTTTAAAAAAAATTATTTCACATCTTTATTGAAAAAATTATTTTCAACATATTTATTATTTAGAAAAAAAAAAAAAAAAAGTCATCAACAACAACTATACTCTCTGAAAGACTAAAACTCAATAATTTCCCACTTCTCAGTGTCGAAACACTTTCAGTTCTCCAGGTCCCACCTCCTATGATCTGAGTGATGTCAGTCATTCAAATGAGTAACCATCCTATCCTACTGATCGGACGGCCATAACCATCTGTCTTGAAATGGAAACAGACCATAGACCACGTTTTCCTTCCTTCTTTTAAAAGAAGTTTTGGCCACGCCAACTATAGAGAAGAAAAAAAAAAGTCAAGCTGCCTTCGGTAAAGGACATGGGATCCGTTGCTTTCCATTTTTCTTGTGGGCATGGGCCCAGTGCCCATGAGAACCACAATGAACGGTAGTCCATCAATGAATGAGATGGTGAAATGAAATACGTTGTTTTATCGTGGTAAAAATAAAAATCCTTGTAGATTTGAGACATTGAATCTTCCCCTGGAAGTTTCTCGGAAAGAATCTAGGAAAATGTGATAGTGAAAATAGAGGCAGAATAATGTAAGGTGACTGTTTGGTTGCAGGTCATTGGGAGTGATATCAGGGATGACAGGGAGTGGTGGGACGGTGGGCGCAGTGGTGACCCAGCTGCTGTTGTTTTCAGGCTCAAAGTATTCCAAGGAAACAAGCATTTCTCTAATGGGCGTTATGATGGTTGTCTGTAGCATTCCCATTACTTTCATCTACTTCCCTCAATGGGGTGGCATGTTCTGTGGACCTTCTTATGATTCAGACTGGGTCGATGAAGAGTATCGCCTAATTGAATAAGGATACGTATTAACTAGTTGGTGCTTCCATTAAACTGAGTCTGAAGCTCCATTCAATAAGCAGCTAGAGAATGGTTTACCAAAAATAACTTCTGCAAGGGCGAAGAGGGAAGTAACTCCTTTTTGGGTGGATAAAATAGGATCAAAGAAAGGGTTTAACACTATGGAAACTAGCATTTAATTCATCAGCTTTCTTGGTTCATCATGTTCTTTATTGTAAGAGAAGATTCAATTGTACTGAAATGAAGGATGTTTTTGTAAAGAACAACTAATAAATGATTTTTTTTTTTTCCCAAGGAACAAGTGTTCACTCTTCTGTTCCTCGTCAGGAGTCAAAAGAATTCGGTTAAGCTGACCACAACCCACTAAAAAATGGGAAGATGACAAAGTGAAATGGACTTCATACCATTCCTAATGAAGGGGTTGCAGAGCAAACTACTGACAATTGTTTGTGAGAGGAGGTGTCCTGAGACTTTCATGTAGAATACGTTATGTTTGAGCATACAAAATACTATTAGAGATTCAGGTAAGGAAAGTGAAAAGGTTAATCATGTGCTCTGTTGCAATCAAGTGATATTTTTTTTAACTTTTAAGAAATCCTAAAGATAGTCCAAGCAATGCAAATGCTAATTTAAAGAGTCCCTTTCTGATTTATGGCAGGATGTTAATAAATGAGCAAGACTATTCCTAGGTTATGTAGGCAGTGTCCTTTTCACTTGACAAAAGAACACATAAATGAATGGATGAGAAAAAAACAATCAGTGACTACCAAGAAATTCTGGTACAAAGTTCTGAGAACAAACAAGAAAAACAGAAAGGCATTATTACTGTATGCTCATTTGAAAACAATGCATCACTGCTGATGCAAGAAGTGACCAGATGTCAAGGTATCAACATATATGTTTGAGTCTTACACTGATAGTCATTTGGTTCATACTTTCTACCAGAAGTCACAGATGATCCATATAAAGGGGAAAAGCAAATGAAGAAGAAAACAGAAAAGAGAATTTCATTGGAAGAGTAAACAAAAGAAAATGGAAAAATAAGGGGAGACTGATTTTCTATAGAACGAAACAAGACCTTTTTTTACTACCATTGGGTTACCTGGTTTCTCAATGACACTCTTGTGGCTTTATTCCCAACTAAATAAACTGAGCTATGGCAGGCAATGATGGCAAAACCCACCAACCACCCAGAATTCCCAACAACTCGAACTCCTTATCTCTTAATTCAACTTTAGCAATGCAGAAAAGCTTATAGTCTTTGACTTCAACTTTCTTGGCATATAGTGACTGCAAAATAAGAGATCAGCAATTATTTAAAGAGGATAATTAAGTTAAGATCAATCTAGAAGAGAATAATCCTAGGTCCTCATACATGAGACCCATAACAATCCAGTCAGTGATTCATACCCAGTTGAAAACTTTGGTAGCTCCAACTACTTCCTGTGTCCACAAAATTTAACAATACATTGATCCACTCTTTTCACTCCATTTTTCCCATTGACCATCACATTACTTTTTACAAACTGAAAAATGCAACTTTATATGGTAACCTTGCAAGCTTCTTGTGGAAGAATTACAAGTAGATTGGAATATGCTGATATCCTATGAAGATATGTAAGAACTTTAGATCCAAATCCCATCCACAAACGTGTGTAATGGTACTTAGTAAATACACCACCCTCAGTCTCCAAAGAAGAGCACTCTTCTTTTTTCTTTTTCAATTTCTTGTGTAAAAAAATGTGCAATAATGACATCTATTTTCATACAGAGCTATTACCAAATGTCACCTAAAGCATGTATTGTGGCAATTACTAAGAGAAATATATTAATAGCAAGGCTCTCACCTTGAATTTATAAAAGTAAGGGCGTTGGCGCATAGACTGATGACGCAACTGGAATATTTAGAAATTGTAATTAGAATCTTGCCAAAAAATACTCATAAACATAAGAACTTCAATTACTCAACAATGTTTACCCTTTTTGATAGACATGAAAACAAAATATAAGTTTCCCATTCTAAAAGTAAGATATGGGCATGGATGAAATTCTTATATCTATTCCATGCAATAAGCATTCACCAAGATCAAAGTTGCAGCAATCACCCAAGGAACACCCCTGGGCCCCCGCCCCAAAGTTGTAGCTCAACAGAGACCTTGTCTTTGGAATTTGAGATTATGGGTTTGATTTCAGATATCTCTTACACATTTTTTTAAATTCCTTACCTCCTACCATCATCTATTACGACCACAACCAAAATAGACACCACTTAACAATTGCAAAAGATACAGTTGTTTCTATTTTCACATATAAAAAGTATTGTTTCATGATGCTATTATATGCAAGATATGTATTATCAATGTAAAACCAAAAAACAAACATGGGCAGAATTGGAGAGTAAGTAGAAGCTATTGGTCAAGTGAAACTACTCTTGGGTCTCTACAACTCTCCCAAGAACTGAAATCAATATGAGCCATTTATATTTTACTTATTCATACTAGTATATGAAAGTATGTAGAACAAATTCATGATAATGATTATAGTAATAAACTAAAGGATTGTAAGAAGTATATATATCTAAAAGTTTCCATTATGTTCAAAATAACTAAGATCTTCAGATTATGGATTGTCCACAAATGCATGTCTTCAACATCGTGAGTTTGACATTTTGTTCAAAACAAATTACATTCCTTTTATTAACTCTATCATTGTACACAAATCCACATTTCTTCAACTTCCTAAATTTGCCACCAGGACATGGATAAGAGCAAAAAGTTCCGTCCATCATGTACATGAAATACAGGTTTAAGCTTTACAAAAACTCAGTTTAAGCTTTCTGCTACGTAATAGGAATTCAATACTCACAGAAAAATAAGAAAAGATGCTCCCTGACCTGTTCAACAGAAAGATAAACTGAGAAAGGCCTGGGCTTTGTGGCGAGGAGAAAAATGGTAGCTTTGATCACAAGTTTAATAGGATGCTCCCAATTCACCAGCACAGTTACAAAGAATAACAATGGCAGCCAAAGTTTCTTTGCAAGCATCCAGAAAGTGTGTGGACCTTGTTCCAGGTCTGACACACCCAAGGAGTCTACATGATAATCACCTGCCAAAATATCATGTCCTGTGCCATTGAAATTAAAATCCTGAAAGCTCATTTAGAAGTTTGTGTTGAAAGATGCAAAAACTTAAACTAACAACTATCTATAACGTTAGGAACAAAAGGTCTTAGCCAGGGGTTTGTCCTCACCATCCATGGCATACACAAAATGTGGCCAAAGGTTAATTGATCCAAATACAACTGACACACCAAAAATGCTTCCCATACTTAATTTGCTTCCTGAAAAACAAAAAAAAAAATGTCAACATTGCAATCATCTTAAACAAAAGACCTGGATACCTTCCATGACAAGCAAAAGATAAAATAGGCATAGTGGGAACAAAAGGAATATCTTACAGCACTGGCTCAAACAGAAATTTTATGTAGATAAAGTAAGTAATACTGGCCCTTATATCATAGATGTGTAACCAGATATAGAATGTGTAGCATTCCTCACATCATATATACATATGTGTGTGTGTGTGCATGTGTGGATATAGGGAATCTACCTCGACAGCAAGGCATTTATCCTAACTGCCAGCGAGGCAAATCCTCGGAGATATGAGTCCATCACTCTACCCTACAGCACCTAAATACCAGGCAGGTGGGCACTCAGGACCTCTGATTCATTGCCACAGAGCCACTTTTGAGCTACATCTAGGAGTGCATCCTTCGTATCATTATGAATGGATGAAGAATCCTAGAGGTGAGTTCTAATTTATTATTCACCAACCACCACCATCTCACATTATTAATCTGATACTTGACTAGGCACTTCCCTCTCCACAATCCAAATCACCAGCTTGTATTAAAGTTGTAGTGATAGAATGAGAACTATTCTGTATGCATACAAGTGAAGCAGAACAAACCAAATTTTCTTCCTTCCTTTGAACCTGTTCAAAGAGCCAAAGTTTGGTTGATTACTTCTCCCCAACCTAAGGGCAAAGGGGATAATGTGCTCTAAATAATATATGGAAATACCATAGATTCCAGCACAAGGGACCTGTAAGGATTCTAACTAATTAGAGCAAAAATGACTATTTCCAGAGAACCAAAACATAGGTTCTAAGTTCATCCTTTCAAATAGAAATAGCAAAACCAGTACTAGGAAAGCGTTACTAAGCCCTAAAAATTGATAATTTAATGTATTTCCTTCTTAGAAATGTTAGTCTAATAACAACACTATAATTGATGGATTATGGACAGAAGATGTGCTATTACAAGATTTCATAGAAAGTTGAAGAAAAAGGGTACTGTATGATAACTATCACAATGAAGAAAGTTGAGCATCTGAAACAGAAGCTCATCTCAAAGGAATGAAAAAGGTTTTCCCATATATGCATGGACAGAGCTGCATCAAAGGAGAAGCAAAACCTGATATCTGTCTTCCATAGATACCACAGACTTAAGAATCTGGCAAATGCATTGGAGGTCTCCCTGTTAATGGCCTAGCCATATCAATGCACAACTAAAATATGCCTAGCCATATGATCCAAGTCCCTCGATAATTCATCCAGGGTGATGGAGGAGGCCACTAGCCAGAACAATTACTATTATCTTGCTGCTTTGTTTGGTTTGCAGAAAAACAAGAGAGAAGGGAAAGGGGAGGAAAATGCTTAACAGCTTCTGTTCTTAAGTATTTTTTAGAATTTTCCTATTCATTTCCTCTTTTGTGAACTAAACAGCTGGTTGTCACAAGTAGATAATGAAGCTTATCAATGTCCAATCAATGGAAACAATAGCTGATCTAATCCTTTGTGTTTCTCATGAGAATACAAACCCACCAAAACACAGGCTAAAAGTAAACCCAACATCCAGGTAAGAGCCAAATAAATTCAACACATAAAAAATATAGCACCGAAGTACATGCACATGTGAATACAACACAAAATAACTTCCAGATTCAGAGATAAAGAGAGAAAAGCAAACAAGATTAACCTCATATTACTACATATAAAATCATTTATACCACCAATTAGAGATTACAAAAGAATAGAAAATCTTGCCTCGAAAGCAGAAGTTCTTCAGATACGTTCTCTGTATATTCAATTTATCGTGAAATCTTGAGGCACGTTTATATAATACAGGTTCAAGGTCCTTCATCAGTGTCTTTAAAGGTCCAAATCTTCCATAAACTGCAGAAGCAGTTTTCCACACAAAGATGAAACAAACAAACGCATAGGCGGTCCGTTTGGTTGCCGAGAAAACACAAGAAAGAAAAGAAACTTTAGAATTTGAATTACTCAGGACCGCGGAAACAAAAGCCCCATCCAACTGAACCTAATGCAATTGCTTGCGGTACTGGAGCACGGTCCTCCATTCACTTAGGAATCAAATATTGAAGTAGTTATAGCAGTCAAGAATCTTAGTTTTCCTTCATTTTTCCTCCATTTTCTCAGCAACCAAACGGACAGACGATCATAGTTTCAAAAAATACGAATTAAATAAAATAATTTAAACCAAAAAGAAAAAGAAAAACCCTTACATGGGAATGCTGAGTGAGAAGGAGAAGAATAACAAGGAGCAATCGCATCAAGAGATGCTTTAATCGGCTGTAGAAATCTTCTTCTCGTAATAGACGCCATTTCTCCACAGCTACTCAAACATACATTGCTCCACGAACATGATTCTACAAACTAATTTGTAGACCCAAAACGCATCGTTTTGTATCTTACCAAACGACAACGTTTCCATCTATATTTGGCAGGAGTGCAATTTGAGCCCACCCCACCCCAACCCAACCCAAAATTTGTTGGTTTGAACAAATATTTTTAATACTTGGTTAGACTTGATCTGGGCTTTGCAAGGATTTAGGCAACCCTAGTCAAAAAATTTCAACTTATTAAAGAGATGCAAATGTCAAGGTCAGTGGCTGATTGCACTGGCTTGAGAGATGAAGGTTAGCGGCGGATCTCCCTCGCTGATGGAGGTTGTAGACATGATGGTGGCTTTGGTGAAGTTTATCTTACAACAATTTTACATTAACACAAAAAATTAAGCAAATTGAAATATTTTGTTCATTTAAAATCTGTTGCTACTTCACAGCAAATTAAGATCAAGAAGTTAGCAATAAGAAAAAATAGGCAGTTTAATATTGATGAAGGAGCCCCAAGGCCCACAACTACAACCCACATAAATTAAAATTATAGTTTTTTCCTTGTAGAAACTCTGCTATAATTTAGCATAGTAAGCAGATGGTGGATCAACCCGAGGCACGTAGCGCATCACACATTGGGTCCAAGTCTCATGTACTCGTTTTCTTCTCCTCGATCCTTGCTACGAAGAACCCTTACAAATTGCTTCACATTATGCCTCACCTAATTGATACACCCGACATTTGCCTGTTCCAGCACAAACAGCACACTCAGCCTCATCTCCGGCCACATGTTTTAAGCAATGTTTGATTCTGTCATTCACCACATCCTGCACAACGCCAACACAAGCCTTCTGGATTTAGGCTCAGATTCAAACATGCAGCCAAAGAATACATGGGAGTTTTTGTTTGATTTGTAACAATGACCATGAGTATCCAGACTCGGTCAGAAGGTTGAATACAATCCCAAACTTTTACCAATGCTACATAGACTTCAATCAGGAAAAGGAAAAGGGGAACAACTCATACCACTAATAGCCCATGAAGCCCAAGAGGTGCAGTTATAACATATGACACTCCCGGGTGCTCCTTTGCAGCTTCAGCTGTTAAGGAAGGAATATCCTGTAAAAAAAAACCACAAGGTAATAACATAACACTAGGCTTTTAATCTTTTCTTCTATATGTTAATAAATATGCTAGCTGCAGACCATGACACTGCATTTATTGTCAGGCTAGCAGGATATTACGTTTAGTTACCTGATGCCAGTGTCGGCCAGGGAAGAGAAAAAATGGGCTTACGATGACACGATTTGCCCCTTGTTGAACACATGAACTGAATGCATTCGTTATTGATGGTTCTGCCAACTCCTAGTCATATTAAAAGGATATTGAAAGGAGCCAAAGTTAGATTTCAAAAATATGATAGCAAAATGAGACCAAGAATGCATGGTGTTGGCCTTATAAGCCAAAATTCAGGCAGTGTCATATTTATGCAAAAGAACTTGATAAATGATTAATAGGTAGAGTTTGTATTATGCAAAAGAACTTGACAAATGATTAAACATATGTATATTTTAATCTTTCTCCTTTATTATATTGTCCAGGAAAGAAGCAGGTGTCGTATTTGATTGATGAGTCTCGAGCAGCACAGTTCAAATGGGTATATGAGGTGCTGTGGCATAATCAGTTCAAACGCAGCATGAGCAGCACTGGTCCTATCACATAATCGATTTCACAAACATCATAAACCTAAATCCCATGCATCTCTCATTCACTTCTTCATTTTAGAGCTAGGAACCTATATGAGTTGCATCTGACTAAAAACATATATTTCTGATTCGTCTCCTCAATCCACCATTACCAACTCCAGGAACTTCTAATTATGGTTATGCTCCTGGTGGAACATCCACTCCATCTTCATTGGTGTCTTGTCATTGCCATCGTTTTCATTATGGACACAGATGGAGTTATAACCTCCTCGCAGTAGATGCAAAAAAATCTGGCAGGTTTCTTGCTACTAACAATCACCATTGCAGAGATATATATCAAAAGAAAAGCAAAACCATTATTAAGAACAAAATACATAATTTGTATGATGAAGGAAGTTATTTATGAAAAGCTGCATGTTTCACAAATAATAAATGGCACAAAGTAACAGCATGATTCTTGAGGCGCTTTTACAGAGACAAGTCCATACTTTATTCACTTTTTTTTTCTTTATACTTATTTTCTTTTAATAAGTGAGGCACATTATGTATGACAGAGAAAAAGGATCACATGGTTGGACTGCTCTTTTTGCATTCTTCCAAAATAGCACTTGAGGTCCAGCACATGAGCCAAGCTCATGGAAAGTGGCTGCACTGTGCATTCTACATGTGCAAGCAGCAGTCCATGCACATAATCCAGCCCCACAGCCTGCAGTTCATCTGTCAGGCTGGATTTTCAAATAGTTTTTGACCCACAGTGAAAGTGTCCACAGGTTGATGTCTCTAGTTTGAGTGAGACTGAAAGGCCATTTTGGGGGGCAGGCAAGACCAAAAACATGAGCATGTAGAGAAATATGGCCTTATAAGTTTTGAATGATGAAAACTTCAGATGCAGGTTGGGAGTTGGGACCCATCATCCATTGTAAGACTTGTTATCGGTGTTGCATGCTCAAAGTGGGCATACTAGAATTCTAGAATTTTTCAACTTATTGGAGAGATACAAAGGTTAGTGGTTGATTGCACTCACTTGGTGATCAATCTGAGGTTCGGGATATTCCATTTTCAATCACACTGCGTTACTAGAAGTCAACTGAAACCTGCTCACAGCTATAGGAGAACTAATTCCAGGAAAAAGGATGCAGAGAAAAGAAACATTTGGAACAGGAAAAGCCCAGCAAAGAAGAAAATGGACCGAAAAATGAAACTCTTCCCATAGCAAAAATATTTTTTACACAAGATTGTGGCTTGAATTATCATACTGTATTCTCTTTAGTCTGATTTAAATATGAAAATATTTTAGTTGCTCTATTTAAGATTTTTGGTTCTTGCAAACCTTACTTTGGATTAATGGTAAATCTTTTACAAAATTTAATCAAGTTGTCAATTGACAGGAAAGCACCAAAATAGATTCCTAAAGGAGCTTGTTTGGGATTTCAGCCTCATTTGACATTATAGTTAAGCTTTTTGTATTGGCAATGTGGTGTTTCAGTAGGCTTGATGTTTCATAGTTCTCTCTCTCTCTCTCTCTCTCTCTCACCTTTTTGGAAAGGATATTTTATCCTTCTATGTAATTCCTTTTGGTTCTTTTTCAACAATATCTATCTCCTTTTTAAAAGAAACACAACACAACCAACATAAAAGCATTCCATTTTCTTAATCTTATAATTCATTGCAACAATCAAAGCTTTAGGTTATGTTTGGTTCCTGGAAACTACTAACGAAAGTGATTTTCTCATGTTTGGTTGTACTATGGAAAATACAAAATAAAATCAAATATAATTAAAATAAGTTATAAACTTATGCATTTTCAAATTATTTCATCTTTATATCGAGGAGCTAAAATAAGTAAAATGAGTTTGAAATAACATATAGAAATGATTAATTGACTTTAAGTCTATTTTTTATTTTCCTTCACTTTTTCTTTTCTTTTAGTTTTCCTCTCTATTTTTTTCCCTTGCATTTTCCCTCAAATTTTCCAAACCAAACATATCCTAAGAGTATCTCTCCTTTAAAGAGTCACCAAATATAGGTAAAGCATGTCCTAACGCATGTTCAAGCTTTCTTCTTTTTCTTCTAAGTTGGACCTATTTGGACTTTCTGTAGCAGATTAGCTCTTCCCAATTCCCATCATATTGAGATAATCCAAAATAAAATTAAATTAAATAATAAAAATAAAACCATTTCTGTGGAAGTAGTAATAGAGTTTATGCGGATAAAGCAGAAAAAGAAGTTAATTCAGTCAAACCTTTTTTCGTTCAAGGGGGAACCAGCATCAAACAAACTAGGTATTTTTAAGTTTAAATAACCTGAGTTTTGACAGATGAGTTTTGAGCAGAATCAATGATTCATATTAGATGATGTTGGCATGATCTAAAGGATCATGCAAGCAAATACATACATACATAAATATAGATATTATCTAAAAACACGAGTCATAAGAGGATAGCTGACAAAACTAACCGATGCTAAGATGCAAGTGAAGGCAGTCCATGCCAGTTCAAGAAAAGCTTGGTATAGCATTTACTCAAACACAAAACAATTTAACAAGCCCAGAAATTCACCATATGAGAAGTTTCAGCACTTAAAGCCTATAGAATTAAAAGCCATAGGAAGGGCACATTCTCTTCAACAATGTTTCAACAATCTAACAAAAACAAAATTATGAAAACCAGAGAAATTAGCAAAATTAACAACACGTGTTGGTTGCTGACCAAACTGAGAAGAGGGAAAAGTTCTTACCATATGAGCAGGCTCTACAATCAGGTACCCGGTTTTATCTCTAAACATCGTCACAAACTCATCTGAAATGCATCAAACTTAAATTCATGAGCTACAAATAAAATACTAGACCAAAATTTAGATAATCTATAGAAGTATTTTAATCAAAAACTTAAAAATCATGTGTCAAAATCATCACTAAGATCTATATCAGCAAAAATCAAATATGTAGCTTACTTAACATGAGATTGGACTCCTTCCGCCGTGAACCGTGGTCAACAATAATCACACCATCTTTGTCACCAACCCCATTTGTTTGCTGACCCAATCCACCATTTCCAGCAGCCAAACATCCTTTCGTGGGTAAATATCTGCTATTTTTCCAACTCCTCTGTAATTTCACGAAATTGGGGAGTACCCATTTAGGGTTTGTTCCAATTTCCCTTATTGAAGACCTCGATTGTCCCAAAAGAAAGCAGATAACAATTATTCATAGCTCAAGTAAGACCACGTACAAAAGAGAATCATTGCATGAAACAAAATAACAAATTATTCAAGCAGTTCTAAACCGTGATTTCCTGTAAACCAAACTAAGATATTTTTAAGTCTGCATTTACTGCTTGGTTGGTGAGAAAATGCAGGAAAAGAAAAGAAAAGAAAAGAAAAGAAGAGAAAACTTGCAATACTACTTCCACCAAGTCAGCCCCGACCCACTGCAAGATTCCAAATTGCCGGTTCTTTTTCTCATGTTTTCTCAGAAACCAAACAGACAACGATTGAAAAGGCGGGAGCAGAGTACCTTTTAAGCGTAAATTGACAAGGAATTGATAACGAGTCCATCAACCGCCCTTCTGCCGCTTGAAATTTCGGCCCCTCCTCCCGACATTCGATAATCTGACAAGGCTATACCCCTGGCAGGTAAAAACGACACCGTTTGGTGCTATCGGAAAGTGACGTCGTTTTGATGACTCCTTTCTGATTTCTATTTTTCTTTTTTCCTTTTTTCTAAAAACAAAATTGCAATATTTTTCTAATGGGTTTGAAATTTGACCTCATTCAAAATGTCTATATCTTTTTTGAAGAAGTAATTCATAAATTTCATTTTTAAATTTAGAATAAGTTAGGTTTTTAAAATTAGAATAATTTAAGATATTTTAAGAAACTAACATGGTATTTGGATTTTTTTATTTTTAAAAATAAAAAATAATAGATAATTGTGTATAAATAGTAGAGACCAATTATAAAAAGAAAAAAAAATTGGAATTATTTAAAAAAATTAAGTATTAAAAAAATTTAAGTACTAAAATAATTTTACTATCTTCATATTATTTTTATTTTTTAAAAAATAATAATAGGATATATATGGAAATAGTCACTTAAATTATTATGACTTTGAGAATAAATAAAATTATTAAAAAAATATGCATTTATTTGAATAAAGTTGGTTTTTTCAAATATTTTAGATTATTTAAAAAATATCCCCAAACCTAGTGATTATAAAGACTTTAAGCTTAGGTTTTTCATTTAAAAATATTTTCATACTAATTTATTGACGATTTAGTTCAACTCTGTAAACTTTATATATAAAAATAGGTGATTAATAACCCAAGTGCACCAAGTTCAGCCTTACATTCAAGTTTTTAAGAGTTCATAAAACACTAAGTTCCTTATATTTTCGTTTTAATATTTATTTGCTTATTAATTTAATGAATTTCCTTAGAAACTAATATTAAATTGACTTGGATCTTGTCGTGAATTGATTTGAACATTAGTTTAACTTGAATCTTGATATAACTTGAACCTTACTATAAGCTGAGTTTTGA
The DNA here is from genome assembly GCF_004353265.1 of Vitis riparia. Lineage (NCBI taxonomy): Eukaryota > Viridiplantae > Streptophyta > Magnoliopsida > Vitales > Vitaceae > Vitis > Vitis riparia. The sequence goes on from NC_048444.1 coordinate 2,928,797, forward strand.
TTCAACTCAATTTTCGCTATACTTATATTGATATTGTTTGAGAACATGAATGTTTTGAAATCATCTTAAATGAGTTTTTTTCTATATTTTGTATTTAAATATTGAAAATTAAAGTTTTGAAAATCTTTATAATTTAAATACACTTCAAAAAAAAAAAAAGATTTATCCCTTTTAAAACCCCTCCCTCCCCTCCAAACAAAAAGCTTTTAAACATGATCACTTCTAAACCAACTTAAAATAAAAATAAAATAAAATAAAAACTTATTTAAATAATAAAGGTCAGTTTGGCTATGTTTTTTAAAACTTGTTTCTAAAAATTATTTTTTTGTTCTTTAACTTAAAAAAAAAAAAATTTAAAACGTAGCCAAATGAGCTCATGCTTTTATTTTGTTTTTAAAAATTAGTGAAAACAATTTCTATTTATTCTTTAAAAATTATTTTCTATTTCACTTTATTTTTAAAAATCATTTTCAAAAAACAATGATCAAATAGTATTAAATTTTTTTAAAAAAAAATCCTCTATTTTTAAAAATAAAAAACTATATTCAAATAACACAAAAATTCCCGACAATATATGATCTAGAATTAAAAGTCAAAATATACCACTTGGGTTGTGTTCAAGATGGCCCGCCCCTTCATGTTCTGATGAAACACTACTGATTAGTGGGGGCCTTCTCATGCCATTCAAAATACACCATTTACTGAAATATGTCGTCGTTTCGGGAGGCATGATTTCTCAAACCCAATTAAAACGACCAAAGGCCCAATTAAATTTCCAATGGGTCCTCTTTCAGGCCAATAATACAAATTTCTCACTATAGGTAATAATAATAATAATAATAATAATAAATAAATAAATAAAAATACAATATTTTAGTTTTAATATAAACAATGTGAGTTATTAATAAATGATAATCATTTTTTTCACTTTGATCATTATTTTCTTATTAAATTCTATTTTATACATCTTGAACAATTTCGTACTATTAATGGCATTTTTTTTGTAACATAGTCAAATTCTTGCTTTACACATATAAGATAAATAAAAAATAGTATTTTAGTTTTTTTTTAAAAAAAAAAGAAAACTCTTTTTAAAACTTTATATTAGTGTTTGATGGTTGTTCTTTGAAAATAGTTTTCATAAATAAAGAAAAATAGAGAAAAGTTTAGTATTGATACAATAAAAAAAATAAGGTAGAATATAATATTTTTTTGTCATTCTCTCTCACCCATTTAGTATTGATACCAAAAATATGGAAATGTGGCTTTTTAAAAACAATTATAGGTGCTTATTAAATTTTCTTTGACTTTTCTAAATTTTTATTAGATAAATAGATTTTAAATCATTTGGTACTTCATAAATAAAGTTTATTAATTTTTAAAAATAATTTGAAACTCAAAAACTAATTTAATTAATAATAGAAAGTAATAGAACTCAAAGCTGATACAATTAATTACCTATATAAACCCTTAAGAAATAGAAATTACTTCTATTTTCTAATATTTGAAATATAAAACAAAAGAAAATTTCAAATAAATAGTAATTTAAAAAAAAAAAATTCTAATGAAAATGTTGGTATACTACGTTATGTATTTTAATGTGGACAATTTTGTTTTAAACATTATGGGTTAGGATTTTTCTAGATTTTCTTGCTCTTAATTGAAGATTTAAGATTGTTTTGTAATCAACTAGAATAACACGGGAAGTTTAGAAAGGTCTAAGAAAGGCAAATTGGATATTATTAAGGTATAGCGTGGACCATATGTTTTTAAACTCCACTCCTAAGGGTGCTCAAGCACTTGCGTAGAGATTTCAATATTTGCGAATATTTTTATTTCTATATTTTAATTGATTTTATTTTGAAAATCCGATATTTGAGCCCCTATATATTTGTATTTTATAAATACGATGGTAAAAGTGTTTTGAGCTTCTAGAGCAAATAATGAGAAAAAAAATACCTAATTTATCTTCCTATTTTTGAAACATTCAAAAACATTTATCATTGCATTCGTCGAGTTAAGAAGGAGATCTTCATCCCCTCAACCCCCTCAAGTGCTAAGGTAAGATTCATTGAACGCATGTGTGGTATTATGTCACGGATATGAAGTTTAGTGTAGGTGTTGGGGAGTAAGATTTAATGAACATATTCGTTGAATAAACTCGTGTACTGATCTTTTGTTGATTAGAAGTCTATGATCCTATAGTTTTTATATCCACATAGCTTTTGAGAGACTATGCGAGTGATTTTCCATGTAAAAATTGTGTGTCATTTGTATTGTTTTTATTTATTATATTTCCTACATCAAAGAGAATGTTAAAGGGAATAAAAATAATCAATTTTAGACTAAAAAGTTTCAAACACATATTCCCCTTTAGGTGTTACCTAAACTAAACCTATAAATTTTCAATTGGTATCAGAGTTTTTTTTTTTAAATGTTTTTAATCCGAGATAAAAATGTTTTAAAGTGTTGAGGAGAGCACTCAAATGTTGGAGAGCGCTCAACTGCTCATAAGGGCACTCAAGCGCTCGTGCAAGGATCTCAATATCCGCAAATATTTTTATTTCTGTATTTTAATTGATTTTGTTAGGGAAATTTGAGTTTGAATCTATTAGGTATTTGTATCCTCTAATATTCTTTTGAATAATGGATTTATGATTAAATATTTCTTATTTTATGGTTTTTTCATCTGCATAGTTTACAAGAGATTATGTGGGTGATATTTCACGTAAAAATCTTTATGCTCTTTGCATTGTTTTTATTTATCACATTTCTTATGTTAAAAGAGAATGTTAAAGGAATAAAAGTAATCAATTTCACGCTAAAAGTTCCAAACACCTTTACCTAAACTAGCCCGTAAAATTTGAGAAATCTGTACTAACAAAAATATAAGAGACTAAAAATATTATAATAATACTAAGAGTACGTTTGACAATGATTTTAAAATGTGTTTCTATTCTTTATAATACTTAAAAAATAAATTTTTTAAAAATATTTTCAAAAATTATTACCAAACACACTCGATCACATAACAACATCCTACACAACAACATTCACTATCCCTTAAAATGTATTGTAGTATCATGCATTATATTATGCGTCCGTTAAATTGGAGTGGGGGAAGCATTCACCAACAAGACGTTGACAGAATTGTTATATATGATGGACCCATTGGGGTTCCTTAGCTGACTACCCTAGTTGGTGGCTGCATTCTTCCACTTGAAAATTCCACAACTACCTAAATGAGTATGCTTCTAATCAAGGCTTCACGCTAGGAAATGAGGCAGGCTGTTGTTATGTACCTCTCAACAACAGCCATCATCATTTATTGACTATTATTACTTTAATCCCACACCACTCCAACACAACAATCCCCCAACAACCAAATGGAAATGAAAAACCAACAAAAATAAATAACATTAGGCGTTACTACCCTTACTCATTTTGTTGAATTTGGAGCCCCCAAATGAAGCAATTTAGTGTGTAAACTCACAACATTAATGCACTGCATGCCTAAATAAACCCTGATTTGTAAAAACCATGGCCTCCCTCTATAAGGCAGTTCCATGAATTCAACATTCTTTTTTATAGGAAGAAGCTTTTATTATTGGATTATCTTAGTAATGATTAGGGCAATGTTATTTTCTCATGTTTTTGGTCGAAGGAAAAAATAGCAAAATGACAAAATTAGAGTGTGTTTGACAGCGATTTTAAAAAACGTTTTTTAGACTTTCTAATACTTGAAAGATAAAAAATTAAAAAATTTAAAAACACTTTCTAAAATTAATATCAAACAGAATCTTAGAATTCATTTAATACTGATTGTGAACGATATTTATAATATTTCTAATACTTGAAAATTGTTATTTTTTTAATATTAAAAATACTAAAAGTATTTCGTAAAATCAATGTCAAATATATTTTTAGTGTATTTTTCTTTCTTGGTCTATCATTTTCTCACTTAAGAAGGGAGGAGAAGGAAAAAAATTAAAAATGAAGTAGAGCCAAAACCATTTTTTCTCCTTTAGGATTTTAATTTTGTAGGAAAAAATTAATGGATAAGTAGAAGCAATGGGGTATGAGTTTTGATTTTTTTAATTAAAAAAATCAAAATTAGATTTTTTTTTTTAAAAAAAGAAAAGAGCAAAAGTGGAAGAGAAGGTGGTTTAGGGGAAAAGGTATTTATATATAACTTGTTTGAATGGATGCCACGTAAGGGAAGTTTGGTGGGACCAATATTAATTCTCATTAATAAATAATGCCCTTTCATTCAAAGTAACTGAATTTAGAAATGTAATAAAATAGGCTACTAAATGCAAACTGAATTTAGAAATGTAATAAAATAGGCTACTAAATGCAAAGATTTTGGAATTTGCTTTTCCACCCGGGCTTGGGTGATTGATTTTTTTGGGTACGAAAAAGAGTTATTGTGAGCTTCTTTAGGACTTAGGAGTCATGTTAGAAGCAACTGAACTGATGAATGAAGTCCATTTAATTTGGAAAAGATAAAGGAATGGCAAACTTAGTAATTTGAGGTATTGAGAAGGGGTGAAATTAAGGCATCTCCATTCCTCCAATCATTAAAATTAAAAGAGGGAGTGATCTCCTGCAACTCACGCAACTCACCTCCACCTACGACTTTACGGCACCCAACGGTGGCTCACTCCCCAAGCCAACCGACTTTCACTGTCTTCCTTCGGTCTTCTCTCACGAGATTCGATTGAAATCCACGGGACTCTCGAACGGGCCTAGCTTGAATTCCTCCTCATTCCGTCACGAGATTCTCGGTTTTCTCTGCCGCTGTCTTTTCTCGGTTTTCATGCGATTTCTATTCGAATCCGCGGAAATTTCAATGGCTTATGATTGATGATTTGGATGCTAGTTTCCACATTCAGTGGATCTGCTTCGTTTGTGAGCGAGAATCGATGAATTTGAATTTCAACTTCATGGATGAATCGCGGCGTCAGCGTCATCAATGAATTGCGGCTTCAGCTACATCTTGGTGTGGGAGAGATAGAGAAAGGAATTGGAGAGGGAGACAGAGAGTTTTAGGGAGAGTTTGATGGAGTGAATGTCGGTGGCGAGAAGGTCAAGACAGGAAGCTTGACGCTTTCTGTGATTTGTTTTGTTTTTATGCTTCCGGTGGAGTTGAAGCTTTTATAATCAATACTGGTGCAATTTTGGAATTATTTTGGACACAGATGGGTGAACAAGAACCCTAAGTTTCCGTTGCATCTGTCTTCGTGTTAGTTGGGAGGAAATGGTTGCAAACTTTAACTGAAGTTGGTATTAAATGAAGCGGAAGCAGAAATCTCAATACAAATGGAAGAGGAACCTCTTTGCTATGCTTCTGCTAGGATTTTGTTTTGGAAGCTTAGTGTTGCTGCAAACACAATACAGTCGAATAATGATGTTTGCGTCCATGCCTTCTCCGTTTCTGCAAAGGCCGAAAATTGCATTTCTCTTTATAGCTCGGAATCGGCTTCCTCTGGACGTGGTCTGGGATGCATTTTTTCGGGTACGTTTTTTTTTTTCTTTTTTTTTTTTTTAATTTATAACAATTTTTTAATCCTTATTGTTTGTTGGAAATTGTTAGTTCTACATATTTTCCTTTTAATATCTTGTAGTTATTAAATTTTAGTTTTGCATCTGAGAAATATAATACATTATACTGGCCTTATTAGAAATCTGTATACAAACTACAGATTTGATAGCGGATATTATTTGTGTTTATTTTTATTTTTCGTTTGTAAACTGCTTAGCTGCCTAATGGCTAGATTGGTTTGTTAGCGTCTGTCACATTGTGCTTTTGTTATTAACCACTTTTTGTCCATTTGCAACGGTGGCTCTTTTTTTGGTTGAAGTAGTGACTCTGCGTGGTATTACTAGAAAATAAATTTGAAACGATTAAATTTTGTGATAAGATTTGTGCCAAATCATGCAGTAATTCCCAATCAGTGACAATTATTCAAATTTGATGGCCCAAATGCAATGTATCACCAATTGGTATCAAGCACAAGCAATTCACATATATATTCACCATACCTCATTTCATTTTCATGCTTCTTCATTTTTGAGAGGGAGGAAACAGTAGGTGTTGCTCATCGATGATGGGTTATCAAATCTAACATTCATTGATGATGGGTTTCACATCCAACAGTGTTGATTATGTGTGTGTGTATGTACTATATATTGAGATTTAAAGGTGAGGAGGAATTCTTTCTTCTTCTTCTTTTTTTAATTACTCAATGAGATTCTATTACTTCATACAAAAGGGAGAATATCACTGAGCTCTAATTCAGTTGGCATCCTGCACTATTCACTGCAAGCTTAGGAGTTTTATCTTTCATGAAGACTCTCATCTTTAAGGAGATAACAGCTTCAGCTTTAAAATCCTCTACTGTTTGATCTCATGAGAACATTTTTATGCCACTTCCCTGAAAAGGTAGGTTGACAGATTGGCCTTCCTGGTTGTGTGGAAAAGGTGGAACAACCTCATGTCTGTGTAGTTAACACATTCCTCGATGATAATAATGACATAGGATGGACTAAAGTCCAATGTCACACATCGGCTGAGTACCAATCTTGATTGGGCCTTATATGTGGAGCTACCTCTATCTCCCATTAGCTTAGGCTTTTGGGAATGTATGTGGTCCAGTGTCAAAGAAAGAAGTGATTCTGTCCTGCTATTCTGAGTATGAGCACTACATACAACAATTTTCATGGTTCATGATATTCAAGTCCAACTGTTTGTACATTGTAGAACTTTTACATTTGCATTGAAGAAGCATTTCTGTTGTTTTGCAGGAAGAGAAGGAGAATAAATTTTCAATTTTTGTTCACTCTAGGCCTGGGTTTCTACTCAACAAAGCTACAACAAGATCAGTCTATTTTTTGAATCGGCAACTTAATGATAGCATACAGGTTGCTCTTCCTCTGGGATCTGAATTGAAAATACAAGGCAGTTACTTTGAAATCTAGATGCAGTTTTTTGTCAAAGCAATGCTCATTTTTGATTTGTTATTTATATTTGAAATGCATGTAAAACTGCTTTGCTGAAGATGTTTACATGTTTTGCTGTGTCCAATTAGGTAATTAACATAAAACATTTCTTTTTGGGTAGAAAAAAGGTTACTACAAGATCCTGAAAGTACTTTCACTCCTCAATGCCAGAGGCATTCTACATTTCTCATATGCAAAAGTTGAAATTTTGAAACTGAGACCTCCCTTTTTTTCCATGTGCATGCATGGAGCCACACCCATTGTGTTACCTGAGATCTGAACAGTCCAAAAGGGGTCTGAATTTTTTTTCTAGTTTATACTGCAAGTCAAACAACAAGCTGCTAGGTTAGAGGTTGAAATAGTACATTAGGGGATTGGTGATTTTTATGTCACTTATATTATAAAATGACCTTCCCTGTAACTCTCATGTTTAATCAGCTGAAAAAGGTTCTGAATTCTTTTACAGTTTAAGCTGACAAGCAAGTTTCAAGCTTAGAGGTTGATATGCTTCATTAGGAGACAAAAGTTGACTAATTTTTTATCCTGTATGATTTATCTTATAAAATGAAGGTATAGTTCTTATCAAAACTTGCATTTTAAAACTGACATTTTAGTTGCCTTTTGCTTGAATTGCCTTAGCATGGTTGCTTAAAACATCATACTGAGACTGTGAGAGTGGCTTTACACCATTTGATGGCTTGGTGACTGTTGTAGATGACATGATTTAAACCATGCTCCAAGGGACATAATAAACTGAGATTTGGATTAAAAAAATTGAATGTAGTATAGAAACACTCCTGGTCAACCAAAACCCAACAGACCTGCCCCCACATGAAATAAAAATTCATAAACTGGTTTTCTATCATTTGATTTTGGCAAATTTGTCTTCTTTAGCACGACCATTTGATCATTAGTTCATCCCGACATCTTACATGTTTTTCTATGGTTCTAACAGAGTGCTCGATTTGCATAGTTCCATCAGATTTTTAATTTATTATCCAAGTTGTTTTAAACTTTGACTTTTATGAACTTGATCTATTAAATACAAGTTTGCATGTTGACTTGATTGTTTTAAAAAAATTAGGACCAACATTTAATTTTTTTTACTTGGTGGACTTTTGTTGGCTTGATAGTATTTTGCACATATGCTTCTATTCCAGGTAGATTGGGGAGAAGCAAGCATGATCCAGGCAGAACGTATTCTGCTTAGGAGTGCTCTTTTGGATCCTTTAAATGAAAGATTCGTTTTCCTCTCTGACAGGTGAGGTTTTATCTCATGAAGCTTTGCTTAATTTCTATTCATGCATGTTTTTCTGTACTTTAATGAGGGAATTGTGATAAAGGAAAAACCTAGTTTGATTTTGATATTATATTTCATTCGTCAAGGGATGCTCGTTCAGTTCATGGTATTAACAGCACAATAGAGTTTCTACATTGCTTAATCCTATTATCTAATGGTTTTTCATCTATTGATCGCTTCTCAGCTGTATACCTCTGTACAACTTTAGCTACATCTATGACTATATCATGTCAACATCAACTAGCTTTGTAGACAGGTGAGTGGGTTGATCAACATGTTTATCCTTTGAATGAATATATATCTTTCTTGGTCATTGATCAGATTAGTCCTTCTCTGGTATTATTAAAGGGCCAAGAAATTGTAAATTATGCAATCAAGTTAAAAGCTCTATATGGCTTGACATATTGTCATGTATATAACTCAAGCAAATTATAATTAAAAAGAAGAAGAAGAAGAAGAAGAAGAAGAAGAAGAAATTCCAAGTATTTTGGGTGGGCTACATGTATCCTCAGAGCCATATCTTCTACTTTTCTCAAGAAGTTACAATCTCAACCATGTTGTTTTTGGATGTTCCCTTGCCCCAGTAGCAACTTCAACTTGGACTATTCAGAGTAAAACTGAGGAAACAATTCACCTACAGCATCCTTGGCTTGTCTTGGCTATGTTTTACATGCAAATTTTGGTCCAGTCTCATGTTGAAAATTCCAATCTGAAACTGATTTTGCTCCCTCTCAACTCCTAAAGCATATCTCTTCATCTATTCTTTAGAAGGGAGCAATTGCCATGTCATCTTGGGAATAGAGGTTTCATTTTCCAAAGCATCTATAAAGGTGATCAATGTCAGAGCATTCTATTAGTCACTGTGGGATTTCCACTTGTTACTTTTGTCTTCTTGGGCACCATATTGGTGGTTAGGTTTGTTGAATAAATTCTAGAATAGTATCTAATAAGTGAAAGATAGTTATCTTTTGGTACATTAATTTCTTATTTATGAAACCAAAAGTGACCAAAATCAACTCAACATCAAATTCATTTTGTTAGAAATATCACTTTTCTTTGGATCGATGCTTAATAAAACAAACTGAGGAGAATTGCAAGGTTGCTCTCCTACCTCTTATGTTATGGACTTTGTTTGATGTCAATGATCACCAGATCAATTTCTGGAAATTTTCTCTTGTCTTTTTGTATAAAATTTTCCCTCCAATTTGATTGAGTTGCATTTACAGCCTTCCAATCTTTCAAGTCCCAGATCATTTAAAAAAATAAAAAATTGCAGTCTTTTTTCTGTGCTTTTCTAGGTATCTACTCTTACCTTCAAATAGTTTATCCAATTTCCATCAGAATATTTTGAAATAGGTGTCATGCATTGTTGAAACTTTACATGTTTTATGGTGGTCAACGAGATTTAGTAATAGCAATTTTCAATTTACTGCTGGAAGCAGTTTTGCAGATACAAAAGAGGGCCGCTACAATCCAAAAATGGATCCTGTTATTCCTGTTCACAACTGGAGGAAAGGATCTCAGGTAGTTGTTCAATATGTTGATTTCATTACTTCCCTAATGTTTGTCACAACACCCACAATGTTATCATAGATTCTGTATGTCTTAACTCCATATTTTGCTTTGTTCCCACAGTGGGTTGTTCTGACCAGAAAGCATGCACAGATTGTAGTGGAAGATGATACTGTCTTCCCTATGTTTCAGCAGCATTGCAAGGTAAGTGATCATAAAACTGCTATACGGATGTTCTATTGCAAGGAGATTGCAGTTTCTTTTTCAATAGGAAGGGCAGTATAAATAACATGGCAGCTGCTTAGGCTGAGTTTATCTGCATTATCCTTATACCCATGTTTTATTATAAGTGTTGCAATTAATGGTAATTGCAAATTCAGTTCCAAACTTGATACCAAGGTTTTATTTTTATTTATTTATTTTTTTGTGTGTGTCTTTGTAATACTGTTAGACATGAAATTTCCCTTCTAGGACTTTCATCTGACTCTTTAAGATTAAGAATAAAAAGCTTGAAAACTAGGTGCACGGAAATCAAGAAACATGAAGATATGTGCTCTGAAGTACAGGGTAGCTTTGTCTTAGTACTCCAATTGTTTTAGAACAACTTAGTTGTTGGGTTTTCTTTCATAATATTTGTACTCTTAATGTTTTATAATTTCCTGGCCTGTGATGTTTTGTCATCTTACCCTTTCAACTTTCAATAATTTGCAGAGGAAGTCACTACCTGAATTTTGGCGGGATCATCCCCTCGTAAGAACTCTTTTTCTTCAACTTCTACATTACTGCATCAGCTTTGCTGATAAAACGTAGTCATACCTATTATTACAATGTGGTTACATATAGATTGTACTATCTCAGCTTGTTGCTCAGATTGTACTATTATTATGTATAGATTGTCCAACTTTTGAAGTAAATCACAATTGGAATTCATGAATGAAATAGTCATTTGGAAATGGTTTCATGGATGAAAATTTTAAATTTGTATAACTAAATTTTGGACATGTGCAGCCTGCCGATGGATCCAAGGAGCATAATTGCATACCAGATGAACATTATGTTCAGACATTACTTGCTGTAAGTTATTTTTTTTCTTATTCAAGTATTTTGAGCCCCATTTTAGATTCTTTTTATTGTTCCAGTAGGTCTGTGTCCAATCCTTTATTAAATTTAACTCTAACCTTGTTAATTTGGTTTCGTGTTTTAATGGGTAGATTACCACATATTCCACAACTACTTGTTGCATGATCTTTTCTGAGTGTTCCTCTGGTAATGCTTTCGTGTTGGGTGTCTTGGTGTTAAACTTTGAAGTTTGAACTGCTACCGTCAATGCCTCAGGCCCAGAACTTTTGTTTCTTTGGAGGCAAGGGGGGCCTTCTTATACTGGCTAAATATTTTTTTTTCAACTCTGCAATGGATTTTTTATTTTTTTGGAAAATGATAAAATGGAAATGCCTTTTAAGGACAAAACCCCATAGTTTTTTTGGTTGTTACATGGAATCAAACCTGGATGCTCCTAAAGCCAAACAATATTGACAGTAACAATACTAGCAGATATTACTTTTACTTTTGCTCCCAAAGGGGAATTTTCTTGGTGTACCAATCCTGTCATGTTCAGTATCATGGTGTTTAAAGCCAGAATAGGGTGTTAGATTTACTTATACACTGCAACAGCTTCATTGAAAATGTGTCAGGTTCCTATATACTGTTCGTGTAGGCTAATATTTCAGCTCTTAAAATGTATTGAATTTTAAATGTGCACATAAAAATAAAATTATTATTTCTGGTAATAGTAATAGCAAGCCTGTCAAAGTGGTCATAATACAATTCTACTAGGTTATTTTCTTTATTGTCATTACTAGTGGTAGGTGAACCAGCTGCTAATTCTATTGCAATTCTCCTTGAGTAACTATTAAGCATGGAATAAGCAGATATGTTGCATCTGTACCTTAAAATGCAGCCACTCGAGTTAAGTCAAGTTGCTTCAAGGTTTTCTGGTTGTTAAAGAAGTAATGAAAGAAAAGGCATTCTTAAGGTATTCAATTGGAAATAAAAATTGATCCAAAAAAAATAACGGTTCCATTTTATGATAGAAACGTTGTTTATATCAATTCTTTGGTCTGTTTCTAGCAATATTATTAGTTTCATTGGTCTTTCTTAAGCCTCTGCATTTCAAAATCCAGCAAGAAGGCTTTGAGGAGGAAATCACTCGCAGATCACTGACTCATTCTTCATGGGATCTTTCATCCTCCAAAGTCCGTGAACGGAAAGGATGGCATCCTCTTACTTACAAGTTTTCAGATGCTACTCCCATGCTTATCCAGTCTATAAAGGTACTTTTCTGCTCTATGCTCGAAAACCATCTTTTCAGCCACTCTCTGTTTTGGCTCTTCACTTTCCCTTTGGGTTCATTCTTTAAGGATGCATTTGGTATTGGCTAAGTACATACTGAAAGCTGTTGGAATGGAGTCTTTACTGGAACTTCCCCTACTACTGACCTCTTGCAAGACCATACTTAGAGCATAGACAATTTGATAGTTCTCCAAAATAGGGGGAAATTGACTTTGTTTTGTTTGGTCTTGATGATGCCATATACCTGGTTAGATATCTTTTCCTGTTTCCAATCATGCAAACATTTAAAATGAGGAGCATCACAATGATATTACACATCCATCCTGTCATCCAGAAGCAATGACTTTGTTTTCTGAAACTAATGCCAGTGTTACCAGAAAAGGAATGTGTTCTTGCTGATGGGTGAGGCAGTGCATCATTGAAATTGATGCAAACATTTAAAATGAGGAGCATTACAATCATAACTACACATCCATTCCGTAATCCAGAAGCAATGACTTTGTGTTCTGAAACTAATGCAAGTGGTACTGGAAAAGGCATGTGTTCTTGCTGATGGGTGAGGCAGTGCATCAATGAAATTGTAAGATTGCTGAGTTGTTCAATTGATTACATATGGGTTCAATGATGCTGGTGTGTCCAGCCTGCTTCTTGAAAATGGCATCACATAGAAAAGTTGCTTTCCCATATTGAAGCACTCCCATCCAAAACTAGAAGAGCCTAAGATACCCAGAAACTTGGAATCAGTATTACTTGCCTTTCCTCGGCAATTGGTTTAAACATGAGAGTTATAAATAAATAAATAAAAAGCTGATGAGAACAGTTAATTGATCCAATCGAGAAATAGATTGTGAGCGATTTCATGAATTTTGCAGGACATTGATAATATCTATTATGAAACTGAATACCGAAGAGAATGGTGCACTAGCAAAGGGAAACCGGCCCCCTGCTTCCTTTTTGCCAGGAAATTCACTAGGCCTGCTGCTCTCCGGCTTCTTAATATGGTAAGTTTCATCTCCCCTGACTTTGTTCCACTTATTTTCTGGCAATTAAGGTCTCAAATACATTACATTTGAGTTGAATATTAAGAAATAAGAAGACTTTATGGAGTTATAATTTACTTTAAAACTTCTATCAGTCTTTTACTTCTCCCCTTATATTGTGTCATATAATCACAATTTTATCTGCTCATTTGGTGGCTTTCTTGTTTTGTGTCGCAGTCTGCACTGGGAGCTTTCCATGGAGAAACACGTATATCCTAACTGTGGCAAAGTAAATATCTATTATAAGTTCAATACGAGCTAAAAGAGTCATTATTGTTGACCCATATTAAAAAAAATCATGTAGCTGTCAATCAAAATAAAGAGGGAGATAGCTGTAAAGAGAGATGAAAAAGAAAAATAAGAAATCAGTAATGTAAACCGCAGGTGTGTATATTTCTCATTTCCTTGGAATATATAATAACAGGTTATTGCATTTTCTTTGCGCCTTCATTCAAAATGTGTGGGGTTATTCTAAGCTGACAATTGAGTACTTGGGGTGCAATATTAATTGGAGATTTTCTAATGTCATATGACAGTAGTTTACAGCTTCTGTTAGGACCAAACCTCACCAGGCAATATGCCTTACTAGTTACTAGGATGGGCTAAGGAGGCATGCAGTGTGTGCTGGGCTGAGCTCAGGTCTATATGAGATTACACTGAGAGCGGGCTTTGCTTACTGCTCTCACATGGACCGTCCTTACAAAGTTTTGGTTAGACGAGAGGCATGCGAAGAAGTGTTATAAAACTCTACTGTCCAAACGTTTTAAGCTTTTTCGGGTAACGGGTTAAGGTGCCCAAAATTGACGAGAAGTTTAGTTAAACCACGCCCATCAAGTTGGATATTACTTACCACTCTGCCTTATCTCCGAAAGACTCCGGATTCAAGATCTTTAGAAACAAAATATCAAATAATACAAGAGATCATAAAAATGTGTTGGGCAAATGGGAGACCGTAGTAAAAAGCTTGATAAGTTCATATCTCCTAAATCATGAAGCCCATGTGAGATGGGATGTTGAAGTGATAGCAAGTCTTCTAGAATGACATAGGAAGGAAGGTCACGGTTGATATGTATTCATATAGCAGATTGAAAAATGAATTGACATTGATATCATCTGTGTTACCCATTAATATTTAATAATTAAGGCTATTGTCGATAGAAAATTCATGAGACTTTGTGGTTGATTAGTGATATTTTCTTTTTTTATTTAATAATATTACCTCATGAAAAATGGTTTTTAAATTAAATCAAGAATTAAAATTTTGTTTATAGTCGATTGCTATCTTTATAATTAATGTATGAATTAATTATTGGATAGACTAAATAATGAAATAAGAAGATATATTCTGTTTTTTTAATTAATCTATTGCTTAATGATGAAAGTTTTTACTAATTAAAACATGTGTTCTAATTGATCAAATTTTAATAACTCTTAGGAACAGTGTTGAATGCAAGTATTTATTCATTAATTGAAAGATTTAATATTTTAAATAATAGTATTTTTATTAAATAAATCAAGAGGACACTTAGTCCTTGTAGGATGATATTAACAATCTTTTATTGACTATTAAACTTTTATTAAACAATTATTAAACTCTTCAATCTTGATAACGTAATTAGGGATAAAGTTATTTTTGTCATTTTCATGTTTTTTCCTTCCTTTGTTGTTTTGGGTTTGACTTTCTTTATATACCGCCTATGTACATAGGGAGCGTGTTTTAATTTAATTTTTTCTCTTTGTCTATAAAAAAAAAAAAGTAATTAGGAATAAAAAAATTACTTCCTCAACAAATTTTATTTATATGATAAATCAATAATGGATGAAAAAAAAGTATTTATTTATTTTTATTAATTATAATTACTTCAAAATAGATATTGAAAGGTTGGATGATTTCTTATCTTGTGTGGCATGTGAATCTATTGAGAGATATATGGAGTCTAAAATTGACTTGCAATCATATGATGTCATGAAAAAAGACTGATAATGATTGAATTCTGCCTCCGTCCCTCCCTTCAAAGCCCGGTGCGGTTTTAGGAATTATGGGAGTGGAGTTTTGTTTTAGGGGAGTTCGTAGTGGTTTGCAGTGGATATGGTTCAAAGCATAAGAAAAATCAATTGGATATCATTCAAACTTCAAACGTAAGAAAAGATCTATGAGATTGATTCGTACAAGGTAGCTCACCGAGTATCCAAAAGTGATATTAAACAAAAATAATAATAAAAAGGGGCGACAAGTGTCCGCGGCATTTGAACGTTGTGTTCAAAACTTCAAAATTTGTGAATGCGGAGGTGGCGCCCTAATCGGTGGATGGTCGTTGGTCGTTAGTCGTTATCCCCTGCAATAGCCACATGTCACGATGACCATGAATCAAGGCTTTCAAATGCATGGCTTCTTCCCGATAACACTGAATTAATGAATACGTCATTTGACTTCCATAACACCCAAGAGGTTTCCGCACCGACACAAAACAAAAGTCCATATATCCTAATCTTGTACTATAATTAATAGTGGATAACACGATCCCACCAGCGTTTTATGACTTCCTCCCCACCCACCCCACACGCAATCCCCATTCCTCCCCCCTTCCTTCCCCCTATTCAATAATCATAACAGCGGCACGTGTACGCAGCTTCTTTATTCCACGTGTACGTAGTGATCTAGAAGCTGCTTCCATGAACCTACGTGGCGGACGATGATTTGGAAATGTGGTAGTTGGGCCGTTTTAGTAGTTGGCGATCAAAAACTTCTCCCACCATATTTTCAATAGACAGTCTACATCATTTATTTCTTGCATGAAGGAAGGCATCTCTCAACCTCTCACACGTTCTACTTTTTTTTTTTTTTTTTTTAATGCTAAGGAAAAATTAATTAATAAATGAGTCCCAAAAGGGCGGTGGTTGTGGCTACCAATGCTCACACCTCTGACAAGTCACCGCCCACTGCCTACTGCTGGATTCTAGCTGAAGGTTCGAAGAAGTCCCACGCGCCCACTCACCCTATATCGACGTGGCCCACCTAGAAACCCACTCCCTTTGAATAAGAATATTTCCCCCTCTTTTTTCTTTCTCAAATTACCAAATTACACCTGCTGAGAGGCCTTAGAAGCGGAATTTTTTAAAAAAGAAAATATTATTTTTAAAATTATTATTAAAAATAAATACAAAATATGTTAGCTTTAAATTTTTATAGTGAATTTATTTTTATTTAACTTAACTTTTTAAAATTAATTTATTTTTTTACATTGAATTCATATTTTCCATAAACCATCCTAATTGTTACCCAAAAGTTATTATAAGCTCATTTTTTCAAAGATGAGTTCACTTTTTTTCATTCGATTTTATCATAAGTTTTAGCTATGTAAGAAATAAGACTTTTGATTACTTTTTAAAATGTCTAATATCTAAATTGATTGTTTTATTGATAAATTTTCTACTTAAATTATGAATAGAACTATAAAAATTAGAAAATCATTTTTTTTTTTATAGTAAAAATGCCTTAACTTTCTTTTATAAGGAAATAAAAAATTAAATAAAATTTAAGAAAAAGCTTTATTATAAAGACGTGTTCTTTTTGAAAAGAGTGAAAAATAGATTTTTGGACAGTTTCGACTACTAGGATTTGTTCACCGACTCTCATTTTGTTGTATTAGATTGAGTTAATCCCATTTGGGCACCCAAAATAACTCTAAGGTTGACCCGACCTAGTCCAAAAAACTAAAATATTAAATGATGATACTTTTAAAATTATTTTTTATGGTACAATTCTTTTTAAAAATCCCACTACTCAATGTAGAAAGCTAAAGCCAAGTTTGCTAAGGAAGTACTTTACTTTATTCTCTCTTTTATTTTTTTATTTATTTTTTTGTCCTTTTCAAACCGGATTGGGTGAGGAGGGACTTCCTTTTTGGGGCTTAAAGAATATACCCTTATATATAGCTAGACTTCAATAAGATCATATAAGATTTTTAATTTAAAGTACTACTAATTAAATTCCTAAAAACTTTTATATATGGATAGAATTTACTACTAAGTGCTTTTAATTTTATAAACACATGATTTCACCTTGATTCTCAAAAATATAATTGAGATTACATGGACTCTAGTTATTGGAAGTTGAATTTCCTTTTTCCCTTTTGGTCACAACCTTTGATTACCTTATGGCATGCTCAATATCCAGATTGATTGTTTCATCAATAAATTCTCTACTTAAATCATGAATAGAACTTTAAAAATTAGAAAATTATTTTTTTATATAATACAAATGTCTTAACTTTATTTTACAAGAAAAGAAGAAATTAGATGAAATTCAAAAAAGAAAGTTTTGTTGTAAAGACATGTTCTTTTCAAAAAGAGTGAAAAAGAGATTTTTGGACAGTTTCGACTCCTAGGATTTGTTCACCAACTTTCATTTTTGCGGATTGGATTGAGTTAATCTCATTTGGGCACCTAAAATCAACTCGATTGACCTGACCGAGTCCAAAAATTTGAAATCTTAAATGATGATACTTTTAAAATTATTTTTTATGGTACAATATTTTTAAAATACTCCCACTACTCAATGTAGAAAGCTCCTTAGAAAGCCAAGTTTGCTGAGGAATTACTTTACTTTATTCTCACTTTTATTTATTTATTTATTTATTTGTCCTTTTCACTGGATTGGGTGAGGAGGGACCTTCCTTTTTGGGGCTTAAAGAATATACCCTTTATGTATGGCTGGACTTCACTAAGATCATATAAGATTTTTAATTTAGATTACTACTAAATTCCTTAAAACTTTTACACATATGGATAGAATTTACTACTTAAGTGCTTTTAGTTTTATAATTGAGATTACATGGACTGTAGTTATCGGAAGTTGAATTTCCTTTTTCCCTTTTGGTTACAATCCCATTTGTTTTTTATCCTACCTTTAGTGAAAAGCAATTGGAAGGATTCTTTGATCACCTAAGGATGGAAGGATCAAAAGGAGTTGTTCCATATTGGGTTGTAGAAAGGAAAACATGATGATTTTGATTTGAATATTTGGGATCCGTCTAGAAGTGTTGATCCTGACCATCCACTGCATCCACTTGTTTGATTCATGTTTTCTCCTAAGCAAAAGTATGATGTTCTCTTTTCATCCATTCTGGCCAGCATGTAAACTTTTTAGTTCCTTGGGCTAGTTTACATCCTATCAGTGTTTGGAATCCAAGAAAGTGGATGTAGAATGGGGAGGAAAATTATTTTGGAGAAGAGTATACCCATAGGATTAGGATTGGAGATGGCCCATAAAGAATAAACTAGCCACACCCAAAAGAAGTAAAAACTGAAGTTATATTAAAAAGACACAGAGCGAATGGAATAAGGGGATTCCTTTCCAAAAGCCTGTATTATTTATCAGAGGCCATGGATAATCCTAGAAGCCTGTATTGAAAAATATCATTTTTTTATCAACTCTCTCACCACTCCACTGATCATAGATACCCACTCCTACTTTTTGTAAGAGTTGGGATTCCATGGACTGGCTATATGTTGACAATTTTACAACAACTTCTCTTACTTAAATTTATTTATCTCACATTTCAAAAAAAAAAAAATTCTATTTTTGGCTCGGGAAAGATGATGCTTTTAAATTTTTAATGTTAATAATACTTAAAATCTGTTTGATAGTAATATTAGGGAACGTTTCTAACATTAGACTTTTTATTTTTCAAATATTAAGAAGACTAAAAACGTTTTGTAAAATCATTGTTAAACGTATTGATAATTTATTTAAAAAAAACAATCATACAAATTGTAAGACATGTTAAACACAATTTTTTAAAAATAAGATAAAATGTAAGTGAGTTCACATGATGATTTTGAAGGAATTAAAAGCACTTCATAATAATTAAAAGTCTTTTTTTCTTTTTATAAAATGATTAGATATTTGATAAATCTTAGAAATTATTTTAAAAATTTTAAAGAATGAATTAAATGATTTTTGGAGCATTAGGTGGATCTTCAAAGAATCCCTTTTATTATATAAACATTATTAGATGGGTTAATTTCTTTCACTTTCCTTGACTTTTTAACTAAATACAATTAGCTTTAAAAATTCATCAGATACTTCCTTTATTTTAAATTAAAATAGAAAAACGAAAATAACAAATGAAAAGGGTGGGGTAATTTCATAAAATTTCAAGCCAATAGGTATTAAGGTATTGTTTATTTTTTAACTAAATAAAAAAAGTTGAAAAGTAAAAGTAATTCGTTAATATCAACATAATTAAAATGAATTTATTATTAATATATTCAATTTAATTACATTAATTGATATCAACAAGTTATTTTTAATTAAATAAAAAAAACTAAATATTTTAAAATTTTCTATTGAACTAGAAAAATAAATATCATATAATGTATTTAGTCTAAACATCACAAAAAGGAAAGAAGTTAACCCTTGTTAAATTATTATAATTTCTTTATATCTAAATAGTGATTGATTGATGCTATAAAATTAATACTATTCAAATTAAAGAAAAAAGAGTCCTTTCATACTTGTAAATTATTATTATTATTATTATTGTTATTTTGGTCTCACTTTAAAGTGGATTTTTCTGATTTGGTCAAGATGGGATTAAAAGCCACTTGTCGCCATTGGATGCTAAAAGCAAGAGGTTATGGTGACATGCCTGAATGGATAATCTTAAAAAGACAAAAATTAAAATAAAAAACAGAAAATTCAAACCAAACTCAAATCTCTGCAACCGACCGACCAACCTCACTTTCGTCCGAAACTTTCCAGGCCCATCGCCCTATAAATTCGGTGTTCCTCTATTGCCTTGAAGAAGACAAGACGAAAGCCTAACTCACAAATACAAACAGTATCTTTTTCTTATCATCAATTGTTTTCTTTCGCAATCGCATAGAATCTTTCTTGATTCTTCATTCCTTTCATTTTCTCCATTTCTGCCATATATACCCATTCTTTGGTTCTTTGTTTCTCATCACAACTTCTCCGTTCTAACAAACTGTATAGTGCAATTCATCCATGGCTCCCAGCTTGAGTAAGGGTAACTCCGGCATTGCCGAGCTCGGCGGTGGGTATAAGCAGCCGTTGATCGCGTTGCAAGGGTCGGACTTTGTGGCTAATGGCCACCGGGTTCTCTCCGACGTGCCTCCTAATGTGGTGGCAACTCCCTTGCCGGTTACCCCCGACGGGTGCTTCGTGGGGTTCGACGCCGATGAGGGCAAGAGCCGCCACGTAGTCTCCGTCGGAAAACTGAAGGGCATACGCTTCATGAGTATATTCAGGTTCAAGGTCTGGTGGACCACTCATTGGGTAGGCGACAATGGCCGAGACCTCGAGAACGAAACCCAGATGGTGATTCTCGACAAATCCGACTCTGGGCGTCCGTACGTACTCCTCCTCCCCATCGTCGAAGGCCCTTTCCGATCGTCTCTTCAGCCCGGTGAAGACGACTCTGTCGATTTGTGCGTGGAAAGCGGGTCGACGAAGGTCTCCGGCGGCAGCTACAGGAGCTCTTTGTACATGCACGCCGGCGATGATCCTTACAGTCTGGTGAAGGAAGCCATGAGAGTGGTGAGGGTTCATTTGGGTACGTTCAAGCTTCTGGAAGAAAAGACTCCACCTGGCATCGTGGACAAATTTGG
Source organism: Vitis riparia (assembly GCF_004353265.1). Taxonomy (NCBI): domain Eukaryota; kingdom Viridiplantae; phylum Streptophyta; class Magnoliopsida; order Vitales; family Vitaceae; genus Vitis; species Vitis riparia. The sequence goes on from NC_048444.1 coordinate 2,949,635, forward strand.
TTGGTGCACGTGGGACGCATTCTACCTTAAGGTGCACCCTCAGGGCGTGTGGGAAGGAGTCCAAGGCCTAGTTGACGGTGGGTGTCCACCTGGACTCGTCCTCATCGACGATGGGTGGCAGTCCATCAGGCACGATGATGATCCCATCAGCGATCAAGAAGGCATGAATCGGACGGCAGCCGGAGAGCAGATGCCATGCAGGCTCATAAAGTTCCAAGAAAACTATAAGTTCAGGGACTACGTGAGCCCTAAAAGCTCAGGCCCTACTGCCCTTGCCAAGGGCATGGGTGCCTTTGTCAGAGACCTCAAGGACGAGTTCAAGAGCGTGGACTATGTCTACGTATGGCATGCCCTTTGTGGGTATTGGGGCGGGTTGAGGCCCAAAGTTCCCTGTCTGCCCGAATCCAACGTCATCTCCCCGAAGCTCTCGCCCGGGTTGAAGCTGACAATGGAGGATCTGGCAGTGGACAAGATCGTGAACAATGGAGTCGGGCTGGTTCCGCCGGAGAAAGTCGATCAATTGTACGAGGGGCTTCACTCACATTTGGAGTCCGTTGGGATTGATGGTGTGAAGGTGGACGTTATTCATGTAAGTTCTAAGTAACAAACACTTGTTTTCAGTTTTATAATCTTTGGGACACTACCTTCTATGAGCCTAGCTAACGAATTCATGGGATGCCCAGTTGCTGGAAATGCTGTGTGAAGAATATGGTGGAAGAGTGGAGCTCGCAAAGGCCTACTACAAAGCTTTAACAGACTCCATAAAGAAGCATTTCAAAGGGAATGGTGTGATTGCCAGCATGGAGCACTGCAACGATTTCATGCTCCTTGGAACAGAGGCCATAGCGCTCGGTCGAGTTGGTGGGTTTCATACTTCATTCATCTCCTTATGCTCTCGTCTTTTATCTTTCATCTTTTACTTAGAATTCATTCATCTTGTTGTTTCTAATACAGGAGATGATTTTTGGTGTACCGATCCATCGGGTGATCCCAACGGCACGTTTTGGCTACAGGGGTGTCACATGGTGCACTGCGCTTACAACAGCCTATGGATGGGGAATTTCATCCACCCTGACTGGGACATGTTCCAGTCTACTCACCCTTGCGCCGAGTTCCACGCAGCGTCTCGTGCCATCTCCGGTGGACCCATCTACGTTTCCGACTCAGTCGGCAAGCACAATTTCCAGCTGCTCAAAAGCTTGGTCCTGCCAGATGGGTCCATCTTGAGGTGCCAGTACTACGCCCTTCCCACCAGAGACTGCCTCTTCGAAGACCCTCTTCACGACGGCAACACCATGCTCAAAATATGGAACCTCAATAAGGTGAGATCATATACTTAAATTCAATTCAATATACAAAATTGAACTTTACCCTTTTGTTTAATTGATTTTAATTTCTTGGTACAGTTTACTGGAGTTCTTGGGGCATTTAACTGCCAAGGAGGAGGGTGGTGCCGTGAAGCGAGAAGAAACAAATGTGCCTCCCAATTTTCCCATGCTGTGACCTCCGTGGCGAGCCCCAAAGACATTGAGTGGACAAATGGGAACAGTAGTACTCCAATCTCCATTGAAGGCGTTCAGCTATTTGCCATGTACATGTTCCGTACCAAGAAGCTGGTCCTCTCCAAGCCATCCCAAAACATTGAAATTTCACTAGACCCATTTGATTTCGAGCTAATCACTGTCTCTCCCGTGACCACTCTCCCGGGGAAATCTGTTCAGTTTGCTCCAATCGGACTAGTGAACATGCTCAACTCCGGTGGAGCAATCGAGTCATTAACCTTCGATGATGAGGAGAACTCAGTTCGGATCGGCGTGAAGGGGACCGGAGAAATGAGGTCCTTCGCATCTGAGAAACCGAGATCTTGTAGGATCAACGGAGAGGAGGTTGCCTTTGGATACGATGAGTGCATGGTCATTATCCAAGTACCATGGCCTAATTCTTCTAACCCATCCCTGATCGAGTGCTTATTCTGAATTTAGGGTTATGTTTTTATGAATTGTATTTTCCCTTTTAACTATGTGTGAAGTAGGATTTGACGGACTTTGGGCTGGGCCTGACAATGTTGGTTAAGATAGATGGGCCATCTTCTTGTCCAGTCCAATACAAAAAAAAGGAAAAAGGTCAATGTTCTGCTATCAGTAATCATATCTGGGCCTGGAATTTTTATTTTTATTTTTGATTCTATGAGTTGTAGTTGCAACTTGCAACAGAATCGTGTTCCTAGCCTTCGGTCCTCTACATCTAATGATCAACCTACGTAACTTTTGATTTGGGTTTGGCCCATCTTGTTGTTCCACTCTTCCTAGTATGACATTTATTGTCTTTGAATATATTCTCCACTGATATGACATTTATTGTCTTTGAATATATTCTCCACTGAAGTACGAAGCAAAAGGGAAACTTAGGGTATGTTTGACAACATTCAAATATTGTTGTATAAAAAAGTATTGATAAAAAACATTTCTCAAATATTTTGTAAAATAAAAGTTTGTGTGTGAATTTGTAATCCTTTTAACTTTTGAAATATTTTAAAAAAATAAATTTTAGTAATTTTTTTCAATTATTCTTTATATTTGTTTCACTATTTTTTTAAAATAATTTTAATTCAAATAAATAAAAACAATATAAATATGTTATCAAAAAATATTATATTTTCTATTTTTAAAAAATATTTTCACACCCACGATACCAAAGAATCAAATAGGAGTTAACTTTTAAAAATATAGCTCTAGTTCTTAAAAATGATTTATCCTTTTAAGACGTGACTTTTTATTGAAGTTTGTAAAAAATGCCATAAATTTGAAAATAATTTTTAAACTATCATATTTTTTAAAAAAATCTTTGAGATATTTCTTTAATTTTTAGTCAAGGTCAAATCCAACCATGATAACTCATATTAAGGTACTAATTGTCACATGTTTTTACTACTTTTAAAAACATTTTTCTACAACAATTGGGAGTTGTTTTATAGCAACATCTTTCATCATATAAGCCGCAGTCAAGCAAAGAAACATAAAAAAGGCTATCTTAATACTTTCTTTATAGTTTTAATGGTTTTTCTTTAAGTTATACAATAGAAGAAGGGTGTAATTATATTTTAAATTTTTATAAATATAAAAGTATATGATATTTTATTTTTTATGTTTTAAACAAAACCAAAAACAATTTTGGTAAGTGTATAATGAGAAGAGAGATTTTGCTTAATTTTGGATATATATTTTTGTACAATTTATATCAAGTTGATAAATAAAAATAACATGTAGATAATTTATGGGTATTAATTTATCATTTATTTATTTAAAAAAATTGATATAAAATTATTGTTAAAATATTTTTTAATGTGATTTGTTTGGTAACTATTTTCAAAAATAGTTTTAAAAAACAGTTTTTGAAAATTGTTTTTTGATATTTTTTAAAATAAAAGTTCGTTAAAAATCTGAAATATTTTTAACATGTTTTTAATAGTTTAATTTATGTTTTAAAAATAATTTTTATATCTAATACTATATTCTAATCGGTCTATATGTTTGTATAATTATTTTTTATAATAATCTTTTTAAAAAAATGAAAATAACGGAAAACAAATAAAAGATGTTATCTACATATACCTTGAGTCTGTTTGGTAATTATTTTCGAAAACAATTTTGAAAAATAATTTTTGAAAACTGTTATTTGATTTTTGTAGAACAAAAGTTTGTTTTGAAATATAAAATATTTTAAACTTATTTTTAATATTTTAAAATATGTTTTAAAAATAATTTTTATATATAATATTTTATTTTTAATAATTCTACTTGCTTGTATAATCCTTTTTTAAAATAACAGTTAGAAAACAAACGAAAACAATAAAAAACAAGTAAAAGATGTTTATGAAAATATTATATTTTCTATTCTTAATAACAGAAAATAAAAAACAATTTTTTGTTATCAAACATGTTTCCTGTGTTTTTTGTTTTAAAAAACAAAAAACTGTTTTGAAAACAGTTCCCAAACTCACCTTTTGTATACCAAACATGTTTTCTTGGTTTTTTATTTTTGAGAACAAAAAATTGTTCTTGAAAACAGTTGCCAAATAAGTCCGAAGTCATTCTCCTTATTTTGATTGTAGTTTTTATGAAATGAAAATATTATTCATTAATTTGTTTAAAAATTGTTTTCAAATTAAGGTACCCAATCCTAAGTCCTAACAAGTGTTTTTCCTTTTTATGAAGAGTTTGTTTGTTAGAAACTACGGATATGTCAAACGGGCCTAACCGCCCCGAGTCGGATGGAAGGTGTTACTTGCCTGTGAGCCCATCGCTAGCCAAGCCCAGTCCAATGGAGGAGAGATGGGCCAAGGCCCATAAAAGAAGACATGCGGTTGGATAAACAAGCCCGTTACCGTAGTCGCTAAGCAACAATCTAGTCATGACTCGTGACTTGTTTTTCTTCGATCCTCAAGGAGTCATGACTCATAATCCACCCTCATCAGCACCAAAAACCCTATAAAAATCCAAACCAGAGAATCCAAATTCCCAAAACTCCTCCAAGGTTCTCTCTCCTAATTCGGGAGAATTGTTATTGCGGTTGAATTGGAATCTGAAACGGGGAGAATTTAATAAGAATTGGAATTGGGAGCGGAGTTGTGAAGCTTGATGAATACGTCGCAGTTCATGGACAAGCAGATCATGGATCTCTCTGCCGGATCGCAGAGCAACGATTTTATCAATCTCATGAGCCCTGAAGATGACCACTTGACTGGCGTCGGTGGTGGTGGCGGTGGCGGTGGCGGTGTGGGTTCTAAGAAGGAAGAGATCGTGCCCAGCTACGATTTTCAGCCAATTCGTCCCATGGGTTCTTCGCAGTTTTCGAATCTTGATGCTGTCGGTGGTGCAGGAGGACCTAGGGCTTGGAGCTCGACTGACTCCAAGACCAACACTCCTGGCATTAGAGTAAGATCTCTCTCTATAGACGTATGTGCGAATGATTTTATTTGAGTGTTTTTTCTTTGTCAAATACTGGGTGTGCTCAGGTTTGATTGTTGATGCTGGTGGTGGTTTTGAGGATTTATTTATTTATTTTTGTTGATATTTGTATTTGGGTTAATCTGTTTAGGTTATTTATTCCGTGTGTATTTGTTGAAAAATGGCTTGATTTGTGATTTTTATGTGTTATTTGGTCCCTTTTTTGTTTGAACAAATTGTTATTTTCTTTAAGATCCAAATAGTTTTTTTTTTTTTCTTTCTTTTGATTGTCTACACGTGCAATAGTGAGGAAGTGGCAATTTTTGATTGCTTTTGTTGGGTTATTTGATAGTTTTAATGATATTTTCAGAAACAAACTCTTGTTGATTAATTGTAGTAGGGTTTATTCATTTATGGAAGGAATTTATCTAAGTTAATTTTGATGGAACTTCATCAATGGTTTGCTATTTGTGCTTTTTTGTTAGCTTTGTTGTTGTTGGTTTTTATGTGTGTGGGGTCTTAATGAAATTAGGCACCCTGGTAATATGATGAATGTCTGCCCATCAAAAGCAAAATTTGTTAATGATGAATGGTTATTGATTCTATTAGTAAATTAGGATGCCATAATTCTGTCAAGTTTATCATTAACCAGACTGGACCGACTGTTACCTGGAACGATAGAAATTCCTGTAGAAGATTAGAATCCCCTTCTTTGCATGGTTCAAAGTATCAGTTGAGACCAGTGTGTCCTGGCTGAGTCCTATCCACTTCGGCGATGGCTGGAATAAGTCCAACATGTGGGTTGTCATCATGCGGTTCAATAATAACTCAGTTCTGACTCATATGCGAATCACTTAATTTGACCAACTTGCAGGATGACTCAAAGTTACAACACCATGTCTCAGATTTGATGAAAATCGAATAAAAAAATAGATGATCTCTATATTTGTTAGAGATATAGAGATTGCCCCTATCAATCAAGAAAAAATGTCTCAAACATATGAGTAAAAATTTGAAATTCAAACTAATATATTTTTAAATAATTATTGAGTTCATTAACCACAGTTCATTTTATCATTATTATTGAGTTTCATCAATCTCATTTCTTTTTATTATTTTGATGTTTTATTTTTAAGATATATTGATTATAAGAAATTGGTATTGAGGATAAAAGTTAGTGTGGCACAAGATAGTATTTGCCTCAGTGTGCACACCCAGATAGAACCCACTGTTGTTTGGTTTTGAGATCATTTGACTGTAGCTCAGTAACAATGGATTGATGTCAAGAGGGAGCATTTTTTTTTTTTTGATTGGAAACGCCACAAAGATATATTAATATAAAAAGAAGTACAAGAAGAAGGATGAGAAATCCTCCCACCAAAGACAACTAAAATACAGGAAAAAACACAAAAACAAACGAACTCCCACTAAGGACCAATCCCTATGGAGAACACACCGCTATCCAATCCAACTGAATCACATTAAGGGGAGTCCCCTTAAATGCCTTGGAACAGAAAGCCCAAAGGGAAGCAAGGAAAACTATAGAGTCCCAAAGGGACTCTGAATTCCTTGCTTTATCCTCGAAAATCCTTGCGTTTCTTTCCCACCACACAACCCGAATTAGAGCTATGCTCGCAGCTTGCAACAAGACTACCCCTCTCTCAGAATTACCGAAGCCTTGAAATTTGATGGACATCATGTCATATATGCTCCTTGGAGAGACCTAATCCATCTTAGCTAACTGAAATAACCTGTGCCACAACCCAATCGTCAAGGAACAATGAAGAAAAAGGTGATCTGCTGATTCCCCGTGCTTCATGCACAGGATACAAATATCAGGACTAAGGGCTTTGTAGGGTCTTCTCACTTGTAACATGTCATTAGTATTCACCTTCTTGTGTGCCACTAACCAGACAAAGGACTTCACTTTGAAAGGAACTTGAGACTTCCACACAAACTTTGAAGGAAAGTTCTGAGGAGATCCAGAAGATTGAGATAATGCTAGAAAAAAGGATTTGACTGAAAAAAGCCCTGAAGAGGATAATGGCCATAATCTAGCATCTGGGACCGAAGGAGAGAGATGCAAATCATCAAGAGGGAGGATGGTGCTCCAAAGTTGCAAGAAACCGGTATGGGGTGGGGGTCTGGAAGGCCATCAGAAAAGGTTGGGAGAATTTTCGTTCTCTTTCCCGCTTCATCATTGGGGACGGCACCAGAGTGAAGTTTTGGAAGGATTTGTGGTGTGGAAATCAATCTCTGGAAGAAGCTTTCCCCATCTTGTTTAACCTCTCTGTCAATAAAGAAGGATGGGTTGCTGAGGCTTGGGAGGAAGACGAAGGAGGAGGTAGCTGGGGGCTTCGTTTTAATAGACACCTTAATGATTGGGAGGTGGGAGAAGTCGAAAGCTTATTAAGCAAGCTTCATCCCTTGACCATTAGAAGAGGTGTGGAGGACTTGTTCCGGTGGAAAGAGAACAAGAATGAAACCTTTTCTGTCAAGTCCTTCTATAGCTCGTTCTCAAGGGATACCAAACCCCCCTTCCCGGCTAGAACTATTTGGACGCCTTGGGTCCCAATTAAGGCTAGTTTCTTTGGCTGGGAGGCGGCTTGGAATAGGTTGCTCACCACGGACCGCCTGAAGAGATTTGGTTGGAGCATCCCCAACAGATGCTTTTTGTGTAAATATGATGAGGAAACCACAGATCACCTTCTACTGTTTTGCGAGAAAGCCAGAATGTTATGGCTTCTAATTTTCTCCCTGTTTGGGGTACAATGGGTGATGCACTCCTCTGTGAAAAAACACCTCCTAGGTTGGCATGGTTCCTTTGTGGGCAAGAAAAGGAAGAAAGCTTGGAGAGCTGCCCCCTCTGCTTGATGTGGACCATTTGGAGAGAAAGAAACAGGAGGGCATTTGATGATATGGAGAGAAACGATCAAGACATTAAATCCATTTTTTTGTACACTTTTGTGAATTGGGCTAGGGTGTATATAGAGGAACACACTTTGTCTTTGATAGATTTTGTAGACTGGCTAGCCACCAAGTAAGGGTCATGTTTGTTTTGTCCCTTTATTTTTTTGCTTCTTTGTCTTTGGTATACTCCGTGTATGCCTTTTCTCTAGCCTTTGGCTCTTAATGAAATCTTTTTACCTATCAAAAAAAAAAAAAAAAACAATGGATTGATGTCAAGTTGCTTGCATCTGAAATCTCTGGCTCCACATAGTCCCTCATGTAGGAGTTAAAATGATCTTCTAATGCAATTGACTTTTATTAATGAGCAATCTCAAGATCTGGACATGGAATTGTGAGAAGTGTAGATTTTGACCATTTAAGTACAGGTCATTTGTGCACTGCTAGACCATGCAAGCGATCAAATTTTCCATTTAATTGGTTTCTCTTACGAATCCATGGGAGAGAACTAGTGGATGTATTATAGACATTGTTGATGCTGAAACTCCTGTGTATGATGTACACTAGGAAAGTGATGTGCTTCTTTTTGCATGATAGGGTTGCCTCTGTAGCTCTATTATTTGGAACTTGGTCAATTCCTAGACCAACATAGTATTAAAGTAGACCTATAGTGAAATAGTTAATTATATCTGCCACTGAAAAGATTATATCTTCTAGGATCATCTGCTTATTCAAATTGTACCATCTGTGCTTATTCAAGGAGCTGTTCTTAGGTAATTCACCATATATGCTTATAAAAGATATCCGTTTAGAGAATTGGATAGATGGAAAAGTGTAGGGTGATTAGGTGGGTTTATACTTTATCTTACCTGTTTTTATTCTACACTCTTAGAGAGAAATATTTTGTTTGTGTTTAGTATGACAAAAATCAGAAGGTGCAGTCATGGTTCAAATTTCTAGCCTAGTACTAGGCAGATCCCGTCTAACATTAAGTCTAGACCATTTTCCATTCACCATGTGTTTTTGGATACTGGTGCTGATGAACCCTTGTTTGTCATCTGACTTTTACAGACCCTGCACCTGCATATCTGTTTTAAGTTATTGTGGTTGAGCTGTCCCTGTCTTGATGCACTCTCGGTTCAAAACATGGGTCTGGGAATCATAATGGATTTTTCGTAGCATTATCTTGTCTTTCTAGTTGACATTTCTTTGTTTGTATACTTCTCATTAACCATTTGTCTTTGTTAACCTTGTTCTGTTTTATTGTATGTGAACATCTTATAAATGTAGTCTGTTGACGAACTTCTCTATGGTTCTATATTGGGTGCAGAATTATGGTTCTCTCGACTCTAATGAACTTTCAAAAATCAGCCTTGAGAAAGATCGAAATATTGATGCAGCAATTGTATCTGAGATTGATCAAACAATGAAAAAACATGCTGATAATTTGCTACATGCGTTGGAAGGTCTTAGTGCACGACTTACACAGCTGGAGAGCAGAACTCGGAACCTTGAGAATTCTGTGGATGATTTGAAGGTATCTGTTGGAAATAATCATGGCAGTGCTGATGGAAAAATGAGGCAGCTGGAAAATATTCTTAGAGAGGTAGTTTCTTTTTCTTTTCTCCCCTTAATTGTATGTTAACATTTTGGTTGGTTTGGCATTAGGGAGGAGTGGATACAGGCAACGGATGCCATAACTCTAAATAATAGCATGCCTACTGCATAATATTAATATCCTGCTGGCTTCTCTCTTCTTTTCTTCTTTTGAGAATGAATGAAATTTGTCAACAAAGTAGTTACCACTAAATTACCCAATAAAGAAAAAAAAATGGTAATAAATAAGAAGATAAAACAGAAAGCTGTCCTTTGGGTACCTATCACAAATGCACCATGGTTGCTATACTCTTTTTAAAGAAATGCTCCTTGAAATGATTAAATATCTGGAATCAGGACTCAGGAGTTGTGAGTCCGAATGCAGAGTAAGTTCAGAATCTTCAGATATTTCTCTAAGAAAGTGGGTGAATGAAGTAACTCTACTCTGCTGGGGATTGATGGCATCTTTTTTCACAATAAATAGTGAGGGCATTCTTATGCTGAGATAAAACAAATATATTCTGGGGGGCAATGTTTTATCTATAATACAAATTTGGCTTAGTCCAGGGTCTGGGTTCAAACCCTGCTCGGGCACATTCTGGCTTCACCACTGCCACAAAGGGACAAAATGTGGGTTGACATTTCCCCTTGGGTTTTATTTTATCTTGTGGTCAAGACCAATGTTGAAACTGCTTTTTCTGTAATCACCTTTTATGGGCATTTATTTTCTTCTACTCTGCATGCAGGTGCAAACTGGTGTACAGGTTTTAAGGGACAAACAAGAAATAGTGGAGGCTCACCTACAGCTTGCAAAGCTTCAAGTGTCCAAAGCAGACCAGCAATCGGAAACCCAGAACACTGTGACCTTAGATTCTGCAAAGCAAGCAGCATCTCCTCCTCAGCAATCTCACCAACCACTTCCTCCACCTGTTACTCCTCAAACACTTCCTGCACTCCCTCCCCCTAATGCTCCACCACCTCCTCCCCAACTCAATATGCAGTCTCCTCCAGCTCAGCTACCTAGTCAATTCCCTCCGAACCAGATTCCTTCCATCCCACAGCGAGAGCCCTACTTTCAACCACCTGGTCAGGCACAAGAAGCTCCCAACCAGCAATACCAACTACCACTGACCCAGCAACCACAGCCGCCTCCTGCAGCTCCATCACATCAACAATATCAACCAGCCTCTCTTCCACAATATTCTCAGCCACCCCAGCTGCCACAACAGCACCCGTCTATTGCACCCATTAATCCTCCTCCTCAACACCAACCTCCATTAGGTCATCATCCTGAAGAAACGTCTTATGTTCCACCTCAGACCTACCCTCCAAGCCTTCGCCAGCCACCCTCTCAGCCACCCTCTCAGCCACTTTCTGGGGCACCTCCCTCTCAACAGTTCTATGGGCCACCCTCGCACATGTATGAGGCCCCATCTGGCAGATCCAGTTCTGGCTTTTCTACTGGATTTGTTCCTCCACCATCTGGGCCTACTGAACCATATGCTTACAGTGGATCACCCTCTCAATATGGTAGTAACATGCCAATGAAACCACAACAGTTCTCATCTGGTGTCCAAGGTGGTGGAAGTGGTTACCCACAACTCCCAACTGCTCGGGTATTACCACATGCACTGCCTACGGCCTCTGGGCCTGTTGGTGGTTCTGGTCCTGGTTCTGGTTCATCCGGAAGTGGAAATAGGGTTCCTATAGATGATGTGGTCGACAAAGTGACAAATATGGGGTTCCCAAGAGACCTTGTGAGAGCAACTGTTCGGAAGCTGACAGAAAATGGCCAGTCAGTTGACCTGAATGTGGTGCTGGATAAACTGATGAATGATGGGGAAGTCCAGCCCCCAAGAGGTTGGTTTGGTCGGTAAAATTGCCAAATTGGTATTTATGTACAGAAGAGGCGTCTAAACTATTTGTTTCTGGATCATCCCTTTTCTGAGAGGAACCAAACCATTTGCCTGGAGATATGAGTTATGCTTTGCAGTTTTTATTCTCTCTTTATTTATGACATTGCGGAACTGTTAATTCTTTCCTGTCTAGCTGTGGTTTGTGACTGCTGTCATTTTCTCATTTCTGTATACTCACAATAATTAGAAAGCCTTATATCAAAGTGTTTTTGAGTTGTCCAATTCCCCAGTTCATGTTTTAAGTGTGCTTTACTGTATTTGTCTCCTTGTACTTCCAACGGAGTCGTTGATATCAAAGCCAGGAGACAAACTCGCAGCAGTATATTCACCAAATGGCCTGGTTGGAGCAGTCTTGGGCATCCTTTTTACCATCAAATCAGTAGATTCATTGCCTGCAACTTTCCTTCCAACCATTCCAAGTTTCCCTAAAACCACTTTTCAGCGATCTTCTAGACTTTTTAGAGACTATTCCCCTCTTCCATTCTGGGCCTTGTAGCCCCTATTTGACGGTTTTCTGGAAGATAAAATTATCAAAATATTTTTTGAAAATAGATTTTAAAAACACTCGTAAATTATTTTTGGAAATCAACTTTTTATGAACCCAAATGTGAAAAATAATATTTTGGAAATAAAGATAATTTACTATTTTGAACAGTTCCAAATGGGTTCATAACATTAGAGAGAGCAGCCCACCACCCACAGGATGGGCCGAAAACCATGTTTTTAATGTTAAATTTTTAGCCAATGTTAAATTGCCCATGTTTTGAACAATTCCACGTCTTTCTTCAAACTGTTGTTTGCTGATTAGACATGGTACTGAGAGACTGAGAAAGATAGTGCCATCTATCAATCTAAATGCACTATGATTCATTGAAAATTAATACACAAGTCGATAATTTAAGTGAGTACCCAACACAAATATTTCAGGGCATACTTTAATATTTCATATATATAAAAAATTAGGAGGCGACTAGACGTCCACCACTTGCAATTTGGGCACGACCAAAATCCAATTGTTACACCAGTGTAATTTCGGGAAATTAAGGGTCAATCTCCGCAATTTACAGGATCCTCATGGGAGAAAAGTTTAAATCTGTAATTTTCAGTTTCGCCCTCTCCCCGGTTTATTTATTCACCATTCTCTCTCTGAAATAGAAAAGAAAGAAAAACAAAAGAAAAATAAAAATAAAAAATCCTATTTGCTTCTTCTGAGCTGCAACCCCAGAGGGAAGGCTGCCAAGGACACACCCAAAACCCCTCGCTCCGACAGCCCTTTCCGAATCATTCTCTGAAGGAAAAATCTTAATATAAAGACCCTCGACTATCTGTTATTTGCAATCTCTGTCCCTTTCTGTCTCCGAGAGATTTTGTTTATATATGTCTACGTATGCTCCGGAAATGCCCTTCCGTTGATTCACCGGGACTGCACTCTCGCGCCTCGCGAAACGACGACGTTTTAGTAATCTAGTGGAATTGTACGAGGCATTTGATTCTGGATTGTTCCAGGCGTTTCTGTAAGGCTTTCGATTTTAGATTTCTTGTTTTGTGTTGATTTCCGGTATTCAATTGTTGAATAATGACCTACTTTTGTGATTGTTGTTGGGGATTGTTTTAGGGTTTTAAAATTGGATTAGGTCTTTTGTCTGTGGAAGGTTTATGCTTCTGTCGTTTGTTTGTGGAAACCCTTAGGTTTTGGGCTTAATTTTGTAATTTGATGATTGGCACCACTCGGCTGATTAGTGTGCCTGATTGAGTTTCTTTGTGTTTTGCTCGATTTTGTTAATTTTGCATGCTGTGATTTTTGTGTCGAATTTTTGATTGGGTGTGGATGTTTGTGGGTTGCTGAATGAAATGTAGTGGTAAGAAGTTTTAGTATTGGCGGGCTTTCTTAGTTCATGATGGTGCGAACTAGTTAGTGATGAGGGAATTAAGTACTGCATAGTGATTAATTTTGGATGGTGGTTTGAATTTGTGTTTGCCCGCTTGTCGAATTCCATGTGGTGTGCATTCAGTGTTTAAGTTTTAATGTGCTAATGTTACTATGATTACATTGGATTCTTGCCACCTGAAAATGTTTTTTGTGGTACTCGTGTCTGTATTTGAACAATCCAGGGGCATAAATTTAGGTGGTTTGTGGGAAGGTTTTTGTTTTTTGATTTTTGGTAACCTTGAATCTGTGATTGCATCAATCTGCTTGCCTCATTTGCTCAATATGATGAATAGGGAGTTTAAGATGTGAAAACCCTTTAATGGATTCTTTGTTTTAAATTTTTGGTTGTCTGTAAATGTTAACCAAAAAAAGAGAAGTAAAAATAGAGTTTTCAAGCTGATGTCCACATACCAGTTCAAACTTGTGAGTAAATTACATAGGACCTTTTCAAGATCTGTATAAGATTTCCAAGTCACCTTAATGGGTTTTAATTTAAGCATCAGAGAGGATCAGGTTGAAATGATCTAACCTTCTTCTTGCTATTTGTGTCTCCATCATTTTTTTTTTCTTTTAATAGAAAATTGGTGGTAGAAGAGAAGAAAATTTTAATACAAAAAGAGCTTTGTACACATGCCATAGAGACTAGATTTCGAAATAGAAGCAAGAAGTTGCATTGGAGGAAGAAGCAGGAGTTACTGTAAAAAATTATTGGTCAAATTTGAACTGGAAAATCATTTGGAATAAAATGGAAAACCGTAAACGTCTTGCATTTGAAGAAGCAAAATTACCATAAAAAATTATAGGTGAAATTTGAACTGGAAATGAGTGGAAAACCATAAGCATCGATCTGGATGCTTATAAATCCATACTCCATGGGGTAGGAAGTAGACCGATGTGGTCTGGAAAGTTGTGTCCAAGCTGGAGTGCCTTTTTAGGCACTCTTGTCTTTTTTTGATAGGCCAATTATTGCTCGATAAAAAGGCGCCTAACAAAATGGGGACACTATCCTATTATATGTGAAGCATACAAGAAGTACCAAGTGCAACGGAAAAGAAAGATGGTTGCTGTGGGGGTTTGATAATTTGGTGCGGGATGGTAAAAGGGTGAGGTTTTGGAAAGACATTTGGTGCGGGAACACGCCCCTTTGTGAGGCCTTTCCCTCCTTGTTTGATTTAGCAGGTTCTAAAGATGCGTGGGTAGCGGACTATTGGGACCCAATGGGGGAAGAGGGAGGGTGGACTCCCCACTTCCTTAGACCTTTCAATGATTGGGAGGTGGAGGAGGTGGAGAGATTCCTTTCGTCCATTCAAGGAAAAAGGCTGGATGCTGATGTGGAGGATAGGATAGTGTGGAAAGAGACGAAAAATGAGATTTTCACCGTAAAATCACTTTATAAGTCTCTTGTTCATAGCTGTGCAGTCTCATTTCTGTGCAATATTATTTGGAGTCCGTATATTCCTACAAAGGTGAGTTTTTTTTGCTTGGGAAGCTTCTTGGGAGAAGGTCCTTACTCAAGATCAACTCAAGAGGAGGGGCTGGATTTTAGCCAACAGATGTTGCTTGTGTTATGTTGAAGAGGAAAGGATAAATCACATCCTTGTTCATTGTTCTAAGGCGAAGATTTTGTGGGATCTTGTGTTTTCTCTATTTGGGGTTAATTGGGTTCTTCCGTTTATGGTTAGAGACACTCTATTAAATTGGTATGTTTCTTTTAAGGACAAGAAGCATAGAAAGGTTTGGCTGGCAGTCCCTCTTTGTTTATTTGGACGGTTTGGAAGGAAAGAAATAGGATAGTCTTTGATAATGAGGTTTTGTCGATTCAAAGATTGAAAAATTCATTTGTTTGTAATCTTTTATCCTGGGCTAAATCTTCTATAGCTGTAGGCCCATTAACATTGTTTAACTTTGTGGAATGGTTGGGTTCTTGTTGAGGGCCGGTGAGTGCTTGTGTTTTTGTTGTTTTTTTTAGGTGACGCTTGTATACTCCCTGTATGCTCTGGGTCGCCTTTCAAGGACCCTTTTTCTAATATATCTTTGTGCATTTACCTATCAAAAAAAAAAAAAAAAATTGTCCTTTTTAGATTTCATGGATAGATTGGGCATGTTATGAGGCCAACTTTGAGTCTGTTAGGCATCTTAATGTTAGAAACTATCCCAATCCATGGGTTGAAACACGTGTACATGGCATGAAATAGATATGCAGGCATAGCGGATCTTCTAAAAGTAAGATGAGGAATGGTGATATATAAGCATATTGATACATAATTAAATTACACATGACATGTATATGTGTTTGACTTAATTTATCCAAATTTCTAGATTAGCAATTTCATTCTGGATGAAGAGGCTTAACAAAATGTTGTATATTTATATTACATATGTGCCAGTAATATTATTCCTCGTCTATTGTAGTTGTTTTTTAACCTTTTCAAACCAAAATAGCTACATTTATGTATGTAGTATGTTTAGAATGTGTAGGCTCTATGTGATATGGAAAAATTATATTAAAAATTCTTGACATGTTTGGAAAGTGTCAAAACATGTCTAGGATTGTCGAAGGAGTATCCATCCAACAAAGAAACAACTTCTGTTTGAAGTGTTAGGTGCTAGAATACAACACATTTCTGGTGCCAGTTAATCCTCCTTTGGTGTGGGATGGTATAAACGTATAGACAAATACTATCTAAGAATATCCTATGATGAAATTGTTTCTGAATGAATTGTGTTTAAAAAAGCTTGTTGGATCTCAAATGGTAACTTATTTGGGAGCATTACAAATAATAAAGATTTTAAAAACAATAATGATTATTTTTATTTTTATCTTTTATTTTGTGAAGCATTCCTTGAATAAAGTTCTACCTTAAAATCATGTCTCCATATCCAAAGAACAATGCACCCCAGATCTCTTTATACTTGTGATGAAGTATCTGTAATTTTGCATGATGTTTTTTATACACAAATTTTGATTCTATAGCATTTTGGAAGAGCTCCATAAATGTTGAAATTGGGTTATATCATGGTTTTCAGATGCATCAAATGCTAACTACAATTTTAGCAAGTCTGTTGTAAACATTTCAGAACAAAATTACATAACCCACCATGTCTTCTATAAGATTTTGACTTATTAAATTATAGACTTTTGAAGTGATTTTTTAATAAGGAATCTGTTCTCCTTTTGATATAGATTTCATGAAATTTTGTGAAGTTTTAACATTCTTTTTGAAGGTGGATTCCCCAACCGCTGCTACCCACTTCTCACCACATTAAAATATTGTTCAACTATGGTAAATATATAAATTGATATGGGTATATTGTGTTTGAGAATTTGCAATGCAACCATGTGTATGTCCATCTGTCACATACAGAGTAGAATAGAAAAGATAACAAGATTCTGGATTAAGAATTATTTCTTTATTTTTTTATAAGTATAAAGGAGTTTACTGAATTGGTTTAGAATTTCAGAAGAATAGTTGCTAGGAAGTAATAGAATACTGCATTTTAGGTGAATGTCAAATTGTGGGTTACATGTTAATTGTGTAGCATGTTCATCTATCACATATAGAATAGAACATAAAAGATAAGGAGATGTTGCCTTACGATTTGTTTCTTTTTTTCTTTTTTCCATTTAAGTATAAAAGAGTTGAGGTGATTTGGTTTAAAATTTCAGAAGAATAGTGGAAAGGAAGTTGTAAAACATCACATTATAGACTACTTGTTTGTGTTATGATCCTGTTAGGAAATAAGGGTTCTAAGATGTTTGCAAGTTCTAATATGTTTAAACATAATATATAAAGAGTTAATAGAATAAATATTAAAAAAGGGAAAAATCATTCCTATGGTTCAGTCTTTTGTCACCTTTTTAAGGAAAATAATGAAAAAAAATAAGAATTAATACCTAATAGAGAAACTGAATAACGGGTTTTTAGGGTAAAAAATAAACCATAACATATCCAGGATGCCAACTTCTGTTCCTTTCTAATGCTTCTGAAAAAGTAAATAGGGAACTTGTTCATACTGCCAGTAATGCTTTATTAACTTGATGTTAATTATGCTTAATATTATTTGTGCATTTGTAACTACATCATCACATTAACCAGGTGGCATAAATAAACTTTATTAACCTCTCTTAGAGTTCTTTGATTGTTTGTTGTTTTGTTTTGCTTTTGCTGTTTGGCACAGTTCATACACCTCTTGTGTATGATGGTTGCACCCCTTTTTGTAATTAACATGTGTCTCAACTTTGTCTACGTTAAGAAAAAGGAAAAATCATCTCACTTTTGGCAGAAAACTAAGAGCTCTTACATTAGATATCAAAAAGAATGATATGCAACAGTTGAGCTCTTACAATAGATATCAGAAGGAATGATATGCAACAGTTCTATTTTAGTATATAGACATCCAAACGAGCATCGTCAAACTTTGGAAATTGAGATACCACTCACAAGTCTTAAAACATATGCTATTTGGGATAAGCTTAATGTGTCAGGCACCTCAATCAGAGCATTTTAGGGAACATTTTTCAATAAAAATTAACTATAACATCTGTTCTCAACTATCTCATTTGACCTTTTTATAGAATCTAAACTCCCTCATTGGTAGAGCACATAAAAAATTTCTAATTTTTTTGATAGGTAAAGGAAATTTCATTAAAAGCCAAAGAGGCTAAATAAAGAGTATACACGGAGTATACCAAGGAACAAAAGAACAAAAGACAGTAAGGCAACAAGCCTGACCCTTACTTGGTAGCTAACCAGTTTACAAAATCAATCAAAGAGAAAGTGTGATCCCCTATATACACCTTAGCCCAATTCACAAAAGTGTACAAAAAAGTGGATTTAATTTCTTGGTCATTCATCTCAACATCGTCAAAGGCCCTCGTATTCATTTCTTTCCAAATGGTCCACATCAAGCAGAGAGGGGCAGCTCTCCAAGCTTTCTCCCTTTTCTTGCCCACAAAGGAATCATGCCATCCCAAGAGGTTCCTCTTCACAGAGGAGTGCATCACCCATTGCACCCCAAAAAGGGAGAGGATCAGAAGCCATAACATTCTGGCCTTCTCACAAAACAAAAGAAGGTGATCTGTGGTTTCCTTTTCATTTTTGCACAAATAGCACCTGTTGGGGATGCTCCACCCACTTCTCTTTAGGCGATCAATGGTGAGCAGCTTGCTCCAAGCCGCCTCCCAACCAAAGAAGCTAGCCCTAATTGGAACCCAAGGCGTCCAAATAATTCTAGCCGGGAAAGGAGGTATACTGCCCCTTGAGAACTAGTTATAAAAAGACTTGACTGAGAAGGTCCCCTTGAAAACGAGTCATAGAAATTCTAAAAATTAGATGTAATTATGGCAAAAAATTTCTAATGCCATAATTACATCTAATTTTTAGAATTTCTATGTTATTTGATTCTTTGGTTTATCATGATCTTATAATTCTGATTTTAACAGAAATCTTTGCAATAACCCTCGTCATTTCACTAGAATAGACGTGATGCTAAAAACTCTTCCAGAAACTTGTGCCATGAAAAGTGCCCCCCGAGCCTTCTTTTCTTTTTTCATTTTTACTTCATTTTGTTGAAAATCCTTTGATGTAGGACAACCCTAGGATAGTTGTCTACACTCAAGGGTAGGTGAGCTAGGGTTTTATTTTTAGGGTGTAAGGAGAGGAACAAGGAATAATTTTTATGGTAGAGAAAATTATAAGATAAGAAATAGAGAGAAAGAAGAAACAATGAAGAAAAGATGGAAAACCTTAGAGTCTCACTAAGGCCTTCTAGGAGTCTCACCTAGAAGAAAATCAATGGAGTCTCACCATTGAGGGTTGCAACCTTGCTATAAAAGAAAGTATAATATTATTCATCAAATTCATTCCTTTGATTTACATTGATTAGCTTATTTATAGGCTTTTCTAAGAAATCCAAGGTCTACTAGGACTCTAATAACCTATCATGACTCAAATTCTAATTATATTATAACTCAACTAGCTAATCCTAATTAGACTCCAACAAATACCAATCCCAATTCAAGCCTAATTAATATTAATCCTACTTAAAGTTTACTTAGGTCTTCACTTTCTTCCTTGAATAAACTTTAAAAGGCTTTCCCCCATCATCCTTTTAGACTTCAAATGCTGGTGTTTCATTGAAGTCTATCTTTCTAACCATCAGCATTAGCTACTAAATCAGTTGCCCTTCCTCTGTTTTCTAGTATGACTATGCATGTTACAGTTGATTCTGTCTTTCTTTTTCTTTGGGCTCCATTGAAGTGTGCAATGACAGAAGACTTGACTCAAATGGTCATGCTTTCAGATAATAGGAGAAGATTTGGTCCTCGATCTAAGGCATGGAAAAATAGGAATTGTGTGGCCAAGCCCAAATATTTCACTCACCCTAGCTCAACTGAGCTCCATTTATTTCCTGCCTTCACTTCTGAGCTCTGGTTAAGCTGCTCATCTGGGCTTAGCTTGCTAGTGCTTAAGTCTATCTTAGCTGTTAGACAGCCCCAGAGCTACTTCTCTTATCATATGCTACTGTAGCACATTCTGTAAGGGCTCACAGTGAAATGATTACACAATATCTCTATCCAACCCTTTGACCAATAGGAGTAATGGATATTGGTGAAATTCTTTAAATTTATTAGGGAGATTTCACTCTCTTTTCCTGCCTTAAATTTGGTGAAATTCTTTTCTTATTAGAGAGAAATTCTTTTGCCCTACCCTCGTCATCTTTTTGTGCCTTTTTTTTTATTGGTAGAAGCTAATAAATATATTAATGAAGTGCCAAAAAGGGCACACTAGAGTACACAAGACGTATACAACGGTCGCCGAAGGTAGCAAAAAAGGACAAGGGAAAATAAAAAACAACTCCCTCCTTGAATAAAAACCCAACCAATTAACGAAGGTGAGTAAAGACATCGGACCTTCAGCTATATACAAGTTAGACGAAGACAAGAAGTTACTAAGGAACACTGTTTTTAGCCTTTGGTCAGAAAACTCCTCATTATCAAAAGATCTTCTATTTCCCTCCTTCCAAATTGTCCAAAAGAGGCACAAAGGGGCTGCTCCCCATACTTTTTTCTGCTTCCTTCCAATGAAAGAGCCGCTCCACTCAAGCAGAGTCTCTGTTACGGAGAAAGGCAGTACCCAAGAAACGCCAAAAAGGGACAACAAAAGCTGCCACAAAATCCATGCCTTAAGACAATGTAGCAGAATATGCTCAGTTGACTCCTAGACATGGCATAGAAAACATCTATTAGATCTCTCCTCTGAAGCTGATCTAGCATTAGAGCTTTTCCCCAAGACGTCTCCCAAGCAAAAAAAACTTGCCTTAGGAGGAACCCACACATTTCAAACAATTCCTACTGGAAAAGGCACAGAAGAATTTCCCAGCTCTAGCACAGCGTACAGAGACTTGACGGAGAAAATTCCACTTTTTGTCTCTGACCAAATCACAATATGCTCACCTTTCCCATTCACCACCTTAACTTGCAGCCTCACCAGCAAACACTCCACATCCACAATCTCCCAATCATTTAGACACCTAGAGAATCTAAGAGTCCCAAAAGCCCCTCATCTTTTTTGCCTTGCCTTTCCCCCCCCTTTATTTCTGACTTGCTATAATTCTATTGGTGGGTTATAACTTGTTTGCAGTGAAGCTCCAAAACTTGCAATAAAGAGTGAAAAATTTGAAGAAGTAACATCTAGCTCTTATCAATTCTTTATGGATGTGCATTTTCTTAATAACCTAAATCAGAATAAGGTACTTGTACGATCATGCATTTTTTTCCCCTCATATTATACTCATTCTTGCCTTTCTTCCCTATTTGTGTTGATCCATCTTTCATTTAGGTTGATATCTCATTCACATGTTTCTTCATTGATGTGAGAACTCTTTACTTGTTTCATATGTTGTCCTAATCACATAAACTATTGATCAACACCTCTTTATTTCTGGGATTATGGGGATGTTCTACAGTATCAGAAGTAATTTTGGTTAGCTTCTTCTCAATTAATGGAAAGTGACAGCCACTTTGAAGATACTTCTGAACTAGCCATCAGCAGAAGTTTCTCAAGTAATCAACTCAAAAATGCTGTTTGGGTCACTGTCATGTTTCTTTCATGAACTTGTTAATTGTTAATGAGCAGCACCTTGAAAGTTGCTGAAAACTTGTTAGTTTTTAGTTATTCTATGTTTGTTATTGAAATAGAAAGTATTTATGGAAAATGGCAATTTTCTTTCATCTCCGGTGTTTTCTTGCTTAATGGAAACAACATTTTTTCCTACCAAGCATCTTTGCCTTGTCAATAGTGTTGTCTTGACTTTGTGAGAAATTGTAATTTGCATGACTCACTAGTTTCTAGTTTATCCTTCCTAGTCATGTCTGTCCAAATGATCTTGCAATATTGAATTTTAATGATTATGTTTTTCTCTTATGTTTAATTCAATGTGGGGATAAGATGATCCGATCTTTGAAATTTGCCTATCTCAGTCCTTTTTTAAATGGCAATTGTTGTAATTGTTTCCTCATGCACATAAGCACAAGTAAAATGAGTGGACTAAAACTGAAAATTCTTTATTTTCTATTATTAAAAGGTTTAATTGTTGTTTTTATTTGATTCCATCCTGTTCCTTGTTTCTATGCATGGCCTTAATTGCTGACCTTTTCCAGGCAATCGAAGTGGTTCAGTTGCTTTCTGTTATAAGTTCAGTACCTTGGGTGGTATAAGATTGAACTTTCTCCAAGAGGATCCCATGGAGCTGAAGGTTTCATCTCCAAAGCCTAGTGGTCTATCTCCATCTGATGGTGAGAGTGATCCTGAGGAGAAAGAAATCAGTGATGAGGATGATGATGATCGTAATCATAAGCATCGTAGGAGGGAGACACGGTCTCAGTCCCTGGAGAGAGATTCTCTTGAACAGGTTTTATCAAGGCCTTACAGGAAGCGTAACAAACCCTTTGAAAATGGACATTCTTTCAGAGAAAATGATTCTCAGTCAAGTGGATCATGGAAAAACTATAACATTTCCCCTATGGAGAAAGACTTTTCTGGGAAGTTTGAGAAAAGGCGTCCCGGTTTAGCAACATTTGCTCGGGCACCTTTAGATTTGAATCAAAGAACAAGGATGAACCAATCTTTTTCTGGTGATTCTGGTCCTGTTAGGGGAAGAGGAAGGGACCCTGGTTCTTGGAACCAACGTGATCCTAGATTCAGCCAAGTTGATATTGCTTCTCAAATGGTTCAAGGATCTATTCCCCCAGGTCTGTATGCAGGAAGGGGGTTGCCTAATGTTTCAAACACACAGAATGCTTCTTGGAGTGGGTTTGGGCTACTTCCAGGAATACCAAATGGTGCTCTGGATTCCCTCCATTCATTGGGTTTGCAAGGGACACTCAGACCACCTCTCAGTACTTCTCTGAATAAGAGTATTCCACGCCAACGATGTAGGGATTTTGAGGAACGTGGATTTTGTCTAAGAGGAGACATGTGCCCAATGGAGCATGGGGTCAATCGAATTGTTGTGGAAGATGTTCAGGTATGTGAGAGATTGAGAATAATTACTGTTGCTCACTTCTGTGATATATTTGATTTTGTAAAATGTTTTGTAAGAAAGAGGTGGAAAAGACCATGCATCTCTGTCAGAACCAATCACTTGGTGGGTCTTGGGGATATTCTGCATCTGAAATGATTTGAAAAATATCTTTACTTTGATCTGCCAATCATCAATAATGTGCTGTTCATTTTTTTTGGATATTTTTTTTCAAAGATTTATTAAATAGTTTGCTACAGCTGACTACACACACTCGAACACTGAGTTGATGGCTTCTCTAGTTATTCTTCTTGGTTACCTGTTCTTCACTTGGGTTTTATGTTCTCATATTTTTTTAGTAGAAAACTGAAAGTGTTGTTAGTAGAGGAAATGAAAATATGAGAAAGGTTATGTTGTTGTCATGTGCATGCACATGCATGAATGATTGATTATTTCTAACTGCCTCTCTGCCTAAATATAATGAGGCTGTCATTGCATGCCTGGGTAGGATCTATCATCATCATCTCAGATTTTAACAATAATAGTAAAATGGTTTGTTTTATTTTATTTTATTTTATTTTTTCAATGTTAGGGGTACAATATTCAAATTGGTGAATTGAAAATCCATTTTTCTGAGCTAGGATCTCTCATTATCTTCAAGCAATTATCTTTTTTGGCTTTCATGTATGTTTTGACTGCTATAGCTAATTTGTTGTTTTGCAAATTTCAGAGTCTTTCACAGTTTAACCTCCCTGTTTCACTTCCAAGTGCACATCTTCTGGGAACACCTGCTGGACCAGGGCCTTTACCTTCTGTTAATGCACCTCCAAGCACATTGATGAATAGCAAAGGATTTCAAAGCAAAAGTGGCAAGCCTGAAGTGGCTGAGGATGAGTTAGGACTGAATGGTGCATTTTCAGGTTCTGCTGTTGGAGGTGGAGCTGAGCTGTATGATCCTGATCAGCCCCTTTGGAATAATGATTGTCCTGAAACACCAAGTGCACTATTAGCCCTACATTCGCCCAAGATTGATGAAACTGAGTGCTTGTTGGATGCTAATTCTTCTGATCGTTATCATGCCAGATTATGTGACGGCTCAGATAATGGACGCCCAGTTAAAAACACTGGGACTACTGTTGGCTCACAGAGTACAAATGTTTCTGTTTGGGGGAGAATTGGTGGTGCAAAAGATCGATTAGAAGCAAAAGAGAAAATTGATTCTGTGATAAGTTCCTCAGATTATCTCGAAAATGAAGGTAAGGAAGATCAGGAGGCATTAACTAGTGTTCAAGGCACTTCTCGTCAAGGAAAGCGGATTATTGTAGAGGACATTGGCCCAAAGAAAGTGGATTTGTCCTCCAGGACACAAGGTGATGCTATGCGTAATATTAGGAAACCATCTCAAAAGGCGCTCCGTACTCTATTTGTTAATGGCATTCCACAGAAAAACAACAGAAAAGAGGCCCTCCTTTCACATTTTCGGAAATTTGGGGAGGTTATTGACATCTATATTCCATTGAATAGTGAACGAGCTTTTGTCCAGTTCTCTAAACGGGAAGAGGCAGAGGCTGCTCTACAGGCACCGGATGCTGTAATGGGTAACCGCTTTATCAAGTTATGGTGGGCTAATCGGGATAGCGTCCCTGATGACAGCATTAGCGGTGGCAACGGTGCATCTGTAATCCCCCATGGTGTGACAGCTGCTTCAGTTCCATCTCATCCATCTGCTGTCAATAGGGCAAAAGATAATCTTCAATCTGCAGCCCCAAAAGTTAATGCTGCCCATGCTATTGATGCTCCTTCTCCCACATCTGATCACTCTAAACCAATTGTTACAAATGGTCCCAAGGCTCCGCCTCCTTTGCAAAAGAAACTAGAGAGTTTAGAGCTTATGAAGGAGGAACTTCGCAAGAAGCAGGAAATGCTGGATCAAAAGCGGAATGACTTCCGGCGCCAGTTGGATAAGCTTGAGAAACAAGTATAGCTAGTTTCCTTATCTTGAAAATTTTCTTTTGTTATATATTGATTTGTTTAGTTTGAGCCCATAACCTGCTATAACCTCTTGATTTTGTACTTTCTTTTGACAGGGAATAAATACTTACATGTAACTATAAAACAGATAAGTAAGAGGGTGAGATATCCTCCCAAAGGATGAGAGAATACAAGAGATAAAGTCCCTTGGAGAATATATGTAACTGAGCAATAAGTGGAAACAAAAATTCTTCTAACCATTGCCAATTTGTGGGGCTGGAAATCTCCAACAAATTCCATCTAAGATGAGGCTCTGCAAGTGGCTAACAATCCCCTCTTAGAATGTATATAAATAGGCAATAAGCCAAAACAAAAACCACCCTTCTAACCATTGCCTATCTATGGCAGCTGCAAGTCCCTAACAAATTTCATCCAAGAAGAGGCTCCCCACTTGTCTAACACGTTCGCTTTATGATGTACATCTAAGTCTCTAACTAAAGGGTCCAACTAAAGGGGACACAACATTCCTTAGAAAGTTTTGGATTTGTCTAAACCACCATTGACATAGGATAACTAGTCCCAAGAAAGTAGTCAAGTCAACTAGTATCATAATAATATTTAAATTACCTAGGAAACTTGAGACTTGTATTACTTGGTTACTTGTGGTGAATATTGATGAGAATTTTCATTTTCTAAGTGTTGGAAGTTGTGAAGACATTAAAGGGTTATTGAGATAAATAGGAGGGAAAAATGATGGAAAAAGTTCTTTTGCCTTTTTTGTTCTAAATTTTTAGTTAATGGAAGTCTCATCTTGAGAGTTTCTTTGGCTGATTTTAAACTTTCTTGGGTTAAATGTGTTTTGTCCTTTTCTCTTTCTTGCTTTTGTTACGGCAGCCATGATCTGCTCCTCTAAGTAGAAACCCAAGGAATGCTGGTCAAAGAATCCTCTCCTACCCATATGTTCCTAAAACTTTGCTTTATTAATATTCTAAGAGTGCTTTTGGGTATCAAGTGTGTGATCCTAAAATATAAAAGCCTAGTCTTGCAAACGTAATTCTTAGATTAGGCTAGGAATCTCCATATGGTAAGACATTGTAATTTGGTATTCTTTTACTAATCAAAAGAAATTGGTATTCTTTGTGGGCCAACACTTTTTTTTTTTATAGGTAAGTAGTAACCATGTATTAAAAAGAGAAATGCTAAAAAGCGCTTAAAGTATACAGAGAGAGTATACGAAGGGTGCCAACCAAAAAAGGAAGGGCTAACAAAAAACAATGCCGCTCAATGAACCCTTAACCAATCCACAAAATCTACAATAGAGGAGCCCAAAACTATACACAATTTGGACTACACTTAAAGATTACAAAGAAAAGTTTAATCCCTTGGTCAGACAACTCTTTGTTATCAAATGCTCTATTGTTCCTTTCTTTCCAGACCATCCAAAACAAACACAAAGGAGCAACTTACCAAACCTTCTTCCTTTTCCTACCCACAAAAGACTTGTGCCAACTTAAGAGTAACTCTCTTATTGAAGAGGGCAACACCCAAGACACACCAAACAGAGAAAACAAAAGATGCCAAAGAACCTGAGTCTTGATGTAGTGGATGAGCATGTGATCAATCGATTCTTTCTGTTTATGACAAAGAAAACATTTGTTTTCCATTGACCACCCTCTCCTCATTAAAAGATCCAAAGTTAAGACTTTACTCCAAGTAGCCTCCCATGCAAAGAAGTTAACCTTAGGTGGCACCCAAGAATTCCAAATGACTACAATTGGGAAATTGGAAGGACCTCCCAGTTCTAAAACCTTGTACATGGCTTTAACATAAAATTCTCCACACTTCTCTCTTGCCCACACCAATCTATCCTCTTCATTACTACTCACCCTCCACCTTTGTAATCTCATGAAAAACCTTTCAACCAAATCCACCTCCCAATTGTTGAGCCTCCTAGAGAAACGAGGAACCCAACAACCCCCATCAGAAGAAGCACTCCAAACATTAGTGACCCAAGCCTCTTTGGAAGTGGCTAAGACAAATAGAGAAGAGAAAGAAGAACTAAGCGGTTCGTCTCCACACCACTTGTCTTACCAAAATCTCACCCTCCTTCCATCACCCACAAAGAATGCCACTCTGCTTCCCAAGAAGTCTCATTCCTTTCTTATAACTTTCCAGAGGCCAACCCCATATCCTTCTCTCACTTCGTAGGATCTCCACCCACCCTTCTCTTCCCTATACTTTTCGCTGATGATTTTTTTCCAATAAGCCCCCATTTATGCCACATAACACCAACTCTACTTGCACAAAAAAGCTCTATCGAGGGTTGACAAGTGCTTTACTCCCAACCCTCCTTTGTTTTTATCAGAATTGATAATGGCCCACCGAACCAAATGAGGTTTCTGCTCCAAAGCCCCACCACCCCAAAGGAAGTCCTTTTGGATTTGCTTTAGCCTCATCTTAACAATCCTCAGAATACAAAAGTGGGACATAAAATAAATAGGCATGTTGGAGAAAGTGCTCTAGATTAGAGTGAGTCTCCCGCCCTTGGAAATGTATTGTCTCTTCGACAGTGCTAGTCTTTTGCGCAACCTCTCATTCACACCATCCCCAATTGAGACAGACTTAAATGGAGCACCTAGCGGGAGGCCTAAATATGAAGAGGGAAGGGCACCAACCCTACACCCAAACTCTTGATCGAGCCCTTCTACATTCTCCATTATCCTCATCAGAATTAGCTCACTCTTTTCCAGATTAACCTTTAATCCTAAAATGGCCTTGAATCAAATAAGCATCCAATACAATTAGGTCAATTGATTGTGAGAAGGCTCATAGAAAACAAAGGTATCTTCATCAAACAACAAATGAGAGACCTCCACCCCCTCCCTACCTCTACCACTCACTCGCCAACCAGATAGAAAGCCACCAAAGTTGGCTTTTTTTAGCAAACAACTAAGAGCTTCCATGACAATCACAAACAAGTAAGGTGAAGGTGAATCCCCCTGTCTCAATCCTTGAGAGTTACAAAACAAACCTGTTGGGGAGCCGTTAACAAGGATCAAGAAACTCACAGTAGAAATACACCATCTAATCCACCTGATCCACTTGTCACCAAATCCCATCTTGCTGAGAACCAAAATAAGAAAATCCCAATTGACGGGATCGTTGGCCCTCTATAGCCAACTTACAAATTACACCACAAGCATTCCTCTTCAACAATGAGTCGATAGTCTCATTAGATATCAAAGAAGCATATAGAATTTCCCTTCCCTCCAAAAAGGCATTCTGAACAAGACACAACCTTTCCCACAAGCTTCTTTAATCTGTTTGTGAGAACTTTAGCTAGTGGCTTGTAGATTTTGCCCCCCAAACTTATTGGCCTAATGTCTTTTAGGTTCTCAACCCCCTCTTTTTTTTCAGTATAAGCACCCAAAAAGAAGTATTCAAGCTCTTCACAAATTTTCCATGCTCATGGAACTCCCTAAATACCCCCATCACATCCTCCTTCACAAAGTCTCAGCTGCACTGCCAAAAAGCCAAGAAAAAACCATCTGGGCCTGGAGCTTTATCTCCACTAAGGTCTGAGAGGGCTTTGAACACCACAATCTCAGAGAATGGCTCCTCCAACAAGGCTACCTCTGCATCCCCTAACACATCAAAGGTCAGCCCCGTGCAGCTGGGTCTCCAGTCCCCATTCTCAGGCAACAGGGACTGAAAAGCCTGGACTGCGCTTGGGAGATTTATAAGACATAATGAAGGAAAAAAAATAGTTTATTTTATTTTTATTTTTTTAAATTGGTACAAAACTGAGAGAGATCATTAAAATGGAAAATAGAATATACTAAGAAGGATGAGATATTTTTAAAAAAATGGAGGAAACTAAAACCTGCTCCCAAATACGCCTCTGCTAAAACAGAGGCACATACGCAAAATATGCCTGTTACTGGCCCAAAGATCCAAAGAGATCAGACTAAAAGTAATTCCTGTTGTTGACTCTCAATTTCTCTCACTCCACATTTTTCTGGAACTCCCTACATGCATGGTAACACGAAGGTATTGCATGTGTTTCTGCCTCTAATATAATTGTGAAGAAAGGTTAAGAAGTGTTACATCCTGAAACTCTGTAAGAGTTCTGGTGTTCCTTGCAATCCAAATTGCCTACACTGTGACAAGCAATGCATACCACCAAAGACTGTACTTTTAGGACCTCTATGAAAGCTCTGAAAAATGCTACAATGACAAGTTTCTAGTTGTTTTCATCATACACTTCTTATCAGCATGAAAATATAAAATTTATTACTATACAGCAATAGAAAATATCATTTCCTTGTGACTACTGTTCTCAAGTTTTGCCTGTTTGCAGGCCACAGGACTCAAGGGTGAAGTAGGAGCTGAGCAAGCTGCAAAGAGACCTAAAGTGGGAATAGTTGGTGATGCTGCAAAAGCTGCAACTCCAAGGTGCACTGATCCGGGTATTGCTGTGGGATCACCACAAACTGAAATAATGATGGATAAGAACAAGTCTGCTGAGAATGTTGTGCCCCATAGTTCAAAAACAAATTCAGCTATGGTGCTGCTGGAGCCTACTGTCTTGAAGCAGTCAGTTCGTCCATTAGCACTTGGTGGGACTCCTTCCCAAATGAATAGATATAAATTGGACAACCGTCCTATGGGATTTAGGATTATGGCACCTTTACCAACAGGTCTTGCAAACGTGAGTCTCCCTCGCTCTCTCTCTCCCTCTCCCTTACTTAGTTCCTTGTCAAGCTGTATCAACATTCCCAATCTCTCCCTCTCTCCCCCTCCCCCGCCCAACCCCCCCAGCACCCCCCCATCTTTGTCATGAGAAAGCTCATAATTCATCTCTTCCTCCCCTCCCTCTTTTTTTTCTTTTTTCTTTTTTGGGCTTGTTTTCCCTGATAACTCAGTAGAACTAACCATTGAGGGTAATGTGAATGAATGATCTGAGTCCAGAAAATAGTTTAGAAATCATCTCGTAGATCCTGCCTCCACCCTCTTCTTTTTGGCCTGTTTGCTCTGATAAATCAATACAACCAACCATTGAGGGTAATGCGAGTGAATGATCGTAGTCTTAGTCCAAAGAACTTTTCAATCATAATATCCATCAATTCCATCCTTTCATGGATGCAAGAAAGAAGCTGTCATTAAAATTCCATATATACTGGGCATGTGTGACAGCATGAGTGATGGTAATGATGTTAATTTTTACAATTTTGAACTAGCATTCTTTTATGGATGGAGTAAAATTCTATGCATCCTGTGCTGTGCCTCTTATACTATTTCATAATTAAGCATTCAAGATTTTATTATGCCATTTATTTATCTAATCAAATATAAGGTATGATATCTCAATGTTCTCTAGGAATCCTATGTGTTCTTTCTCCTTATGCTATTTCATAGTTAAATACTTATGATTTTATGTTGCCATTTATACATCTGATCAAATATAAGGTAAAACTGATGTCTCAATTTTCTCTAGGTGGCTGTTTTGAAGGAACACTTCTCATCATATGGTGATCTTTCCACTGTGGAACTAGAAGATCTAGAAGCCCTCGATGGTGGTAATGGGTCAGATGCATCCAGAAATTGCTCAGCTCGTATAACCTTCACAACACGTCGTTCAGCTGAAAGGGCATTTGTAAATGGTAAATGCTGGCAAGGCCACAATTTGCACTTTATGTGGTTGATATCAAGTAATTCTGGCAATGAGCTCGGTGGCCGAGAAAGTTCTCCATCTGCTTCTAAGGGGTCTTCAGATGCTGATCTTCAACCTGCAGGAAAGGTAGCATGCAGTGTATCTCTGGAAACAGTTCTCTCAGGAAATGGAGAACCTGAAGATTCAGAAAGAAAAAGTAGTATGGAGCATAAGGAACCTGATGGAAATTTTCAGGCAAGTCCAACTCTGTTGTGTGAGGAACAGTCACCAAAGAGCAATGTTTGTTGAGGATGGCATAATTGTCAAATTTGTACAGTGAGGTAAAATTTTAAATCTATTGAACTCTAATTTCAAGTGTCCTGGTTGAGTTGGTGAAATCTTAGTTTTCAAAATTTTCTTATTTCATGGATGGGATGCATGTAAAATGGGAATTTTCTGATTTCATTATTCCCAGCTGTGGAAATTGTTGGTTAGTTGAGTGATGAATCATGTTATATCATTTCAGATACTTAGAGTTGTCTAGGACTGAGGATTAAGGTGAAATATTTTGTTGAAATAAATCTAATGTTTAAACGATAGTGTTTTGAATCTTGTGTGTGTGTGTGTTGCACACGATTATATGTGGTTTCTACAATTGAAATTCAGTTTGTAGCTATACCAAATATCATATCTGAATTAAACCTGGTAACTTTTACTTTCTTATGTTTGAAGTGTGGCCTCGCTGCATTGTGATTGACTTGTTCTATGAAGACATTACCATATAATATTTTTGATAAATAAGATAATGGATTAAATGTGCAACTAGTACATAAGAGTACACAATACATATACAATGAGTGCCAAGAGGCAAAACAAAAAAGAAGGGAAACAAAAAACTACTCCCTCTCTCAACAAGAACCTAACCAATCCACAAAATGAATTAAAGACATTGTGCTTCCATTTATGTACACTTTAATCCACAAAGATAGATTGTTAAGGAAAGAGCTTTTGAGTCTTTGATTTGATAACCCCTTGTCTTCAAACAATCTTTGATTTCTTTCCTTCCAAATAGTCCAGAAAATACATAAGGGGGCGGCTCTCTAAGCCTTCTTTCACCTTCTATCCACAAAAGAACTAGGCCATTCTAGGAGAGTCTCCTTAATCGAGGTAGAAATAACCTAAGGAATATAGAATAAAGAGAACACCAACTACCATAAAATCCTAGCCTTATCACAACGAAGAAGAATGCGATCAATGAATTTTGCCTTCTCTTTGCACAAAGTACACTTGTTGACTAATGACCAACCTCTTCTTTGGAATTGGTCCAAAGTCAACACCTTCTCCAACAAGCATCCCAAGTGAAAAAACTCACCTTAGAAGGAATCTAGGAGTTCAAAATTATCCCTAACGAAAAAGGGTATGCACAACTTGACTCTAAAAGAGAATAAAGGCCTTTTACATAGATCTTTCCTTTGCTATTGCCCTTCCAAATTACTTTATCCTATTTCTCCCTATTCACGGACTGTCCTTGGAGTTTAAATAGGAAACACTCCACAATATCCAACTCCCTGCCATTCAAATGCCTTGCAAAACACAAATTTTAATCTCCTCCTTTTCCTCTGCTCCCATAAATTTGCTAACCACACCTCTTTCGACTTGGTTTAGGCAAACAAGGATGAGAATATCACACTTAAAGGTTCCTCACTACATCACCTATCATTTCAAAACTTCATTTTGCTCCCATCACCCATTGCATAAGGAACTCTTTTATTAAAGAGATCCTGCTTCTTTCTTATGACTTTCCATAATCCAACCCCATAAGAGTCTCTCACCTCACATGACCACTACTCCCCTTCTTCCTTCTTGTATTTCCCCCTTATGATCTTCTTCCAAAGCGTTTCCCTTTAACACGAATAATGCCAACACCATTTGCAAAGAAGAGCTTAATTTTTCTCAAAGAGAGAGATCGAACACCTAGTCCTTCTTTTGACTTGGCCTTACAGATAGTCCACCACTTCATTAAGTGCAACTTGTTCTTTAAGGATCCTCTTTCCCAAAGAAAATCTCTTTGAATCTTTTATAACCTGAATCTCACAATTCTCGGGATGGTGAACGAGAGCATGAAGTAAATTGGCAAACTGGATATAATACTACCAAGCAACATAAGTCGTCCTTCTTTTGAGATGTATTGTCTCTTCCACAATGAAAGCCTTTTGCAAAACCGTTCTTCAACTCCATCCCAAGCTGCCTTTGATTTGTAAGAGGCCCCCAATGGAAGTCCTAAGTAAGAAGTCGGTAGTTCCCTTATCTCACAACTAATCTCAGAAGCTAACTCCTCCATATTATCCACCAAACCTATTGGAATCATCTTGCTCTTCTTCAAATCTATCTTTAACCCAATATGGCTTTGAACCACATGAGAAGCCAACATAAATTAGTGATTGCTCTTGAGAAGCCCCACAAAAAGCCATAATGTCATCAACAAAGAGAAGATGAGAAATTTCCTCATCTCACCTTCTCTTCTCCCATTTTAAAACTTGAAAGAAAATCTCATTCCTGGGCTCTCACTAGCAAGCTACTGAGAGCCTCTATTGCAATCACAAAAAGGTATGGGGAAAGGAGGTTCCCTTGTCTTAACCTCTTAGAGCTTTGAAAGAAGCCTGTGGAAGAACTGTTTACCAAAACAGATTAATTGGCTGAAGAAATGCACCACTTAATCCATTCTTCATTTATGCGTGAACCCCATTTTGCCCAGAATCGCTATTGAAAAACCCCAATTGACATGGTCATTAACCTTCTCAATGTTGAGCTTACACAACAATCCATAGTTCTTATTTTTAAACATGGAATCAACAACCTTGTTTGTTTTTTATCATCCCTATCAAGAATTTGTCTTCACTCTACAAAAGCATTTGGAAACTTGGAAACTACTTTTTCTACCACTTTCTTGAGTCTATTGGCCTACATTTTTGCAAATAGTTTAGAGAGGCTTCCTACCAAACTTATAGGCCTAAAATCCTTGAGATCTTTTGGGCCTCTCTTCTTAGTGATAAGCACTAGAAACGAAGCATTTAAGCCTTTTTACAAACCTACCGTGTTCATGAAACTCATTACAGAAGCTTAACACTTAGTTTTTACAAACTCCAAATTGAATTGCCAAAAGGCTATAGAAAAGCCATCCGGGCCATAGAAAAGCCATCTAGGCCATAGAAAAACTGTCTGGGCAAGGGGCTTTGTCACCATTCAACTCTGACAACGCACCAAACGCCTCCTCCTCCGTGAAAATCTCCTCCAACTTCCTAGCTTCTTGATCATCTAGTATCGCAAAGGGCATAGCATCAATGCTAGGCCTCCAATCCCCTTCTTTAGAGAGAAGGGTCTTAAAAGCCCCAACCACCCCCTCCTTTATCTCTCTCTTCTATAAGCCACACCCCATTTACTTTAATCTTAGCATCTTATATTGGCCATTTTATGGAAAAACTTAATATTTCTATCTCCTTCCTTAAGCCAATTTTCCCTTTGTCTCCAAGACACTTCTTTGAAGATGCTTCTTCCATCAAAGTCCACTTTTGTTAATCTTCCCTGACAGTCTTCCTAGCTACTGCCTCAACAAGAGATAGAGCACCTTCCCTCTCTTTGGCATCCCAAAAACCCAATTGATTAAGGCCTCCTTCCTCATGGAGACATTACCAAACATCTCTTTATTCTATCTTTTCAATAATAATCTAAGGGCTTTTTACTTAGAAGCCAAAATGAATCTGGCAGAACCAGAAAAATAAATGCCCACCCACCAACCCTTCAACAGCTCTGAGAACCATTCCTCCCTTGACCCCATGTTTTCAGACCTAAAGGGAGTATGACCTCTTCTTACTATCTAATATTAAGTACAATCCTTGTTTTGACACTAGAAATTCCAATCTGACTAATTTTTCCATCATGTCCTTGTACAACCAATATCTGAATTTATATTTAGTACCACCAGTTATTCTTTGATTGCTGAAATCATCTATCACCTGAACAATTGTCTACATTTCTGTAATTTGGAAAATTTATATATCTTATCATAATATGGGATGAATTTGCTCTGATAGCGTGTTTCAGCAACTTCTAAGTCAAAAGCGCCCTCTCTTCCACTACAATCGGTACTCATGTACGGAACCTGATGGAATCTTTTACCTTGATTTCACTAAATTCATTGAGGAAAATTTGTTGAGCTCCTTTTAGTTCAGATCAGCAAGAGCAGATATTTATGCTATATGAAGTCAAGTGGAGGCTGCTGCTTCATTTTTTTACCCCAAACTGGGGGTCAGCCTAGTGGATGATAAGATATAGGTCTTTTAAGCCTTTATTCTTGTATTGTCCTGTTGTGTTTTCTCTTTGGCATTTACTGTTTTAGTAGCTGGAGTGAACTAGGTTGCCACCAAAGAATCCTCACAGCTTTTGGTGAGGGGTGTTGGAAAAGGGGAAGAGGGTAGGACCCATGAAATTGCAGTATTCTAGCCCCTGAACTGGGCTTACAGAAGAAATGTAGGGCATCAGGTAGAGGATTCTCATTTTTAGAGTTGACACCTCTGTACTCCAGGTTTACATTTAGAATGTGATTAAACATAAGACCATTTAGTAGGTGTGGGCATTGAAAATAGAAGATTGTGTTTTGTGTCATGTGCAAGCATGTATTACCTTTCTGATTTTGGAGAGAGCAAAATCGAAGGGCTTTTGATGATGTGGAACATTCAGAGCAAGTGCACAAATCATTATTTATGGGGAATTTTTTTGGATTGAGCAAAAGATATTGTATAGAGGAGACACCTTTGTCAATGGTGGATTTTGTTGAATAGTTGGGCTCAGGTAGGTTAGAGATAGAGTTGTGTCCCTTTTTTTATGTTCTTTTTTTTAGCTCCCTTTATACTTCCTCTGTATGATGCAGCTCTTTCTGTATATTTTCATTCTTACACACATATATATAGCGTACTTATAAAAGGAAAACGAAAATATGACCTTTCTGATTTCCATTTCTGGTATTCTACATCATTATTATCCATCAGTTTCTCACTATCATACTGCTAGTTTTTTTTTTTTTTTGGTGAAAAAAATTGGAGGATTTATTATCACTTGGAAGTTTGTTCTTTGATAATGTAGGGTAGGTGCTTATGAGTGATTCTCAGAATTAAATCACCTTCAAATTTCAGGTCATTCGTCACTCTCAGAAACCAAGAAACATCTTTCTGTAATTCCCTGCTACCTGGCTTTCTGTATTTGTGCATAAAAACAGGACAATTATCCCTGTTCAAAATTCGAAGTACTTGTAATTACAGTTTTGATATTGGGAATTTCAGAGCACATCCAGATTTCCACAATTGAAGGAGTACAAAACATGTGTTCATCCATTACTTCAAAGAGGTTTTATTTTGTTACCAGTTTTTTACTTTCTTTTCCTTGGAGGTGAAAAGAAATTCATGCTGTAATTGGTAGTTGTACTTTCATCGTCATGCAGGTTGTGCGTCCAGTTGGATTTTGGTCACAAATATTAGTTTGTTGAGACTTTCAGAGCAGGATGGGAAAAAGAACTAATCCTCCCTCGTTGTGTACTAGGACTGTTCTAGTAAATATCATCTTTGTCATGTAGACTAGCTGCATGCCATTTCTAATGCTATGATTTCTAATCAATCACAGCTACGTATTTCTGATTCCATGACCAAATGATTTTTATTGGGCTTCATGTTGCATTTGGAATGAGTCCATGAGCCGGACGATTTAGATTTGAGTTTCATGCTGCACGTGGAATGAGTGAAATTGTGGTTTCCCCAGCATTAACCCGTTCCTTTTTCTTCACCAGCTACTGTTCCAAATGAGTTCTCAATCTTAGGATTTTGGAAAATCATCTCATCTTTATCTTATCCCCATGAATTTGGGGAATGAGGAAACTAATCCATGCTGGAATGATTTTAAGTCTCATCGATTATTTCCTTTTTCAATGTCAGGGTTTGCATGTCTCAAGTCTTGGTTTGATTCTGATGACCATGTTGTAGTTCAAAAGCAGGAGGCAGTACGATCCAAAACGTATTATGCTTGGTGTGCTTGGTGTTTACAAATGTCCAGTGTGCCTGATGGTACTCGTTTTGCTTGCTGCATGTCGTGTTAAATTGATAATATCATGCTTGGATTTAGGGCTTGCATAAGATGCAATTCAACCCACAAAATCAATTGAATGGATCATTTTTTTTTTTTTTTAAAGTTCAGTTTGTTTAGTTTTTATACATTAAAATCACATAGATCATCCCTGCTTGGATTTTGTTATTTCTGCCACTTGAGGCCGCTGTAAACTGTTATAAATTTGTAACTCATTTGGAGCATACATATAATTTGTCCCCATAACTTTTTAGCTCACATTATTCTGTCAGACGAACTTATGAATGGTCAGATGAGTGGATATTCTTGAATCTAAATCAGATCAACATAATACTACAGTTAACTTATTATAATAATATGCTTGATTCTGAACCTAATTTCCTGTAAAGCTCATTATTTGGGCAGCAATACATCTTGGGGAGAAAATCTTCCCATTTGCGTCCTTCAATAGATAATAAAATTGGGAAAGAACTTCAAAATTATATAGGAAACTATAGAAATGATCTCTCTGTAGTTCAATCTTTGTATGAAAGTCAGCTCGGAAGTGCCAAACCTCCATTCTATTCATTCTATTCAGCTGTTCATAAGACTGTACTTGAGGGGTGTGCTTCACCTTATAGTTCTCTGGACCTCCATTGGGACTCAACCTCCTAGCAAGAGCACCATGTGTGGGATACAAAATCAACTTCTTGAGTGTGGTCATTTTATTGCAGCCCATCAGGCAGTGCCCTCAACCGAAAACAGTTCAGAAAACATGAATACTGTAAGCAGGCATTGCTCCCTCTTCCATCTAAGAACATTCCACCAAAACATCAGAACAAAATAATGAGGCACTCAAATTGGGAAACCCACCTACTCTACAGAACTCCCCATTAATTTCCTTTTGTGATGTGTTCACCATTGTTAATTGTTTCAATTTGGGAAGCTACTGTAAAATTGTAGTTTAGTTCTCAGATAGATGGGAGGAGACCATTGGTAACTTGGTGAGGTTCTCCATTGAGCCAAGCCAGGCAGGACTCTCAATAAAACGACCTTCTAGCTTCAATGTTTGAAGTAGTGACGGAGGTGAGAAGGATTCTGAGGGGAAAAGTGAGTCAGAAAACCAAAATGAGCTCTTGAAGTTGGAGAGGATCCTCTCCACCCTAGGGGAGAAGATGAGGAGCCTAGTCATCTTCATGGTCGAGGCATATAGATCACTGGCATAATCATCTGAAAAACAACTGATTCCGAGTGATCTTAGATGTGTTAAGTTGCCTGGAGGCTTTTAGAGGCTCAGAATCATCTGAGAAACACCTAATTCCTTGGAAATGCTACCACCTGTATATATGCCTTCTAGAGTCTAGAGGCTTTTGAGTCTTGAGATGCCTTCAGGAACTCTAACCCCACCCCCATTAATTGGCCGGAACATCTTCAGGTGTCTTTTTTGTATA
Organism: Vitis riparia; assembly: GCF_004353265.1. Classification (NCBI taxonomy): domain Eukaryota; kingdom Viridiplantae; phylum Streptophyta; class Magnoliopsida; order Vitales; family Vitaceae; genus Vitis; species Vitis riparia. Next base: position 2,987,635 of record NC_048444.1, read on the forward strand.
AGATTCAAAGTCAAATAACGTTTCTATGGTTTCCTGGGCTTTGTCCCCCATCAAATACCCCGGTTTTTCTTGTATTAGACCTCCAGCCACCAAAAGCCGAACTAATCATTCTTTTGCTATTGTACGGCCCTCAATAAAGGTACATCAATAGAGCAAACAGATTTTAAAATCATCAGGCAAACTTATATAATTTAATGTGGAAGAGGCATGGACAATTTCCTCACCTTCCTCCAAATGAAACTTCGATCTGCTGTCCTGTTTTATCTTTTCTAACATAGTTGAAACCTTCCAAGCATGATGTTCATGATGCCTGAATTGATATTCTCCAGTTTTCTCCTAAATTTGGCAATCATCTCTTTCTGATCCTGCTGATTTCGACCATACACTTGAGCTATGAAATCATCAACATAGTACTCTGCTTCACAAATGCTTCTCTTCAACCCCCTCACCCAACTATGCTAACATCTCTGCTATAAAGATTCTGCCGCATCTGCCACAAACCTACCAACTTCATCGAGTTTGCTTATGAGTGATACTATTTGATCTTTCACATCCAAAAGAATTTCAATGTCTTGCGGTTGAGTAGAATTCAGCTTCCACTGGAATGATGCTGCCAAAGATCTGGCCATTTCACAGGGTGGAAAATAAGATTCAGGGGTCTCTATTCTACATATTCAAGAAGCTGCCTATCAGAAAGAGGTTACAAGATTATTGCTTGTGGAACCCCTCAAGGTCTGTATTTTTTTTCTCTCTCTTCCTCAGAAAATCCAACTCAAAATTCACTCTTGTATGTATTCAATTTTTGTGGCCTTGTTTATTCATTTTCCATGAGAAACTGTTTTCCAAAGCTTCATCCAGGTTCAATCAATTTGGGTTTACTAGTCCAAAGAATTGAATTTGAGGGATGTGTTTGATCTTATAGTTATCCCCACATCCATTGCGACTCAACCTCCCAGCAAGTACAATACAAACACAATCCGTTTTGACTCAATATGAAGCCGTTATTTTATCAAGTGTTTGCTTTTGCAATCATGTCGAGGAATTGCTGTGATCTGTCTTGTTCAAATGGTTTATAAAACCATGATCAGTTGCTCTCAGGGGTGTGGCAACTGGTGTGCAGCAATGCTTCTTGGAGTACTGGATGCCTATCTTAGAGCGTGTTTGGATTCTTATAAGTATTTTTAATCTTTTTAATACTTGAAACATAAATTTTGTTAAATGTTAAAAAGGTTAGAAGCGCTTTCTAAAATCACTACTATACAGACTTTTAGTCCTTTACATTAAAAGAAGAATAGACTAAAAAAAACTGTAATTTCTTTGCATCTACAGATTATTGAGTAAGGAAGGAATCATGGACTTGGAATTGAAGGTCTCCCTTATCAAAGTCAAGTTGCAGAAGAATTTTTCAAATATAGTTAAGATAACCATACACAATTTAGATTTATTTTCGATACTTATTTGAAGCAACTTCTCCATGAGATTGAATCCTGAACATCATTATAACTTGATAAAACTCATAAAATTTGTCATTGGGTCCAAAACCCCCGTGACATTTGCCCGAGATATTTTACTACTGGAATGTGTTTGATCTTATAATTCTCTGGACCTCCATTGGGGCTCAACCTCCGAATAAGATCCTCGTGCACATTCCACAAATCCAATATTTGGAGTGTGGTTACATGTTGCAGTCCTTCAGGCAGAACCATCAGTCTCATGCAGTTGGAAAAACTTAGTTGTTTTAAGGAAGGCAGTGCCCCCTCTTCAATCTCTGTCCATTCCACCAGATCATCAGAAGCAATGGTGAGATACTCCAATTTAGGGAATCCTCCAGCTCTGGAGAACTCTCTTTCCATACGCTTCCCTTTGTAAGCACTCCATATTTCAAGACATTTCAGATTGGGAAGGAGCTGCAAAATTGTAGTTGGATTCTCAGAAAGATGAGAGTAGCGCAGATATAACTTGGTGAGGTTCTCCATTGAGCCAAGCCAAAGAGGCATCTCTGTTAAACACCCTACTAGCTCAAGTGTTTCAAGTAGTGGCGGAGGTGAGAAGGATTCTAAGCAGGGGAAAAGCGAATTCTCATACCGAAATGAGCTGCTGGAGTCATAAGCGATCCTATTCATCTCAACAGTAAGAGACAAGTTCCTAAGCCCAGTTAATTTCGTGGCAGAAGCATATAGCTCATCTGCATGATCATCTGAAAGACATCTCACTTCGAGTGATCTGAGTTGTGTCATGTTGCCTAACTCCTTGGCAATGCCACCACCTGCGTATATACCTTCTAGAGTCTGGAGGTTTCTGAGTCTTGAGATACCTGGTGGAACTCTAACCTCACCATCATTCATAGGTCGAAACCCCTTCAGGTGCCTCAGTTGTGCAAGATTCAAAACTCCATTTGACAGCTCAAATTCATTCCCAGACCAGGAGATATCCAAGGTTTGTAGGTTCCGAAGATTGCTGATGCTCTCAGGAAGCTCATTTATTTTGGAATGCCTCACACCCAGATACCTTAGGTTCACCAATTTCCCTACTCCATCAGGCAAGCTCTTTAGTTGTGTATTTTCTAAGTCCAACACTTGCACACGTTTTGCATTGTACAACACAGTTTCCAAACAATCTGAGCTGGCCTTTGAAAGGCCAACCTTTGCAGAAACAAACAGTGAATGTAGGGGACTGTTCATGTTTGTGATGGTGATTTCTGCGTCATGAATTGATACATGACGAGTTGTTACGCTCCGAGATAACTGATAGTATGGACTCGGAACTCTAAAACAATCCCACGCGACATCATCTTGTTCAAGCATTCCCAGGTCCAACAACCTTTCTATATTTTCCTGGGCCTTGTCCTCCATCAGTTCTCCAGGTTTTTCTTGTATTAAACCTGCTGCTACCAGAACTCGAACTAATGCACCTTTTGTCTTTCGATAGTAACCAGGAAAGGCACAGCAGAATAGCAAAGAGAGTTTAAGGTCATAGGGTAGATTTATGTAATTTAACATGCAAGAGGCAAGAGCAGTTTCCTCATCAAAAGAAAACCTCGATCTGAGGAATTGTTGAATCTCTTCTAAGATAGGGGAGGCCCCAGGTTGAGGCCTTCTGTTCATGATTTGTGAGACTCGCGTGTTGATATTCTCAAGTTCACTTCCAAATTCAGCAATCGACTCTTTCTGATCCTGCCCGGTTTGCCCATACACCTTAATTATGAAATTGTCAACGTAATCCTTTGCCTCATGGAGCATTACCCTTAACTCACTCACCCAAGTTTGGCAGCATGCCCTGATTCTCTCCACATCTCCTGCAACTCTGGTAACCTCATCCAGTTGCCTAATGAGTGACACCATTTGATCATTTCCTTTCTTTTTCAGCTTTGTTTCGAATAGTTTCAGAAAAGACTCAGCCATTTCACGAGCATGCAGCGTCCAAAGAACAGGATGTCCCAGAAAGCTTCCAACCTCATCAAGTTTGGTAACGAGTGACAGGATTTGATCCTTCACAGCCAAAAGAATTTCATTCTCTTGCAGTAGAACAGAGTTCAGCCTCCATTGGAATAATGTCACAAAAGACTTATCCATTTCATGAGAATGCGGCCGCCAACCAAAAGAAAAGAATAGTTGAGCTCTCTCTCTCTTCTACTAATTCGGAAACTGCTTGTTCCTCGGTCTCAAGTCAAAATTCACCCTTGCATGTACTGGGTTTCTATTGCTCTGTAGATTCAATTCCCAACCAACTGGAGCAGATTGAAAAGAAAGTACCAAGTACCAACTTGCCTGGTGTGGATGATCTTGGGCCTAATTTCAAGGAAGAAGTATTAATTTTCAAATCAAATGTAACTGAAATTCCGAGAACCAAGTTATGATACAAAATTTAACAAAGAAAACAGGAGCAACCGAATAGCAAGTGCCGGAAATCTCAATTCTTGCATTCCAGGATTTTATATATACAACTTGACTCAAAAATATTTAGTGGTGGTGGGTAAGGGTGAAAATATCGGTTTTGACAGATAAATTGATAACTTGATTTTATAGATATATCTAAATATATCGAAAAATATTCATGAGTATTTTATAAAATATCTATGGATTAATCCAAACTCATGAAAATATTATAAAAAAAAATTCTAAGAAACCATAATAGATATTTTAAAGTTGTTTTATTGAAAAAATATATATATATATACATGGGGGAAATCATGTAAATATGCTTTGTTTAGGAAATATAGAAGAAAATAAAACCCAAAAAGGGCTCTTTGGGTGGTACATTTTCGCAATATTAAACACAGTTATAGCAACAAAGCACATTTGGTCCAATAGTAAGAGGCTGTCCTTTCATTGCTCAAGCTCACCTATTCGAAGCGCCTTTCACATGCATGTTTGAATTATTTTTCTATTTAGCTTTAAAATGTAGCTGCAGCCCACCATTGAGCTTAAAATTCCTGATGAAAACAAAAAAAACCAAAACCGATATTTTTTCCGATATACTCAAACCTTGGTTGTGGGTTACCTGAATTTCTTTTTAACTTCTCAAAAACCAAAATATGAGATGAAGCAGTGGCGAGATGAAAAGGATTTTCAAGAGGGGGATAGGTGAATCCTCCAACAAATATGAGTTCACCCTAAGGGACAAGTTGTGGAGATCAGTTAGTTTCATGACAGGGGCATATGCCACCATGCGTGTATACACTCTCACACAAATCCCAGCCTTTAGTTGTTTTTATTTAGTGCTCTTATCCGTTATCAGAATGGGCATAAAGTACCATACAAATACAATTAGACTCAATATCAAGCCTTCATCAGTTGCTATGGGGCCTGTGGCACTGAGAAATTTCCATAAATCTGTGGATTGAAAAGAAAGTATGAACCACCAACTTGCCTGCTGTGGGTAAGGCTGGCCTAAATCTCAAAATTTTCACACAAAAAAAACATTTTTTGATTCAAATTTGAATGAATTTAGTATGAACCAAGTTACAAACCCTTTTAACAAGCAAAACAAGAGAAACAGACTAACACATGTAGGTGATTAAAGAGTGCATTCCAGGAATCAAAAAACTATAGTGGTAGTGGGTTACCTGAATTTTTGCTGTTCATATGCCTTGTATTTATGATTTTTTCTGCATAGTAATAGGAACTGCTTTCTTTCAAGTCCCAACTAACTTGCCGTCAGTAACCATACAGAACGTTCACACCTTGATGAATTCCAACATCTTCAAAAACCTCTCTCTGTTAAAGCGAAATAAAGTGCAGAAGGATGCATTAGAACTGTTTTTCTCTATGTTTACAGTTTACCACACTTCCTCAACTCCCTAACTACAATTCAAAACTAAACTGTTTTTTGAGTATAGCTGAGGCAGGCTAAAGTTTACAGAGAAAAAAAAAAAAAACAGCATTTGGTATTATAAAACTTTATCAAATATGGAAGAGAAAATTCAGCAATCGACTCTTTCTGATCCCCTAGTCCCGGCCATCGACCTGAATTATGAAATCTTCACTGTAATCCTCTGCTTCACGGTTGCCTCCTCTCGACTTACTCACCCAACTTTGGTAACATCTTCTCCTACCAAGGTTTTGTACATCTCCCAACTTTGGTAACATCTTCTCCTGCCAAGGTTTTGTACATCTCCCAACTTTGGTAACATGTTCTCCTGCCAAGGTTTTGCGCGTCTCCCAACTTTGGTAACATCGCCAACCAAAGATGGTTTTGAGGTTTTTTATTAAGTTCCAGACAAGAAATTTGAGAAAAGAGTTTCTTTTAAATATAACGCAGAGAGTACAGTAAAAGAAGCTTCCAACTGAGAGGGTTAGGAGTAGCTCTACATGGGAAGTTGGCATATCAAAAGTGAATGACCCACTTCAAGTAAAAGCAAAAAGGAAAAAAAAAAAAAAAACAAGATTTACAATTTTTTTTTTTTAGTTACAGCCTTATCCAAATGGTGCATTTTTTCACAAAACAGTTTCTTCAATCTCAGGGTAGGCCTAAGTTGCTTTTCAAGAGGCAGGTGGTCCTGCAAAGAACCACAGATGTGATGCAGTGTCCAAAATGTATCTTAACAAGCCAGGCTCTCGCTTGAATCTTTTTTGCCACTTGAATAAAATGGCCATCTCCTTGGACTATATCTGCCTTTAATACCTGTGTGATGTCCAAGGCAGTTATTAAGCATTCCATTGAATTCAATCCTAAGGAACCAACTTCCACCTAATTTATATTCCAATAAAACAGAGGAAAACATGACATTATTTCTTTGGAAACTTTTACCAATAAAAGAATTTTTTAACCTGAATTAGATTAACTTGATATCAGCTTTTTCGTGAAGTGGCCAACTGAAACATAAACTTTCTTGAGGGAATAACCCCTGTGGGAACAGATTGACCTTTACTCAGAGTTTCATATTGATAAGCTTTTAAAGTCCATGAATCCAAAAGTCTTAACTTGCTTGATACGATTTTCCAAATGTCAAAATATGTTTGATAAGCTTAAAATTTTTGAATATGAATAAATCTTTGTTTTATAAATTGGATTAATTGAAAATTGACTTGGCTTGCAAGAAGGAAGAAAAAGACTCAAGTACTAAATTCTTGAATAATTTGATAAATTCTAGTAAATCTTTTAGTGACAAGATAAGTTGAGGCTTAGAGTATGTTGATGAGTCTACTCTTAGTAGTGGAAAAACCAACTTTGCTAAAGTTAAAAAAGTAATTCTTATTGTCCAAACCTCTAGTAGCCCTATGCTCACACGGTTATTTTATCTTAGGAATATTTATAACAATAGGGATAGAATTTTCGCAATTCCAATCAACCGGGTGTATTGTGTCGATTTTTTTTAAAAATATATATATGGAAATGTTTGTTGATTCCTTATTAAAACTGTCTCGTGAACCCCACTCATGTGTCGCTTTAATAGGTGAATAGACCAACCCTTTGAACATACTACAATCCCAGGTGGTGAAGGATCGACATTGGGTTGCCAAATCTTCCCATCAATGTGAGCTCTTGGGGAAGATCGGCCTATTATCCCTAAAGTAACTTTTATTCGTTAAACGATGACCCTTCCACTTGGAACCGTTAGATCACTAAGGTGGGCTTTTGTCCCTGCTCAATGGTAGGTCCTGTAGTCAAGCTTTCTTCTACTTTTGCACTCAAGGGCAATATTCACACTAGTAATAGGTGTCACATTATTAGGAGGCATAAGTCAAGAGCATTAATTAGAGTTAAAAACCTTATATAAAGGGAAAGGAAACAATACTAACCGTATTTCTATAGCTCCCATCCAAACAAAGTGTTGGATGAATTTTCATGTTCCACATTCTGGTACGTCCACTTCCAAGTCTTCAAATTTATTTTCAAAAGTCCTTTACAGTCCTTTACAGTAGCCAAATTTGGATTATAAAAATCAACCTAGTTACACTACAACATAATCAAGGTGGGAGAGGATGAGACAAGGCAATACTCACACCTTTGTAAGCGTGCCCCATTAGAAGATATTTCAAATCGGGAAGGAACTGCAAAATTGTATTTGGGTTCTCAGAGAGATGAGAGCATCTCATACGTAACTGACTGAGGTTCTCCATTGAGGCAAGCCAAACAGGAATCTCAAGTAAACGCCCAGTTAGCTCAAGTATTTGAAGTAGTTGCGGAGGTGAGAATGTCTCCAAGCAGGGGAAAACTGAATCTTCATACCAAACAAAGTTGATATAGTTGCATAATTCCTTGGCAATGCCACCACCTGCGTATACAGCTCGTAGAGTTTGGAGGTTTCTGAGGCTGGAGATACCTTGTGGAACTCTAACCTCACCATCATGGATAGGCTGGAACATCTTCAGGTGCCTCAGTTGTACAAGATTCAGAACCCCATTTGACAACTAAATTCCATCCCAGACCAGGAGATATCCAAAAAACCATTACAAAAACAGAGTCAAAGACGTTCCATGAAAGCATTTTTGATAGAATTAAATGAAAATATTACCTTTCTGATTTCCATATCTGGTATTCTACATCATTATTGTCCATTAGTTTGTTGCTAGCATACTGCTAATTTTTTTGGTGTGAACAAAAATTGGAGAATTTATTACCACTTGGAAGCTTGTTCTTTGATAATGTAGGGTGGATGCTTATGAGTGATTCTCAGAATTAAATCACCTTCAAATTTCAGGTTATTGGTCACTCTCAGAAACCAAGAAACATCTTTCTGTAATTCCCTGCTACCTGGCTTTTTGTATTTGTGCAAAAAAAGGACAATTATCCTTGTTCAAAATTTGAAGTACCTTGTAATTACAGTTTGGATATTGGGAATTTCAGAGCACATCCAGATTTTCACAATTGAAGGAGCAAGCACATGTGTTCATCCATTGCTTCAAAGAGGTTTATTTTGTTACCTGTTTTTTACTTTCTTTTCCTTGGAGGTAAATTGAAATTCAAGCTGTAATTGGTTGTTGTAATTTCATCAACGTGCAGGTTTTATTTCCATTTCCATTTAAGTGATAAAATAATATTAGTTTGTTCAGACTTCAGAGCAGTAAGGAAAAAGGAACTAATCCTCCCGCATTGTGTACTGGGACTGTTCTAGTAAATACCATCTTTGTCATGTAGACTAGCTGCATGCCATTTCTAATGCTATGATTTCTAATCAATCACAGCCTACGTATTTCTGATTCCATGCCCGAATGATTTTTATTGGGCTTCATGTTGCATATGGAATGAGTCCATGAGCCCGGACGATTTAGATTTGAGTTTTATGGTGCAGGAATGAGTGAAATTGTGGTTTCCCCAGCATTAAACCCATTCCTTTTTCTTCACCAGCCACTGTTCCAAATGAGTTCTTAACCTTAGGATTTCGGAAAATAATCTCATCTTTATCTCATCCCTATGATTTTGGGGAATGAGGAAATCCACGCTGGAATGATTTTAAGTCTCATCGATTATTTCCTTTTTCAATGTCAGGGTTTGCATGTCTCGAGTCTTGATTTGATTCTGATGACCATGTTGTAGTTCAAAAGCAGGAGGCCGTACGATCCAAAACACATTATGCTTGGTGTTTACAAATGTCCAGAGTGCCTGATGGTACTCGTTTTGCTTGCTGTATGTTGTGTTCTATTCATTCTATTCAGCTGTTCATAAGACTCTACTTGAGGGGATGTGCTTCACCTTATAGTTCTCTGGACCTCCATTGGGACTCAACCTCCTACCAAGATCACCATGTATGGGATACAAAATCAACTTCTTGAGTGTGGTCATGTATTGCAGCCCATCAGGCAGTGCCCTCAACCGAAAACAGTTCCGAAAACACGGATACTGTAAGCAAGGCATTGCTCCCTCTTCCATCTATTTCATTCCACCAGAACATCAGAAGAAATAATGAGGCACTCAAATTGGGAAACCCACCTACTCTACAGAACTCCCTTCCCATTAATTTCCTTTTGTAATGTGTTCAATATTGTTAGTTGTTCCAATTTGGGAAGCTACTGTAAAATTGTAGTTTAGTTCTCAGATAGATGGGAGGAGACCATTGGTAACTTGGTGAGGTTCTCCATTGAGCCAAGCCAGGCAGGACCCTCAATTAAGCTAGGATTCTGAGGGGAAAAGTGAGTTAGCAAACCAAAATGAGCTCTTGAAGTTGGAGCGGATCCTCTCCACCCTAGGGGAGAAGGTGAGGAGCCCAGTCATCTTCATGATCGAGGCATATAGATCACTGGCATAATCATCTGAAAAACACCTGATTCCGAGTGATCTTAGTTGTGTCACGTTGCCTGGAGGCTTTTAGAGGCATTCAGAATCATCTGAGGAACACCTAATTCCTTGGAAATGCTACCACCTGTATATATGCCTTCTAGAGTCTGGAGGCTTTTGAGTCTTGAGATGCCTTCAGGAACTCTAACCTCACCCCCATTAATTGGCCGGACCATCTTCAGGTGTCTTAGTTGTATAAGATTCAAAGTCAAATAACGTTTCTATGGTTTCCTGGGCTTTGTCCCCCATCAAGTACCCGGTTTTTCTTGTATTAGACCTCCAGCCACCAAAAGCCGAACTAATCATTCTTTTGCTATTGTACGGCCCTCAATAAAGGTACATCAATAGAGCAAACAGATTTTAACATCATCAGGAAAATTTATATAATTTAATGTGGAAGAGGCATGGACAATTTCCTCACCTTCCTCCAAATGAAACTTCGATCTGCTGTCCTGTTTTATCTTTTCTAACATAGTTGAAACCTTCCATGCATGATGTTCATGATGCCTGAATTGATATTCTCCAGTTCACTCCTAAATTTGGCAATCATCTCTTTCTGATCCTGCTGATTTCGGCCATAAACTTGAGCTATGAAATCATCGACATAGTACTCTGCTTCACAAATGCTTCTCTTCAACCCCCTCACCCAACTATTCTAACATCTCTGCTATAAAGATTCTGTCCGCATCTGCCACAAACCTTCCAACTTCATCGAGTTTGCTTATGATTGATACTATTTGATCTTTCACATCCAAAAGAATTTCAATATCTTGTGGTAGAGTAGAATTCAGCTTCCACTGGAATGATGCTGCCAAATCAGAAAGAGGTTACAAGATTATTGCTTGTGGAACCCCTCAAGGTCTGTTTTTTTTTTCTTTCCCTTCCTCAGAGAATCCAACTCAAAATTCACTCTTGTATGTATTCAATTTTTGTGCCTTGTTTATTCATTTTCCATGAGAAACTGTTTTCCAAAGCTTCATCCAGGTTCAATCAATTTGGGTTTACTAGTCCAAAGAATTGAACTCGAGGGATGTGTTTGATCTTATAGTTATCCCTACGTCCATTGGGACTCAACCTCCCAGCAAGTACCATACAAACACAATCCGTTTTGACTCAATATGAAGCCGCTATTTTATGAAGTGTTTGCTGTTGCAATCATGTCGAGGAATTGCTGTGATCTGTCTTGTTCAAATGGTTTATAAAACCATGATCAGTTGCTCTCAGGGGTGTGGCAACTGGTGTACAGCAATGCTTCTTGGAGTACTGGATGCCTATCTTTGTCCTTTACGTTAAAAGAAGAATAAGCTAAAAAAACTATAATTTCTTTGCATCTACAGATTATTGAGTACGGAAGGAATCATGGACTTGGAATTGAAGGTCTCCCTAATCAAAATCAAGTTGCTGAAGAATTTTCCAAAAATAGTTAAGATAATCATGCACAATTTAGATTTATTTTCGATACTTATTTGAAGCAACTTCTCCATGAGATTGAATCCTGAACATCATTATAACTTGACAAAACTTATAAGATTTGTCATTGGGTCCAAAACCCCTGCGACGTCATATCCCCAATATATGTTACCCATGGAATGTGTTTGATCTTATAATTCTCTGGACCTCCATTGGGGCTCAACCTCCGAATAAGATCCTCGTGCACATTCAACAAATCCAATATTTGGAGTGTGGTTACATGTTGCAGTCCTTCAGGCAGAACCATCAGTCTCGTGCAGTTGGAAAAACTTAGTTGTTTTAAGGAAGGCAGTGCCCCCTCTTCAATCTCTGTCCATTCCACCAGATCATCAGAAGCAATGGTGAGATACTCCAATTTAGGGAATCCTCCAGCTCTGAAGAACTCTATTTCCATACGCTTCCCTTTGTAAGCATCCCCCATTAGAAGATATTTCAGATTGGGAAGGAATTGCAAAATGGTAGTTGCGTTCTCAGAAAGATGAGAGTAGCACAGATGTAACTTGGTGAGGTTCTCCATTGAGCCAAGCCAAAGAGGCATCTCGATTAGATGCCCAGTTAGCTTAAGTGTTTGAAGTAGTGGTGGAGGTGAGAAGGATTCTAAGCAGGGGAAAAGCGAATTCTCATACCGAAGTGAACTGCTGGAGTCATAAGCGATCCTATTCCTCTCTACAGTAAGAGACAAGTTCCTAAGCCCAGTTAACTTCGTGACAGAAGCATATAGCTCATCTGCATGATCATCTGAAAGACATCTCACTTCGAGTGATCTGAGTTGTGTCATGTTGCCTAACTCCTTGGCAATGCCACCACCCGCGTATATACCTTCTAGAGTCTGGAGGTTTCTGAGTCTTGAGATACCTCGTGGAACTCTAACCTCACAATCATTCATAGGCCGGAACATCCTCAGGTGCCTCAGTTGTGCAAGATTCAAAACTCCATTTGACAGCTGAAATTTCGGCCCAGAGCAGGAGATATCCAAGGTTTGTAGGTTCCGAAGATTGCTGATGCTCTCTGGAAGCTCATTTATTTTGGAATACCTCACACCCAGATACCTTAGGTTCACCAATTTCCCTACTTTATCAGGCAAGCTCTTGAGTTGTGTATTTTCTAGGTCCAACACTTGCACACGTTTTGCATTGTACAACACAGTTTCCAAGCAATCATAGCTGGCCTCTGAAAGGCCTTCCTTTGCAGAAACAAACAGTGAATGTAGGAGACTGTTCATGTTTGGGATGGTGTTTTCTGCGTCATGAATTGATACATGACGAGCTGTTGGAGGTATAATGGAATCTGAATTTGCAGTGGATATAAAAAATTCTTCTGCATTCATCACACTCAGAGATAACTCATAGTATGGACTCGGAACTTCAAAACAATCCCACACAGTTTGATCTTCTTCAAGCATTCCCAGGTCCACCAACCTTTCTATATTTTCCTGGGCTTTGTCCTCCATCAGTTCTCCAGGTTTGTCTTGTATTAAACCTGCCGCTACCAGAACTCGAACTAATGCACCTTTTTTTTTTCGATAGTAACCAGGAAAGGCACGGCAGAACAGTAAAGAGAGTTTAAGGTCATAGGGTAGATTTATGTAATTTAACATGCAAGAGGCAAGAGCAGTTTCCTCATCATCTTCATCAAAAGGAAACCTTGATCTGAGGAATTGTTGAATCTCGTCTAAGATAGGGGAGGCCCCAAGTTGAGGCCTTCTGTTCATGATTTGTGAGACTCGCGTGTTGATATTCTCAAGTTCACTTCCAAATTCAGCAATCGACTCTTTCTGATCCTGCCCGGTTTGCCCATACGCCTTAATCATTAAATTGTCAACGTAATCCTCTGCCTCATGGAGCATTACCCTTAACTCACTCACCTAAGTTTGGCAGCATGCCCTGATTCTCTCCACATCTCCTGCAACTCTGGTAACCTCATCCAGTTGCCTAATGAGTGACAGCATTTGATCATTTCCTTTCTTTTTCAGCTTTGGTTCGAATAGTTTCAGAAAAGACTCAGCCATTTCACGAGCATGCAGCGTCCAAAAAACAGGGTGTCCCAGAAAGCTTCCAACCTCATCAAGTTTGTTAACGAGTGACAGGATTTGATCCTTCACAGCCAAAAGAATTTCATTCTCTTGCAGTAGAACAGAGTTGAGCCTCCATTGGAATAATGTCACAAAAGACCCAGCCATTTCATGAGCGTGCCTCTCTCTCTCTTCTACAAATTCGGAAACTGCTTCTTCCTCGGTCTCAAGTCAAAATTCACCCTTGCATGTACCGGGTTTCTATTGCTTTGTAGATTCAATTCCCAACCAACTGGAGCAGATTGAAAAGAAAGTATCAATTACCAACTTGCCTGGTGTGGATGACTTGGGCCTAATTTCAAGCAAAGAGTATTAATTTTCAAATCAAATGTAACTGAAATTCCGAGAACCAACTTATGACCCAAATTTAAGAAAGAAAACAGGAGCAACCGAATAGCAAATGCCGGAAATCTCAATTCGTGCATTCCAGGATTTTATATATACAACTTGACTCAAAAATATTTAGTGGTGATAGGTAATGATGAAAATATCGATTTTGACAGATAATTTGATAATTTGATTTTATAGATATATCTAAATATATCGAAAAATATTCATGAATATTTTATAAAATATCGATGGAGAAATCCGAACTAATGGAAATATTAGAAAAAAAAATTCTAAGAAAAGATATATATATATGCTTCGTTTAGGAAATATAGAAGAAAATAGAACCCAAAAAGGGCTCTTTGGGTAGTACATTTTTGCAATTTTAAACACAGTTATAGCAACAAAGCACATTTGGTCCGGTAGTAAGAGGCTGTCCTTTCATTGCTCAAGCTCACCGATTCAAAACCCCTTTCACATGCATGTTTGAATTTTTTTTCTATTTAGCTTTAAAATGTAGGTGCAGCCCACTATTGAGCTTAAATTTCCTGGTGAATAAAAAAACCAAAACCGATATTTTTTCCGATATACTCAACCTTGGTGGTGGGTTACCTGAATTTCTTTTTAACTCCTCAAAAACTAAAATACCAATCAAAATAAGCCCAACATACCTGGCGCTTGGTTTGGTGAGTTTGCCGGGGACAATAAAAGAACCTTGGAGTGTTGATCCATGGAAGAGAAAATTGCATTACAGGAACTGGTTGAGGGTCCAGTTCACTCCCCGAAATCAGCAATCAACTGGTTCTGATCCCCTTTATAATCCTCTGCTTCATGGACATCTTCACCCACAAGGAATTGTGCATCTCATGCGAAGCTTCCAACCTCCCCAAGCTTGCTAATGAGTCTAAGGGCTTTGCTTTCTTGTTTGGTTTGCCTTCAAAAACCGTAAGTCAAAGTCACCCCGGTGCGCACTCAGTGTTGAATGCCTGGTATATTAATTTTCCAACCAACTTAGCCATACTGAACAGGGTAGGTTAGATAGAGTACTAAAAGTCGAAGGTGTGGTTCCAAATTTTGACCATTTCACGCCTTATGGACCCTTCAACAAAGAAAACAAGAGTGATTAATACATAATCAGAAACACTGTCCTGTACCTAAACACACCAGAAATATTGCCTCATTAGACCCACCAAGAGCAGCCAACTTCAAAACTTAGACAAATTATTTTCCTCTTGGGTTTGATGAATATAACAAAGTTGTTAATGGATTTTTCAACGTTGGTTTGATCAATACTCACAATTCCTACAGCCATCAAATTTGATCTCTGCTATTCAGGGGCCAGGGCCTTCGTTGATTAGCAATGTTTTGATCAATACATCAGTCAAGAAAATTGCAATTCCTTCAGCAATTATATACAATACTAGAAGCTAATAAACTAAAAGACGGTCATGAATAACTAACTCTACATGTGAAGTTGGCATGTTAAAAGGGGAAGAGCCACTTCAAGTAAAATCCAAAAATCTAGCTTTACAAATTTTGTAGTTACAGCCTTGTCCACATGCTGAATTTTATTTATTTATTTGTAGTCATAGCCCCTTCTAGCTTCATCGTTTGAAGCAGTGGAGGAGATAAAAAGGATTTTCAAGAGGGGATCCAACAAATATGAGTTCACCCTAAGAGACAAGTTGCGGAGACCCGTTAGCTTCATGACACAGGCATATGCGACCATGCGTGCATACTCTCATACAAATCCCATACTTTCATTTTTTTTTTTTTTTTTTTAGTTTTATTTTATAATTCCTATATTTTTATTTCTTTCTTGCTTTTATCCGTTCTCAAAATGGACATAGAAGTGCCGTACAAATACAATTAGACTCAATGTCAAGCCTTGATCAGTTGCTATGGGCCTGTGGCACTGAGAAATTTCCATAAAGATTGGATGTGCCTTAGTCCTTTAGGTTAAGATAAGAAGAAAAAAAACTATCCGTAATTTCTTCTGCATCAACAGATTTTTGATGTATGGAAGGAACATCGAACATTGATATGAAAGCCTTCCTTATCAAAAATGAATCATGAGCTTGGAATTGAAGGTCTCCCCCTGTTAAAATGAAGTAATTTTGTGTACATTCTTGTCACATTTAGTGAATTTTCTCTACGGGTGGAGTTTCTGAAAGATTATGTGGGCGATTTTTTTTCACCTATATCTGGTATTCATTGTGTTGATGGATCTTTCTGATATTCCTGATTGGATTAATTGATATGTAAGAAAATTCGAATAAAATTTTCCATTTTTCATGAGAAGCTGTTTAACCTCATAAAAGATACAAAATTGGCCATTCGCCATTGGTGGGTATATGTATATACACTGGGGAAGTAGATGGGAGGAGTGTTCTTAAAACAATCATCGTTTTACGTTGAGGATATTCTGATGAGGCTATGTCTTCCAAACCGTCCAGCCACACGAGAGCGCATAAGATTCTACCAGTGGGATGTGCTTTATCTTATAATTTTGTGAACCTCCATTGGGGTTCAACCTCCGGGTAAGATCACCATGCACATCCTTCAACGTCAATTTTTGGAGTGTGGCCACATGTTGCAATCCTTCGGGAAGACCCATCAGTCTCCAGCAGCCGTTAAAATGGAGTTCTTTTAAGCAAGGCAGTGCCCCCTTGTCAATCTCTGTCCATTCCACCAGAACATAAGAAATAATTTCGAGATACTCCAATTTTGGGAATCCTCCAGCTCTGAAGAACTCTCTTTCCATACGCTTTCCTTTGTAAGCATCCCTCAATAGAAGAGATTTCAGATTGGGAAGGAACTGCAAAATTGTAGTTGGGTTCTCAGAAAGATGGGTGCAGGCCATACATAACCTGGTGAGGTTCTCCATTGAGCCAAGCCAAAGAGGCATCTGTGTTAAACGCCCTACTAGCTCAAGTGTTTCAAGTAGTGGCGGAGGTGAGAATGACTCCAAGAAGAGGAAAATTGAATCTTCTTTATTATCTAAGTCGATAGAGCGTGAGAAGCTATCCAGAATAAGAGACAAGTTGCGGAGCCCAGTAAGGTTCATGACAGAAGCATATAGCTCATCTGCATGATCATCTGAGACACATCTCACCTCGAGTGATTTGAGTTGTGTCATGTTGCCTAACTCCTTGGCAATGCCACCACCTGCGTATATACCTTCTAGAGTCTGGAGGTTGCTGAGTCTTGAGATACCTCGTGGAACTCTAACCTCACCATTCACATTCCGCGACATCTTCAGGTGCCTCAGTTGTGCAAGATTCAAAACTCCATTTGACAGCTCAAATTCATTCCCAGACCAGATATCCAAGGTTTGTAGGCTCCGAAGATTGCTGATGCTCTCAGGAAGCTCGGTTATTTTGAAATCACTCACAACCAGATACCTTAGGTGCACTAATTTCCCTACTTCATCAGGCAAGCTCTTGAGTTGTGTATTTTCTAGGTCCAACACTCGCATAAGTTTTGCATTGTACAACACAGTTTCCCAACAATCCGGGCTGGGCTTTGAAAGGCCATACTTTGCAGAAACAAACAGTGAATGTAGGAGACTGTTCATGTTTGGGATGGTGTTTTCTGCTCCATGAATTGATACATGACGAGCTGTTGGAGGTATAATAGAATCTGAATTTGCACTGGAAATAAAAAAATCTTCTGCATTCATCACACTCAGAGATAACTCATAGTATGGACTCCGAACTCCAAAACAATCCGTAGTACAACAATATTGAAGCATTCCCAGGTCCATCAACTTTTCTATATTTTCCTGGGCTTTGTCCTCCATCAGTTCTCCAGGTTTTTCTTGTATTAAACCTGCTGCCACCAGAACTCGAACTAATGCACCTTTTGTTATACGATGGTAAACACGAAAGGCACAGCAGAATAGCAAAGAGAGTTTAAGGTCATAGGGTAGATTTATGTAATTTAACATGCAAGAGGCAAGAGCAGTTTCCTCATCATCTTCATCAAAAGCAAACCTCGATTTGAGGAATTGTTGAATCTCTTCTAAGATAGGGGAGGCCCCAAGTCGAGGCCTTCTGTTCATGATTTCTGAGACTCGCGAGTTGATATTCTCAAGTTCACTTCCAAATTCAGCAATCGACTCTTTCCGATCCTGCCCAGTTTGCCCATACACCTTAATTATGAAATCATCAACATAATCCTCTGCCTCGTGGAGCATTACCCTTAACTCACTCACCCAAGTTTGGCAGCATGCCCTGATTCTCTCCACATCTCCTGCAACTCTGGTAACCTCATCCAGTTGCCTAATGAGTGACATCATTTCATCATTTCCTTTCTTTTTCAGGTATGGTTCGAATAGTTTCAGAAAAGACTCAGCCATTTCACGAGCATGCAGCGTCCAAAAAACAGGATGTCCCAGAAAGCTTCCAACCTCATCAAGTTTGTTAACGAGTGACAGGATTTGATCCTTCACAGCCAAAAGAATTTCATTCTCTTGCAGTAGAACAGAGTTCAGCCTCCATTGGAATAATGTCACAAAAGACCCAGCCATTTCATGAGCATGCGGCCGCCAACCAAAAGAAAAGAATAGTTGAGCTCTCACTCTCCTACTAATTCGGAAACTGCCTCTTCCTCAGTCTCAAGTCAAAATTCACCCTTGCATGTACCGTGTTTCTATTGCTTTGTAGATTCAATTCCCAATCAACTGGAGCAGATTGAAAAGAAAGTATTAAGTGCCAACTTGCCTGGTGTGGATGACCTTGAGCCTAATTTCAGGCAAAAAGTAATAATTTTCAAATCAAATGTAAACGAAATTCCCAGAACCAATTTTTGATACCAATTTAACAAAGAAAACAGAATAGCAAGTGCAGGAAATCAAGACGTGTTACTAAAATATACTCAAATTCCTATTTCAATCAAACTCTTAGCTAATAATAATAAATCAAAGACTATATTAATAACGAAAAAATAGGATTAGAAAAAGCTTGATAAAGGCATGCAAACACGCTCTCCTAAGAGAAAATACATCATCTCCTGCACAAAGTTAATCATCGTTCTTCTTTTAAGATACAATGATTTTTCAAAATCAAATTATTGAAGAAAATTTAATTCCAAGATCCAAGTATTCACTTGTTGTCGACCAAAAAAAAAAATAAAAATGAAGAAGTGTTATCATAATAGGATTCTTCTCCTCATCTAACTCAGAGTTCCTTTTTTCATATAAAACTCTTCAATTTATTTAATATATAAAAATAGAAGAGTAGTAGAGAACGTGGTTCTATTACCACAAAACTCCATCTTCTCCTAAAAAACTCACCCCCTCACAACGTTTACAATAATTAAAAATAATTACAATAAAATTGGGATAAAAATATATATAATCAAAATAATATAAATATAACAATGGTAAATTTTAATTTAAATATAACAACCCCCCACATATATTAAAAATTTTATTATAACAAAATTGAGTAAAATTATTGTGTAATAGTTGTAGGTGTCTTCTGACCTTGAACCTATACCTAGTGTAAATAACTTTCTATCTGAAAAAATCACACTAAGCTAAATCTTGAATTGAGTTTTTCAATTCAGATTTCCTTTTACTACACACGCAGTAAGCGGTAAACTTGATTCTATTTGGTTTTACGCTTTTTCAGTCATGCGCACGTATCTTGTTTCATAGGTGTTTTTAGGGATTATCCCAACTTCCCATAGTAGAGATCACACTACTACACCTACATAGGTGAGTTATCCAAGGATGATTTGTGATCAACATTTTGCAGAAATCCAGTCTTGGCCTTAATTAGAGTTATGCACTTTCCTAAAATACCCAAACAAAATTAAACACTATCACCTTAGGAATGAGACTAGGGAATACCCCTCAAATTAGTATTTCAACTAATCATCCTATAACTTCTTTATTACCCATTGAACTTTCTTCATGGGATTTCCAATCACAAAAGTTGGGTGTTAACCATGATGACTAATTTATGGACTTTAGTCCCATTCCCCTCGATGATTTTATTATTACTTTATGAGCTAATACTTTGGTTAAATGATTTGCAATATTCTTTTGAGATTTTACAAAGTCAAGAGATGTTATTCCTTTGGAAAAGATAGAATTATGCCGAATTCTTATGTCTCATTTTCTCATTTAGATTTGCACCTTTAGCCTTTGCTCTACTAGCTTGATTATCACAATGTATGGACACTAGTGGAATTGGTTTATTAAATAAAGGCATGTCGGTTAAAAGAATTTTAAGCCATTCACCATTTGTACAAGTCAAATCTAGAGCTATAAATTCTAATTTCATAGTAGATTGAGATATGATTATTTGTTTAGCAGATTTCCAAGCTACTACACCACCTCCTAAAGTGAAAACATATACCCTAGTGGTTTTAGTCTCATCAGAGTTTAAGATCCAATTACCATCACTGAGTCCTTCTAAAACTAAAGGGAATCCAAAATACTAAATTTCATAGTTTATTATTCCTTTAAGATACCTAAATACTCTTTTTAGTGCATTCCAGTGTTCTATGTTAGGATTGTTAGTGTATTTACTTAGCATGCCTATCGCATAGACCATATCTGGTCTTGTGCAATTGGAAAAATACATTAGAGATCCTATTCACTGAGAATATTTGACTTGAGAGATACTTTCTCTTTGATTCTTCAAATGAAGGTTAGGATCATAAGGAGTTGAAACAAATTTAACTTCACAATAGTTAAATTTTTTCAATGACTTCTCAATAGAATGTAATTTGAGTTAAACTAAACTTGTTATTAGACTGTATTAATGTAATATTTAATATAATATCAGTTGCTCCTAGGTCTTTCATATCAAAATTACTACATAAACTTTTTTTCATTTTTTAGTAACTTCTAAATTTGTTCCAAAAATAAGGATATCATCAATATATAAGCAAAATATTACATAAGCACCATCAAAATACTTAAGATAAACACATTTGTCAAAATTGTTAATTAGAAATTCATTAGAGTAGATCACTTCGTCAAAATTTTCATATCACTATTTAGGTCCTTGATTTAATCCATAAAAAGATTTAACAAGACTACTCACTTTCTTCTCTAGTCTAGAAACAATAAATCCTTCGGGATGATCCATATAAATTTCTTTATTTAATTCACCATTCAAAAATATTGTTTTTACATCCATTTGATGTTCTTCTAATTTATAAATTGAATCTATTGCAATTAACACTCTAATAGTTGTAATTCTAGTTACAAATGAATAAGTGTCAAAGAAATCTACTCCTTTTTACTTGCGTTGCTGCTCTCTTGTATGTATTCAGTTTGTTTTGCTTTGCGTATTCAATTCCCAACAAACTTGAGTTGGATTGAAAAGAAAATACGAACCACCAACTTGGCTGGTGTGGAGAAGGTTGGCCTAAAAGTTGCGGATCCTAATCAGAATTCCAATAATCAACTGTTTTCAAGCAAAAGGCATTAACTTCCAACTCAAATGTGAAGGAAATAGTATGAACCAAGTCACAGATCCTTTTAACAAACAAAACAAGAGAAACAAAACAACTGATCATGTGGGTAATTAAGAAGTGAATGCAAGGATTTTATATACAACTCGACACAAAAATCTTCAGAGATGGTGGGTTGCCTGAATTTCTGCTATTCGTATGCCTTGTATTTATGATTTAAGCTCAAAAAAGAGTTTTTTGACTTCTCAAAAACTAATCCAAATAAGCTTGACTTACCCAACGCTTGGGTTGGTGAGCTTGCAGTGGAAAATAAAAATATCTTCTGGGTTCATCGTTGGAAGAGAAAATTGCAAGACAGGAACTGGTTTGGGCTCCAGTCTACTCCCCCAATTCAGCAATCAATTCTTTCTGATCTGCTTGTCCCGGCCATCCACCTCCTCTTCTCCTACCAAGGCTTTTCAGCATCTCCCAACTTTGCTAACATCTCCAACCAACGTTTTGTTCATCTCCCGTAAGTTGTTAAAGCTTTACCCTTTTTATGCTTGCTTGCAAAAAAAATCCCTAGTCAAGTCAAAGTCATCCCTCTCTGCATTCAGCTTCCATCGCCTCGCCTAACATTTTCCAACCAACTTTCAACGAACATCACTGGACAAGGTTGGACTAAAATGTATGGTGCTGATCATTTTGAGAGTCCCAAATCTTGACCGCAAAAATCATCCAACTTTAGGACTCTTCAACAAAGAAAAAAGTAGCAACAAATGCCACATGAAGGTCATAATCAGAAACCCCGTTCTGTACCAAATGTTAACACACAAGAAATAATGCCCCATTAGACCCACCAACAGAAGCCAAGTTAGTAACTTGGACAATCATCATAGCCTGGGTTCAGAATAGACATCTTATTTATTTCTCATTCACTTTTATATTTGGATAACTTAAGTGGGCATAAGAATGAAATTAATAATGATTCCAAGAGAAGTAAAATTCCATTTATAAGTAAGATTTTAATTCATCCCTTAGTAAAAATGTATTTTGATTCCCTAATTTAAATTATTTTTAAAAATATATTTCAAAAATTAAACCCTCAAAACCTTTTCTTGGATAAATTATTTTTAAAAACGTTTTTTATTTAGATTTTATAAAAATAGTTTTAAATTCCATTTATATAATACAAATATAATTCAAGTCTTATTAAAAATAAAAATAATTTTATAATTATAAATAAATTTAAAAAATAAAAAGTTTTAATAAAATATGAATAGTAATTTTATAATAAAATTGTAAATTATGTTTTTTTTATAAATATTATAAAGATATGGATATTGACATCTTATTAAAACATAATTGATTTATTTTTTTAAAAAATATATAACAATAATTTAAAATTAATAATTACTAATACTATTTTATTTTAAATGAATTAAAAAAAAAAAAAAACAAAGTTCAATCTTTTTTTAAGATATAAATGAATCAAAATTTTCGTTACACACATACCTTTAATACTCAAGATATGATATTCTAATGTTTTTTTATAATCTATAGTTAATAACCAATTTTTTTGAATTTCAAATTATTCTTGAAAATTATAAGATTTATTAAAAAATTTAAAGCATTAATTATGTTTATTAATTTTTATAGTCATTATATATACATATATTCAATTTATTTTTAAAAATTATTAAATTTATTACTTTGTTTTTAAATATCATTTTTTAAGAACAACAATCAAGCATGTCATAAATTTTTAAAAACAAATTTGTTTTTAAATTATACACCAAAATAATTTTTATTATTTATATATATATATTAAAAAAAAAAAAAAAGCTATCAAAGATTGTTTCTTTTAAATGAAAAAAAAATAAAAACTACTTTAAATTATGTATAATGTGAGAATTTTTTTTTAAAAAAAATATTTTTAAATTGAAATAAAAACAAATAATTATTCGAACCTTACATTCTTATGTACATCCAAATATAAGAATTGAATTCACTAAATTCATTCCTATTCAAGGTGGAATTGGAATAGAAATGAAATATTCATTCTCATTTCTTATTTTCATGTACCAAATGTGAACCTTGTACTCCAACTATGACCAGTTCCAGCTTAAAATAATGATTGGGTGGAAGCTTCAGGAGAGAAAAGAATAGCTCAAGTAAAATCTTGCAGTCACCCATGCAACCTACAAGGACATCCAAACATCTCTACTGTTACATGACATGAACTACATCAAATTAAATAGATTGTTAGAACACATCAAAACACATGCTTTTACTTCACTGTTAGAGAAAGGAGGGCTTTGAGTTTCTCAGAAGTTCCAGATGAGAAATTTTTCTTTTAAATAAATGCCCAACATACATTACAAGAAGGTACTAAACTAAAGGAGGGTCAAGAGTAGCTCTACACGTTAAAAGGGAATGAGCCACTTCAAGTCAAAGCCGAAAATTACAAATGCTGCATTTTTTTCACAAAACAGTTGCTCGAATCTCAGGGTAGAATCATGTTGGCAAGCCTGAGTTGCTTTTCAAGAGGCAAGTAGTCCTTCAAAGAAACACAGGTGTGATACATCACATGCGTAAGAAATGCAGCCATGGCATTCTCGCTTTTGTCAATAGAGTGCAGACTAGATGAATATGAATCATCAGCATGTGATATATGTGTGGCCCAGTTGTAAATGCGCTCCGTCAATGTCCACAGACGAGAAACCACGGATTCTGCGACAAACTCCCAATTTGGTTCTGATAGAAGGGAGGTGAGGGTGACTGGTAGGTCACTCAACACAGTAAATCGATCTAGAATTAGGAAAGGCATATATTTACAGCAACTACCAGAAAGTAGACCAAGAAACTGCAACGCCTACACAAGGAGAATTTATGTCAGAATATGAAGGCAGGAAAGGTGTTGGGTTTAACCAAAAAAGGGCAAGTTTCATATCAGCACATATTTTATAAATTACTGGTGGAAAAGTTGGATCAATGCACTGGAGCAGAATGGTATTTAACATGAGGACTTGAGTAAAAATGTAAAATACTAGAAATTGTTAGACATGGCATCTGAACAAGATATCAGTGTCATCCATTGTGCCACATCTCAACTATTTGCAGCCAATTATAACATAAGACCTTTTTGCCACTCAAGGATGTTGAATAGAATTTCTTAATGCACTATGCTATTTAGATCGAATTGAAATAATAAAATTGATTTGGAAAATAATTTTAAAAAGAAAAATTTTATTTTTCCAAATCTTTTAAGAAATTTAGAAAGGAATTTAAATTAAGGATTTAAAATCTTTCTAAATCTTTTTTAACTTAAAAAACAAAAAATCTTTACAAATTTTTCTAACATTCTTAAGTTCACTAAATTGTGTTTTTTTTTTTTTAATAAAATATGATTTCTAAATAGATTCCAAGTCCACTAGATTTTCTCTAATATAAATATGCCTATTGGGGGAGTTCTCTAAAGAACTCATGCATCTAAGCTTTAAGTGATTATTTTTTGCATTTAACCTAAAACTCTCAAAGGTGTTCATTTTCATTCTTGGGTTCATGAAAGAGAATCACATCCCCTCAAAGCATTGGCAATGCAAACATGAGATTAAGTGTAGTTTTTAGGATGTAAGTCTTAGGGAGTAGCAACCGTCAGGTTACTTTGTGAACTTGTTCTTCTTATTTAATGGATTCAGTGTTATCAAACGCAATTGTTTGGGTTGCCTAGGCCACTAGGCCAAGTGGGGAAAATAAAAGTCGCATCTTGAAGACCAAGCAAGGCGGCTTCAAAGAGGCGATGCCTAGGTTGTCACCTTCAGATAAGATACAAGGCATAGAAACAAATGTCTTTGACTATGGATTAAGATTAAACATACTTAAATTGTAATTTAATTCAATTTAACATTAGATTAAACAAAATATAAGATGGATTATTATATTATGAATCATAGTGATAATGAGATAGAGGGCTATCAATCTAATCTTGATAGAAGTGATGACAATTTTAATTTCAATGATGATTATGATGATGATGATGCCCAAAGCTTCTCTAAGATGTTCATTCTCTTATTTTAGTTTTTATTCTGATTTTTAGATGTCTGGAAAATTAGAATAAGTATTTGGACAAAATGATTTCCCTAAACAAAATGATGTTTAATATGATGTGGGGTATAATATTTAATACTTTGAATAATTATTCTTATTCTTTAAATTTTATAAGACACTATAAGGGATGAAAAATTAGTAGTGTTGATCATTGAAAATGACACTTATATTGGTTTAGAATTGAATAGGTAAATATACTTATATTCTTTATCCTCTTATTATAGTCAGGTTATTGCCTTGTTTATTGCCTTTCTCCTTAGGCTAAAAAGGAATCTTAACCCCTTAACATCGCCATATGATATTGACAACATTCAGTGGATTATAGCTCTATGTCTCTGACCTCATGATTTTTACATCCGTAAAGTCAAGAAACTTTGTGGGAGGTTTTTCACATAAATTGTTGTTTCCTTGTACCATTGTTAAAGAAAAATTTTAAAATAAAAATTTGGCCTGAAAAGAAAAGAACTACCTGTTTATCTGCCTCTAGGTAGTTCCATGAAACAAGATTAATAACTCTCAGAATCGGAAGGAAAAGAACAGATGCATCATTGTTTACAGATAAAAGCTAAAATTACTACCATGAAACTGCACTAGGCTGTATTTCCTGATTTCAGGGTGGAATCCAATCAAATTTATTAACGAATGGTTTTAAACTAAGGGATTGGTGCATACCGTGGAAGGATAATTTGTTATGCAGCTGATTTCAATGGTATCAACAAGCCATTGTCTTTTGACAATTCCTTCAGCGTGTTGCAAAGCTGCAACAACTTCAATAAGCACATCCCATATACCTGAAGATTTGAAAAGTTCAAATACTTGACTTTAAACGTAACGCTTAGAAGATGAAGAGGCACCAGATAAATTCTCATTTCCATTTAGCATTATAACAGAAAAAATAAATAAATAAATAAAAATTTTGAACTTTTCATAGAAACTAACCATGTGATCCAGTGTTCAAAATATAAGCTTTTAGTCTTCCCAGCTCAGTCAGTGGGATGGAATCTATCTTAACAAGCCTGGCTCTCGCTTGAATCTTTTTTGCCACTTGAATAAAATGGTCATCTCCTTGGACTAGATCTGCCTCTAAAACCTGTGTGATGCACAAGGCAGCTACTCAGAATCAAATGAATTGCAGGGTTCAAGTTCTGTAATGAGTACATCATAGAGCAGTCCATTAAACTCAAATCCTAAGGAACCAACTTCCACCTAATTTATAATCCAATAAAACAAAGGACAACATGACATTATTTTGGCGACTTTTTTAACCAATAAAGAATTTTTAAGCTGAATTACATTAACTTGATATCAGCATTTTTTGTGAGGTGGCCAACTGAAACAGAAAATTTCTTAAGGGAAAATTTTCTACAGGGCTCCTGTAGGAACAGATTGAAGTTTACACTGTTTGTTCCATTTCTTGAAGGGGCAAGAGGAGAAAATTTAAAAGGAAACGTAAGAGAGGAGTGAACAAAATTTAAAGGGTCTCTACCTCAGCCTGAAAATGCTCCATGTTAACTTCTAATTTTCTTTCCACATATTATTTAATTTAAATTTCGAGTTTCGAAGAAATCTTTAAGCAACACATAAAAAAGTAATACCCTTAGTTTTTCCTCTTTTTTCTTGTTACTCAAAATCTAAATGAAAGGAAGGGAAATTTAAAACTTTTCCTTTCTCCACTTCTTCAGTACCAAACAGGATGTTCAAAAAACCTGATTACCTGCAGAAGATCCAATAGCCAACCCCGTCTAGACTTGCCTAAGCAATTAATAGCCTCAGACCACTCCTCTTTAGAATCCACCTGATCCACTCCTAGGATGCCACCAGATTGCACTGCAGGCAGCAAGGAAAAGAGCACCTCCATGCATTTCTCAATGTTTGTTATATACTGTAGGGAGTCAACAGAAGCTTCATCCAGACAATGATCAAGACCCTTCCAGCATGAAACCCGTAACAAGCTTTGCTGACCAGGGTTATAGCCTTGATGAGAAGAAACTGAAGAAGATAGGTAGACAGTAATGTCATCAAACAATTTCTCAAGCCTGGAGCCAGAAAATATCTTTATCAGATCTTCCAGGTGAGAGAGCAAATGTGACTGCAGATTTAGCTCAAGGGAGCTGAACCTGGAGAGTTCAGAGATCTCATCAAGGAAACTTAAGAGTGAATCAAATTGGTTTGCATGAGCCAATGAGAACTGTAGACATTCCTCCCTAAGGGTTACTTTCTTAAGATTTGAATCTAATGGTATCAACTCAGAAACTTGAGCCTCATATCTCATGCAGCGTCTAATGATTGCTCCCCAATCCAAGGCTGGCAACCTTGGGGCTTGGGAAAGGCACCTCAAAATAGTTTGTACTGTATTAACATGTGAGATCACACCTGGCTGAATTTCAGAAAATAGTGAAAATAAGAGGATTTAAGCAGCATGATATTTAACGAAAATACATGCTTATTTTCAGACAAGAAAATAAGAAATTCAGACAAAGTAGATGAAGCAAAGAATACAAATTCAGAGAAGAAGCAAAATAACCAAAGTACATGCCTATTTGCAAAGTAAAATTGAAACAATTTGATTAAGTGCTCCATGTTATATATCACAAAGAATACAATCTTTTGCTAATTTGCAGTGAGAGGGTCGGGAAAATAGGATTTTTGCATGATAGAACTTAATGGCATTAAAAAATAGATCCAACAATGAGTTTGAATCACAACCTACCCTTCTTTGATTACTAATCCAAGATAATGAAGATGGTGCGTATATACTGGTGAGTAATTTTCCTCTATCGCCTAAGTTTCACGCATTTTGCTCTAGTGATATCTACACTTACCGCTTCTGTTGTAGTTGTGCTCACCTTAAAACTTGTAAATTCTAAATTTTGTCTCCCTGATTCTAATTTAGAACTCGAACTTTAGTTTCATAAACCAAAACCACATCATACTATAGCATCAATAAGCAAAATACATCATTGGGTCATCTTTTGAATATGGTTTATCCATATAGTTAAAAAGCATGATATGCATTGTGAACCCAAGTTTTTACAAGTTCAAGTTTTTAGGAAAATTGGTAGTTCAACATGGTATTAGAGTCTCCTTTGATGGGAAGTCATGTGTTCGAGCCTCACCGTATAATCATTTTCCCAGTTTATTGTGTAAGCCCCAAAAAAAGGCTAATTGTGTTTGTTTGCCTATGGGTCTATGTATCTTCCCTCATGCGGGTATGGGGCCGCACATAAGGGAGGATGTTAAAGAGTATGTTGGTATGATATACATTGTGTACCCAAATTCTATAAATTTAAGCTTTTAGGAAAATTGGTAGTTCACCACATACCATAGATAAGTCCCCAAAATGACCCCTAATATAAAGCTATTGTGGTTGGAGTTTTGCTTATTTCTTCTCCAACTAAAAAAAGAAAAATAAATAAAAATAATAATTTCAATCCTAATTTGGTATTTTAACTTCCTTAAAACAATCGACAACTTTGATGCATGGTGAAGCTAGGTAACTATTTACCACTAAAATTATGAAGTTTTTTTTTAAGAAAAACCAAAGACCAAGCCTGAATGGAAACTTTATGGAGCACCAATAACTTTATAGTAATAATCAGTTTAATGAAGCAACTAACAAATTCATCATTAAAAACCCATCTTTTATTAGGATGAACTAAGATCAGGAGCCTGTAATCTAGTCACAACAGATTTCCACTAGTCTTAAACTGGCTTGACAAACATACAACAATTTGTAACAGGTGCTAGGAAAGCAAAATGTGAAAAAGACGAGTTAACTATTAAAGAAAGTCCCCTCAAATTTGTAGTGTACTTTCTATTGGGAGAATCAAAAGTGCTTTCTAATGCTTCAAAATGTTTTCCTTACAAAAATCAGATATTTAGCAAAGTTTAAAAAATCTAGAGAATCACTTGAAGTGATTCTTCAATGAGCACTCAATAGGTGCTTTTTCCAAAAATCACTCTTTTGTCGTGTAAAACATTACCAAAAACACTGTCAAAGACATTTTATTTATATCCACATACTAACTGATTTTAGATGAAAGCACTTTTGATAGAAGTGCTACTGACAGAAGTGCTATACACTAAAAGCGCATTTACAAGAATCACTCCCAAACAAGGTCCCAAGTTTAGACATCAGGTCCATAGCATTAACATCAAGATAAATAAGATTCTAGGAATAAATATCAATATAAAAAACATTTGCATGTTGTGGAGAATAACTGCCTGAGATTTAAAAGAGCAAGAATAAAAGGGGACTTATATAGAACTAGTGGAAAGGGACCTACCCCAGAATAATTCAACTGCATAAGCCACAAAGAGAGCTTCATAACTGTACTGTCCTCAGAAAAGCTTTGAGAAACAGACTTAGAACCATCGGCATCAGTCTGGAAATGGTGGCCAAAGTTATGAAGTTCTTTAGGCTCTTTGGACCACATACGATGTCTAAGAAATGAAATTGCCCATGCTGCATATTGTTGCTGTTGATGGTCGTCAGAATTTTGTGCAACAAGAAAAATCTCTTGCATCAATGATGCCAAATGTGGCTCACAAGCAGGACTTGAAAGCAGAGGCCCCATGATATAAGAAGATTCCTGTTGAACAAAATAGTAGTAGTAAAATGCATAAACAAAAAATAAAAAAACAAAAAATCCAATAAAACAGCAAAATGCAATTACCTTCTGCTCATAACCAGTCTGCAAAGAGATCATCGAAGGATAACTATGAATTAGAGTCCCAGCACCTGCTCCTAATGCATTAACAACACCAAGCATCCCACCAAAATGGATAATAGGAGGATATGGATTAGAGTAGCTTTTTCTCAACAATTCCAATAAACCTTTTACGAATTCAACTTCCAAAGGGTGCACCCCTTCATTCAAAATGCATGCAAGGAGGCTTCCCACTCCAGTGCAGGACGCCATCAACAAGCTCTCGTGAAAGGTGCCAGATTTTTTCACAGACACTAGTTCAGAAATAAGTTCCATGTAGCCACCCGCTATATGGTCCAGTTCACTATTATTCACCAGTTCAACTCTTTGGCAGAAAGCTACCACAATTGGGAGTGCAAGACAAGATCCAACCGATAAAACTATCTCAGATCTTTCATCATGAAAACTAGAGTTTTGAACTGAAGGATTCACATGTGGAATCCAAGATATGATCAAGTCTTTTATCTTAAGCACAGCTTCATGTGCCCCAGCTCTATATATTGCATTCACAGAACTTCCTAAACCTAGGACAAGTCCTGCAACACCCCATATATCTTCCTCCAAGTCATCAGAGTTCTTAGATGACAACTCAGAAGTCATAACTGTACCCATATCATATGTGTTCAGAGGGAAATATGAAGAAAGGCTTTCTAGAAGATCAGATGAAGATTGAGTAAGCTGACATATCATCTGAGATAAGGCCCTAACAATCTTTCCTAGTAAGTCCACTTCCTGCATCTTGAATGTTTCTTGACCCAAGTTAGAGTCATTCATAGCTTCAAACCTGGTAAGAAGATCTTGACATGAGAAACCCAAGCCTACTCCACAAGCTCCTTTGACAAGGGCATTTTTGCTGCCACATGCAACCTGAGAGTGCACAATATCAGTAAAATACACCACCAAAATAATTTCCATGAGCCATTTTTAATGCATACTGGGTTATCATTCCACCTAATTATCACATTTCTTTTGTATTATTCTCATGTTCAATCACACTCAGAATTAAAGTTTCCTCTGTTCCTTCCTTGTTTTCTTCTCTTTTCTCTCTCTGTTTAAGAAGTATAGACATTTACTTAAAAGTGACGGATCAGAAGTCTCCATTAATAAACAAAAGAAATTAATACAATCTAACCCCAATAAAATTATGCTTAAGCTTGTTCACAACATCCCAACAAACCTAGATCTTTGTCTTCAAATATAATCACATTTCAATCCTCCAGATTATCCAGAAAATCTGTGAAGTCTCCTATAAAAACAGGTTAAAGTCCAATACAAACCACATCATAAAACCTCACAAGTCCAAAACCTTGAAAGCTCCCTGACAATGGAAAAGCTCTTGATTATCTAATCTGTCAACCAAGACCATCCCGCTACAATTTAGATAATCAGCCGTAAGAATCTAATCTAAGAATCCTATCCACACAAAGATGCAAATTTTTTAGGGCAGCAAAGAACTATGAACTATTGTAAGCAGGAACAGGCATAGGCTGGGCAATAAACTGAGACCCATAAGGGTGGAGAGGGTAAAGAAGAGAAATGGCATGTGCGCCAAGCTGGACTAGGTGATGGCACAAAAGCAGAAGTGTGTTGCTTAATTAACATGAGGAAATTAAAAGAACAATATAAGCATAAAACTTCAGTTTTACATTCAACTTTCTGGAAGAATGGAATTAGGGAAGTTGTGATTTTCTAGAGAGAATTAGGCAATCCCGTGATCAAAGGGATTTGTTGTAATTGAGTTAGGAAAATTCCTAATTTAGGTGCTACGATTTATATATATATGCGAGTCTATACAAAAAGGAATTAAGGAAATGAATATTTTACCTTGTCTTCCTTCCATTTCTCTTCTGCATGGTATTAGAGATTTAGACTCGTAACTTTGGGAAAATAAATTTTTTTTTTGGCCTTCATTTCCGAGTTGAAGACCAAAATCAACCTAAATCATTGATCCTAAAGTCTCCTCTCGCCAAATCAAGCCATTGCAACAAATCAAGTTGTGACCGCAACACCAAAGCAGTCATCATCACCACGCCATCGCATCACGCCCTCTCCAGATTGCAAACTCATCGCAAACCAGAAGCTCGTGCTCTCTGTCCTTCATTGCCAGCGAGTGCATCGTCAAAAACAACAAAGGATCACATCCTCTGTCATTCACTGTCAAGGAGATCATGCCACTAGCAAGATCACTAGTTTTGGAGTTTCAACGCAACCACCATCGGCTAAATTCCACCATCATCAATGCCCTCGCCATCACCCCTATTGTCGGCTTTGTCTTTGCCTTACATCACCCTCACCCTTGGATCTCACTATTGTCGTCGTTGTCGTCTTAGGATCTCGCCATTGCCCTTGGCTTCGCCTCACCCTCAACCTCACGACAACACCTCTATTTTCCAGCAAAGGCTCCAATGCCTCAACTAGTTTAAGTGTTTAGGTTTGGCTATTTAAGCCTAATAGTGTAAAAAATAAAAAAATAAAAAAAATAAAATAAAAAAGGAAAATGTCAGAGGTATCAAAAACTACCAATCACTGCTCAATTTGAAGGAGTGATTACTAGTCATAACATAGGAGAATTGCAGAATATTCAAGCAGTATATAGGTTTAATGGGAAGAATTATTTAAAATGGTTGCAGTTTGTTCATACCTTTCTGAAGGGAAAAGAGAAATTAAGTCATTTCTTGGGAATGGGACCAAGGAAAGGAGACCCTCAGTTTGATGCTAGGGATGAGCAAGACTCAATGATTATGGCATGATTGTGGAACCCATTGACACCTGAAATTAGTGACACTTGTATTTTCTTGACAACTGCTAAGGACATTTGGGATGCAGTTCACCAAATAAACTCGAAGACACTAGATGCAGCACAAGTGTACGAAATTAAAGTGAAGACCGAAGCAACAAAATGGGTAAACAAAACAATCACGAAGTCTGCCAATATGTTGAAAAACCTATGGTAAGAACTTGATCATTATTGATGCATTAAGACAAAAATGTCCTGAGGATACAACAATCCTGAAGAATTATATAAAAAAAGATTGAGTCTATGATTTCTTAATTGGTCTCAATGTTGAGTTTGATCAAGTTAGAGTTCAAATTCTAAGCAAAGAGATTCCAACTTTGAATGAGATTATCTCTATCATCTGAGCAAAAAAAAGTTGAAGTGTCACACTTAAACCTCAAAATATGGAAGCCTAGGTTATGGTTGCTAACAAAAGGAGTGATCAAAAGGCTAGCACTACTAATAATAAAAAGATTGATTGATCAAGAGTTTCAAACCGTGATAACAGGGATAACTTATAGTGCACTTACTGCCAGAAGCCTAGACATACACGAGAGAAATGCTAGAAACTTCATGGTAAGCCAACCACATCTAGCAAAGAGTGGGGTTACAATGGAGGGCAATGGAGGGATAATGAGTAAGCTAACTTGTCTTAAGTTTAGCCAATCGAAGAAAAATCCCTAGAACAAGGTGGATTCAATAAGGAGAAGATTGAAAAATTGAGAGCTTTGTTAGGAACTCTTGAGAAACCTTCAAGTAAGAAATCTTCATGTACCCGTTCACTAGCACTTTAAGGTAAGTTTCCTATTTCCATTGGATTAAAAGCCTCAGATCAAACCTTAGCCGCTTCTTGGGTTTTAGATTCAGGTGCCACATATCACATGACCCATTCATCACACAAATATAACAACTACAACCCTTATCCAAGCAGTAGGAAAATAGCCACAATAGATGGTTCATTAACCACTGTCGTAAGTGTAGGAGATGTACAAATTAGTCCTACACTCACACTTAGAAATGTGTTTCATGTTCCCAACTTGTCCACTAATCTTGTCTTTATACAAAAGCTTACATAAGATTTAGGTTGCAATGTGACTTTTTACCCTACTCATTGTACATTTCAAGACCAAGAATTAGGGAAAATAAATGGACTTGCTAAGGAACAGAATGGGCTATACTACCTTGAGACATCAAGCGAGTTATTTGTATCTTTTCTTTCTAAGCACCACCTTGTTAATAAAGAAAAAATTTGGCTTCATCATCGTAGATTTGGACATCCGTCATTTAGAACTCTTAAGATTTTGTTTCCTTCTTTATTTAGGAAATTAGATGTTAAGAGTTTCCATTGTGATGTATATAAACTTGCCAAACACAAGCATTCAACCTTCCTCACCAATAATAATAAAAAAAGTTCAGAGCCCTTTCATCTAACTCATAGTGATATTTGGGGCCCTTCCTTTGTTCCTAATATATCTAAGGCACATTGGTTTGTGTCTTTTATCGATGATTGTACTAGGGTCTCTTAGATTTTTTTACTTAAACACAAATCTTATGTGAGTTTTGTTCTTCAAAACTTTCATAACATGAGTTTGGTGTCACCATCAAGAGGTTTTGGTCCGACAATGCCAGATATCATTTCAATCAAGTCCTAACTTTACACTTTCAACTTGAGAGAATAATTCATAAGTCATCATGTGTCAATACCCCACAACAAAATGAGTTGTTGAGAGGGAAAATGGTTACCTTCTTTATACAACAAGAGTTATTTTGTTTCAAAACATGTCTGTAAATCTTATTGGGAGGAAGTTGTCCTAACCGCTACACATCTCATAAACCGATTACCTTCCAGAGTTTTAGGTTTCAAAAGTCTCATGGATACACTCTCATTGTTTTATCCTAATATGAGAACCACAAACCATCTCATTTCTAAGATATTTGGGTATGTATCCTTCGTGTATGTTCACCGTCCCAAAAAGTTTTTTTTTATAAGTCAAAAGGGGTATAAGTGTTATCATCCACCATCCAAAAAGGTTTTTATCTCAGCAAATGTTAATTTCAACGAGAGTGAGTCCTATTTTTCTACTCCTTATCTTCAAGGGGAGAATTCCATCAAGGAAGACAAGGATCAAGATTCCTATCTCATTGATCCCTCTCTCATTGACCCTCATATAGTCTCTGGTTCAGTGTCCAATCCAGTATTCGTATCGCATTTCTTTGAACCCAAGTCGTTGTCCCCACTTAAGCCTACTCCGAAGAAACAAATGACTAAAAAAGTGTACTCAAAGAATAAAGTTTTTTTTTTTTTTTTTTAAGTAAGCACGGAATATATTAACACAAGGCAAAAAAGCCACATAGCATACAGTGAGTATACAAAGCGGCAAACGCCTCACAACCAAAAAGAGACAAAAAACACACCAACCCTTAAATGGAGGCTATCAAAGAATAAAGTTGCAACCCTAAACTTATATAAGTCTAAAAATTTGAACCGACTGCTAGAAATGAGGTAACAGTTTCTAATCCTTCCACACAAACCGAGTCAAAACTTCAGTCTAAAAAATCTATAAACCAAAATCTTTCTATTACCGTCAGGAAGGGAACGAGGGAATGCACTAAAAACTCTTTGTATCCACTTTCTCATGTTATGTCATGCAAAAAGTTGTCTCCATCCCATAAGAGTTCTCTCACAAGTTTGAACGATATTCATATTTCTACTACTCTATTTGAGGCTTTATCTAATGAAAATTGGAGACAAGCCATGAATGCAGAAATAGAAACCCTGCAAAAGAATAAAACTTGGGAGATGGTAGATTTGCCTATAAAAAAAAAACCAGTGGGATGTAAGTGGGTCTATACTATTAAGTATAGAGCAGATGAAACATTAGAGAGGTACAAGGTAAGACTGGTGGCTAAAAGATACACTTAGACATATGACGTGGACCAGCTAGAGACATTTGTTCCAATTTCCAAGATGAACACAATCAGAATCTTGTTATCATTGGTAGCAAATAATAACAGGGATCTACAACAGTTCAATGTCAAAAATGCAATTTTGAACGGAAATATGAAAGAGGATATTTATATGGAAGTCCCTCCTAGAGTTGGCAGTGGCCCAGCCCCTAAAAAGGTGTGCAAAATGAAGAAAGTTCTGTATGGGCTGAAACAGTCTCCAAGGGTGTGGTTTGAAAGGTTTGCAAAAATAAGCAAAAGTACTGATCATCTATGATTAATTACTTGACAGGGGCAAAGCATGAAGTTGGTCACAAATACTATAGTAATTCCCAACATAATACTGCGATTACGAAGAGATTACAAAAGAAATTATGGTCCACCCTCTAAAGAAAACAGAAGTAAGAAACAAAATGACAGCCCAGACTGGATTTGGAAAAAGTAAAATTATCTATTACAACTACTTGAGGGGAACAAGGCACACAATTATTCATGGATAACATAGTAAATTCCCATCCACACATTCCAATAGAGAAGTTCAATGATAGAACCATGTGAATATGGTCTATGTCCACTCCTTGGGGCTTGCTGGTCATGACAAGGAAACTATCATAGAACTTGGAGTTGAAGAAATTGTATTGAAAAAATTGGAGAAACATGAACAGTTGAATACTATGATTAATTCATGTAAGTCACTATCTAGCATCTTATCTAGTTACAATTGTTAAGTATTTATATTGAACCTGTTGAGTTACTATAGCCTTAGAATTGAATGATCCACCCAAATAGAATTACAAATACAAATCATTTCACTTGGAAAGAACTTCCACGATAAGGACACATGAGGATATAAATAAAATTAACATTTCAATATTCCAAACAGCACAAAACCAGAACTCTGTATACCTCAATAAGTCCAGTGGTATTCTGGAATTTTTGCTTATGATCGGTTACATGCAGGCAACTTGAGATCAACCCGAGAGCAATAGCAGCAGACCATTGGCGGTATTCATGTTCATACTGGAATAACCAGTTTAACAGGAACTTTGAAGCAGTTGATTTAACAGCATGGGCCTCTGGAGGCAAGACCTACCAATAGCAGGCCAAGACAAATGGTTAAACTGGGCTAAACATACTAATTTATACATCTAAATCCAGCTCAAAACACAGTACTGAAAAAACAGAAGTCCATGTCATGATAAATCGGCAAAGTTGCCCCCAGGGATGTAGCTCAGGAGTAGCGCCCTTTGGCAATGAACCAAAGGCCACAAATTCAAGCCTCCCCAGTATTTAAGTGGTCTAGAGAGGAAGGCTTATATAACCCAGGATCTGCCTTACCAGCAGTTGGGATAAATGTTTCACTGTTGGGATGGATTCCCAATTATCAAAAAATAAAAAAAAGGAATTAAAAAAAAACCAAGAATGTCAACTGACTGATTTGAGAGCCTTTGACAGGCTGGAACAGAAAGCAGGATTCTTGTTACCAAACCTTATTTATTAGGGTAAGGCACATTTTATTGTCTGCTATCAATGTAAATCAGTCTGGACTATAAATTCTAATAGAACTTTTTTTTGCAAGGGAATCAGAGTGGCTACAAGTCAACAGAGAGAACAGAGCAATATTGACACACACACTGACACTAGATCTCATAAAATCATATTGTGAAAAATAATTCCATGTTCAAATTGATAGCTGCAAATAAACAAATATATTCATCCAAAGTTCAGAAGAGATGAGACATCTGTCTGCAAGCCAAAAATCATGAAGTGACATTTCCATCTCTCTTAACTCATACAAACTACAGATATACATTAAAGAAACCTAGAATTAGAAGTTTCCTAAATAAGAAATTGCATAGCCTTACCATAAAATTATCAATATAGCATATCTTTAACTTCTTACATTAAAATTCACCACAAATTTCCACTGTCAAAGAAGACATGTTAAATTATTTACCATTATGAAACTAATTCTATTTTTTTTTTTTTGATAAGTAAACGCAGAATATATTATCAGGAGGCAAAAGAGCCGCAAAGCATACAGGGAGTATACAAGGCGACAAAGGCCTCCCAACCAAAAAAGAACAAAACACACCAACCCCTAAGTGGAGGCTAACCACTCCAAGAAGCCTATAAGGGAGAGCGGCTCCTCTCCAATGTACAATTTAGCCCAACCCCATAAATTACACACAAAAGAAGTTTTTAACTTCTGAATTGCTAACACCCCCCCACACCCCTAAAAGTTAGTCTATTCCTCTCCTTCCAAATCGCCCAAAAAATGTACAGCGGGATGGACTTCCACAGTTTTTTCCTTTTTTTCTCACAAAAGAGTCCTTCCAACTAAATAAAACCTTCTTTACAGATTCTGGAAAGGCCCACTGAACACCAAACAACCTAAGAATGATATCCCACAATACTCTAACAATAGTACAATGAATTAAAATATGATTTATTATTTCCTCTTCGCAACCACATAAGAAACAACAGTTAGGAAACTGCCACCCTCTTCTCTGAAGCCTATCAAGAGTGAGAACTTTCCCCTAAGCGGCTTCCCATGCGAAGAAAGCAATTTTGGTTGGAACTCTATCCACCCATATATTGCTATTCAGGAACCCAGCGACAATGGGGCTTGCCAACACGCTGTATGCTTTCTTGACTCTAAACAGCCCATCGAAACTAATTCTATTTTGACTCATTTTATCCCAAAGACGGAACCTATCGGTTCACAGAATCAACCCTTGTTAATATGTACCAATTGTGGACGTCTTTGAGAATCCCATTTTTCAAGAATATGAAAGTTTGTTCCTCATTGCATTTCCTGATATAATGTTTGTATAAATTTTATTTATTTATTTATTTATTGGTTAAAAAATTAAAAAAAAAAAAAGTGACTATTGAGCTCTTGGATGGTCAAATTTATGCTAAAACCTTATGCTATGAGGAAATAAAATTCAATTAAACCCAAAAAAGTCATATGCACACAGTTAAACCCAAAAAAGTCATATGCACACAGTACATTGAGCTTGAGAAACAATGCTGCCTGCGCTTTAGAGGAGTTGAACAAGCAACCATGGCTTTCTAGGATGCAGTTATATAAATGCCTCAGAAATCATATTTTGAAAAACCAAAGGTTTGGCAGCTAGCCATTTTGCAAATGGGTGTCAACCTAAAGGGCTAATTTTAAAGAGCACTGAACAAACATATCACACTCATAAAGAGTATTTTGGCTAGCATGCCATTATATCAGTTGTCCCTCTTCCGTATGCCTAGGACAGTGGCAAGAAGACTAGAAAAGTTGCAAAGAGATTTCTTGTGGGGAGGGGGAAGTACGGAAAGAAAAGCCCACCTAGTCAATTGGGAGAGGGTGTGTGTGGGTAAGGAGAAGGGAGGGCTTGGTTTGAGGAAGTTAGTCCCTTTGAACAAAGCTCTACTTGGAAAATGGGTGTGGAGATTTGCTCGTGCCAAGGAGGAGATGTGGAAACGTGTTCTTGTGGCAAAATATGGGCAAGAGGAATTTGGATGGAGGACTAAAAAGGCAAATGGGGCGTTTGGGGTTGGGATTTGGAAGGAGATTTTGAAAGAAGCTGATTGGTGTTGGGATAATATGACTTTTAAGGTAGGAAAAGGCACCAAAATCAGGTTTTGGAAGGACCCTTGTTGTGGGGATGTGGAGCTGGCTCGGAGGTTCCCTCAACTCTTCAATGTGGCTGCCCAAAGGAGTGCCACAGTGGGGGATATGTGGGACCAGAATTCTGGCCAAGGAGGTTGGAATCTAAGGTTCATTAGAGGCTTCAATGATTGGGAGCTGAACATGGTAGACGATTTGCTTCAAATCTTAAGGAGTCAAAGAATTACCTTGGAGGAGGACTTGGCCTTATGGAAGGGAGGAAAAAATGGGAAGTTTGGCGTTAAGGAAGCGTATGGGTTGATGATCAGCCATAGTGTCCCTATGTTTCCTAAAAAGGGCATTTGGGTGGAGAACGTTCCTTCCAAGCTAGCGTTCTTTGCGTGGGAAGCTACTTAGGGGAGGGTTCTTACCCTTGATAGGCTTCAAAAGAGAGGATGGCAGCTTCCTAATCGTTGTTATTTATGTGGTAGTGATGAGGAAAACGTAAATCATCTTCTTATTCATTGTACAGTGGCTAGTGTGTTGTGGGGGATTGTTCTTAGTTTGTTTGGAGCCCAGTGGGTCTTTCCAGAAACTGTAAAGGAGGCGGTTCTCAGCTGGAAGGGTTCTTTTGTGGGTAAAAAGAGGGAGAAAATTGGGAGATCCATACCGTTATTTATTTTTTGGACGGTTTGAA
This sequence comes from Vitis riparia, assembly GCF_004353265.1. NCBI lineage: Eukaryota > Viridiplantae > Streptophyta > Magnoliopsida > Vitales > Vitaceae > Vitis > Vitis riparia. Next base: position 3,027,478 of record NC_048444.1, read on the forward strand.
AGGAGAGGAATAGATTAGCATTCAAAGGGGGGGGGAGGGAGTTAGCTATACAGAAAGTTAAGAATTCTTTTGTTTGTAATGTGTGGGGGTGGGCAAATCTGTATAATGGTGCGGAGCCTCGCTCCCTTATAGGTTTCTTGGAGTGGATAGCCTCCAGTTAAAGGTCGGTGGGTTTTTTGTTCCTTTTGTTTTTTGTTGTGAGGCCCTCGTTGCCTCATATACTCCCTGTATGCTATGCGGCGTTTTGCCTTTTGCTAATATATGTGTTTACTTATCGAAAAAAAAAAAAATTAATACTAAGTGACAAAAACCAAACAAAAGTAACAGATCCATGTTTCACTACAATCAAAGGCTACATTTGGTTCCTGGAAAGTACTAAAATACTAAGGAAAATGATTCTCATATTTAGTTTTACTATAAATCAAATACAATTAAAATTAGTTAGAAATTTATGTATTTTTAATTATTTAATCTTTATTTAAAAAAATTAAAATAAGTTAAACAAGTTTAAAGTAACGTATAAAAATAATTTATTGACTTGAAATCTACTTTTTATTTTTCTTCACATTTTCTTTTCTTCTACTTTTCCTTTCTATTTTCTTTAGCTCACATTTTCCCCTCAAATATTCCAAGAACCAAACATAGCCTAACCAATGGAATATGCCTAAGCTCAGGCTCTTGGAATCTGAATGCATAAGAATAAATAACAACATTTACCATCATCTTGAAACTATTACCACGCATAGGGCACTTATGGCTAGTGCAATGTTTTCAGCAGATCGGGGGATTGATTCTTCTGCAATTCTTCTCATACTCTGCATGATAATGGAGGAGGAAGAATACATCATGCACAAAAAAAGATTTTCAAACTGATGCAAATAAATGACATAGGCAAGATGAAAGTAAAAGAGGATAATGAACCTTCAGAATAGCATTAGCAGCTTTAGAAGTTTTATCCAAAATGGTAGTTGGTGCTTTAGCATTGAAGGACGATATATTAGCTCTCATCCATCGTTGCATGAAGGGCTTCCACGATTGCAGTGAAAGAAGTGCAAGCAAAATATTTCTTGAGAGCTGAAGAGATGCTGCTATTTCAACTACAGCATTCTCATATCTAGTATGTACCTCTTGCGATCCCTTAACACCAAGTAATGAAGAGTTAAAGTGAAGGCACATAAAAAAAAACACAACAAAAGCCTTTTAGCATTTATCAGTCTCTCACTTTTGATACCCCTTGATAACTCACACCCTTGGGAGTGAAGGAAAGGCATAAAAGCGCTGCACCAGGTAACACTTTAGAGTTACTGTTTTTTCCTGCAAATGAATAACTTAGAAGGTTTTAGTTGCACAGGTTATATTGATAGAGAATCACAAAGAATAAGCAATCTTACTACTTTACCATCACACCACTAAAATCTTCTATTTGCCTAAATTTATTAGAAAAAATTATCATTTCTGGTTGAATTTGACATAACTTTCAAGTTTCTTATTCAATCTACAAAATGCAAGTTTCAATTATCCTTCTGACTTGCTTATCAAAAAAAAAAAAAAAAGAAAAAGAAAAAAGATATAAATTGTCCTTCTGAATCATCTTCACTTAAGTTGTTGAAAAGATTGAACTATGTTGATTTTATATATGCTGTGCCAGTTACTCATCAAAAAAGCTACTTATATATCCTCAAAAAGTCGAAATGAGGCCACAAAGATAATGGAGAATGAGAATTAGAAGTTTGTTCACATCCAACAAACCAGACACTTACAAATAACCAACATTTATTTTAAATGATACAAACAAAGAATTATAGCTCAGCACACTTGATACCTGAAGAGAAAATAGCCTGAGGGAATACATCAAGCAACTTCTCAATCTTGTTTACCATGACTTTTTTCTCCTTTATTAATCTACGCCGAGTACTGAAGCAAATTGAAAAAGGTCAGAATACTGAAAACTTAATTATTTCCTTCAGCATGTACAACAGATAGAAAATATAGATGAAATGCATTCTTAACATGTGCTCATATGTTATAATCTTGACTTCAAATTCTTCCATAGTCCTGATTGCTCCAGGATTTGTCTCGGAGATAAGCAACTCCAAGTTCCTTTTCTTGAAATCAGGAATACTTTTTTCAATATGTGGTACCTGATAAAACATTACAAGAACAGAAGTGAAATCTACATGATTGCACACCACAAATGTTATAAAGTGCAGAAAAATTATCAGATTACTGAGTCAAGTGATCAAGATAGATGCAGACAAAAGAGGAAGTAGAGGCAGCAGATGAGTTTTGATAAGAGTGGCCATAAAAATTATACAATGCATCTCACCCACCCAACAAGAAAAGAAAAAGTAAAAAAATAAAAAAATAAATGAAAAATGAAGACCCATGCATGGGGAAAATTTAAGTGACAAGCAATAGGACCAAACATTCACAAAATTTACCTCATAATGGATTAAGGCCTCAAATGCAGAGGTCCTTGCCTTTGCCCATAGAGATCCATGACCAGTGTGTCTAGAAGAAGCAACTTCCCATAAAATTTGCAAAACATTCCTTGAAGCTTCTGAATATGCTTCAGCATCCATAGCACCCCATCTTAAAAGAAGGCATACACTGCCAACAAAAAAAGATTAGGAAGCATTTAAGTATATCAAAATTTTAAAAAATTACTCAAGCACAGTTAAAAAGGTGTCTATGCTGCATATGTTTATCACTTGCAAATGCACCAGATATGAGGTAAAAAATATGTAGCACTACAGCAGTAACAATTGTCATATTTTGAACATAGCTACCTTAAAAGGATACTTAAGCATATGATTCCAGTTAAGTGCAAAACTGCATACTGCAACATTAGGACCACAATTTAATACATTGTCACAAGTTTGCAAACACACACTAGCTTAAAAGTAACGGTGGTTTGTACTTGTAACAAGGGGTTCACAAGAGGTAAGCATGTCCTCTTTTATTTATTTCTTTTTATTTCTTATTTCTCTATCAGGAACAAACTTTTGATTGCCAATAAATTAGTAAGTATATAGAAAAATGAGGAATTGTTCCCAGGAACACAATCTACTGTACTAAATCTGGTCAAAAGAAGGAAAGAAAGCCTATTCTGCTTTATAAAAGAAATCAGAACTTCTCAGGCTGGTAGAGAACCCCTACAAAAGAAATCAAATGCTTGGCTCCTCACATGATTAGTCAAGTGAGAAACGCAACAAAAGGAGCATCCCAACTCTTAAGCAATGTAGGAAATCTAGTGAAGCCACTAATCAGACTTCCATAAGCTCTTTCTGTCCTAGTTACCCAAGATAGGGCAACAGCAGAGTCTCCCTTCACTAGAAAATGGGAAGACCACGGGTTTAGCCTACTTCACGCCCTCCAACAAGGCTAAAAGCTCAGTCTCAATGGCTAAAGCATATCTTCTTTTAGGTGCAAATACCTCTATACAAAAAATAAAAATTAAAAAAAAATATATATATATATAGTTTTACAAGTACACACAAATCCCATGCTTCAATTGCGGCTCTGTCCAGAAGCAGGAATGCTTATGGCACCAATTGAAGGTTTACAAGTAAATGTAGTCCTTTTTTAATTTACTTTTCAGGTAGAGATGCATCATTTCTTTTACCTCTTCTCGATGGAATAACATATCAATATAAAGGTTTAAGATTGAAACCCAACCCCCAACAGAATAAAGATATTACACCTAGACATGCTTACCTATGGGCAATAATTGGGTCCACCAAGTTGCCCAATACATTCTTTGCAATGACATCCCAGGCTGTATAGAAATCTGTGCAAAAGAAAAAAAATTACCAAACTTTCACCACATTGTATGATTTTTTTTTATTATTATTAGAACTTTCAAACATTATATTCATGACTAACAAGTCTAATTCATAAAATTTAAAAAATATATATAAAATTCAACTAAAACTTGGCAATCTTCGCCCATTGTCTTTTGCCTCTTTTGCTTTTTGCAGTACATCCCTTTTCTACTAGGGTTTACCCACTTTAGGTGCTTTTGTTATCTATCTTCTAATAAAAACAAATCAATTAAAACTTGAAAACAGGTAGTCTTAAAAAAATTCTTCACAACTGTTTAAACTACGATAGACTTTGTTGCTTTGCAGACTGTTCAAACAAGTTATATATATATATATATATATATGTATGTATATATAACTTGCAATATATACATAAAAGCCAAAAAATAGCAGCACGCCTTACTTAGAACCTAAACACTCCACCAGGTCCAAGATGAACAAGGAACAGTCTCTTATAGACACCCTGACCCAATCCAACAAAAAGTACATGAAAGACTGTTCAAACAAGTTCTCGAAAAAATGTTTTTCCATAAAACTTGATTTTCCCTAGCAAAAAAAAAAAGGTATCTTAAGGAATGTTTATATATGCTCCAAACCAAAAAATCATCCATTCTAAAAGGTGTTTTGTCATCAAAAACTTTCAGGGATATATTCTAGGCTTTTTGAAAAGGAAGAAAATCTGTGCTTTAGTTGAAGAGGATCCCTCTGGCCGTTGTATGACATGTCACTGCCTTAGCCTACAGGTGCTGAGGAGAAAATGGTAAATATTTGAGGGTAATTCAGAAATGATACATGCTACATTTGTTATTTAAATAAAATAACATAGTTGCCCATTGTAGAGCTTACTTTGAACCTAAACACTCCACCAGGTCCAAGATGGACAAGGAACAGTTACCTATAGACACCGTGACCCAATCCAACAAAAAGTACACGAAAGACTGTTTTGCCCTAGAAAAAAAGTATGTTAAGGAATGTTTATATATGCTCCAGACCAAAAAAACCATCCATTTTTAAAACGCCAAAAAGGGTGCACCAAAATACACAAGACGTATACAATGGTCGCCAGAAGGCGCCAAAAAAAGGACAAGGGATAACAAAAAACTACTCCCCCTCTCAGTAAAAGGCCAACCAAACAATGAAGTCAAATAAGGACATTGGCCTTCAGCTATATACAACTTTGTCCAAGACAACAAATTACAAGGAAACATAGTTTTGAGCCTTTGGTCCTAAAGCTCCTATCATCAAAGGATCTTCTATTCTCTCATTCCAAACTATCCAAAATAGGCACAAAAGAGTTGCTCCTCACACTTTTTTCCATTTCCTCCCAATAAAGCAACCACGCCAATCTAGCAGAGTCTTCCTTACCAAGGAAGGTAACACTTAAGAAATGCCAAAAAGGGAGAACAAAACATGCCACAAAGACCTCACCTTGCCACAATGTGGCAAAATGTGGTCAATAGTCTCCTCCTAGATATTATGAAGGAAACATATATTAGCCAACATCCAACCCCTCCTCTGAAGCTGATCTAGACTTTTCCCTAAGATGCCTCCCAAGCAAAAAGACTAGCCTTAGGTGGAACCCACCCATTCCAAACCACCCCTACTAGAAAAGGCATTGATCTCCTAGGCTTCATAATAGAGTAGAGAGACTTAATAGAGAAAGTTTCACTTCTTGCCTCTAACCAAATCACTTTATATCTCCTTCCTCATTCACCACCTTAGCTTGCATAAGTTCCACAATCTCGATCTCCCAATCATTTAGCCGCCTAGAGAATCTAGGAGTCCAAGCACCCCTTTCGCTAGATTGAAACCACAAATCCGCCACCCACGCCTTTTTTGAATTAACCATGGCAAATAAGAAAGGAAAAGAAACAAATCAAAAGCTTATCCCCACACCATATATCCTTCCAAAACTTTACCCTCTTGTCGTTGCCCATAGAGAAGGAGACTCCACTATTGACTATCTCCCTCAATCTCCTTATGGCCTTCCATAAACCCACTCCGTACCTATCTCTCACTTCCTTAGAAGCCCCCCTTCAACCTCCCTATATTTACTACCAATAAATTGTCTCCAAAAAACCTCTCTTTCCATTGTAAAACCCCAGTTCCATTTACAAAGAAGGGTCTTATTAAGTGAACGCCTAACTCCCAAGCCTCCCTTACTCTTGTCTAAACAGATAGTAGTCAAACTCACTAAATGTGGCTTTCTCTCTAAAGACCCACCACTCCAAAGGAAGTCCCTTTAAATCTACTCTAACCTCAAACTCACTATCCTAGGCATCCTAAACAATGATATGAAGCAGATAGGCAAGCTAGATAAAGTGCTTTGAATCAAAGTAAGTTTTCCCCCTTTGGAGATATATTGTTTTTTCCACATTGCTAATCTTTTATGATACCTCTTTTCCATCGCATCCCAAGCCCCCAACAAGTTATGAGGGTCCCCCAAAGGAAGCCCCAAACAATTGGCTAGAAGATTACCCACCTTACAACCTAATTCAAAAGCTAACTCATCCAAGTTTTCCACCCTTCCCATAGGAATGAGCTTGGTCTTGATTAGATTTATTTTGAAGCCCAAAATGGCCTCAAACCACATAAGTAACCAGCTTTAAGTAGGTCATTTGGGCTAGAGAGGCCTCATAGAACACCAAAATACTTTTTTTTTATCTAAACAGAACACCAAATATCATAGCCAAACAACAGGTGAGAGACCTCTATTCCCTCTCCGACTCTACCATTCACCTTGAAACCAAACAAAAAACTGTCCTCCCTACCCCTCCTCAAAAGGCAATTGAACACCTCCATGGCTAGCACAAACAAGTATTGTGAAAATGGGTCCCCTTATCGTAGGCTCCTAAAGCTTTGAAAAAAGCCAAAAAGGGTGTCGTTTTCAAGAATCGAGAAAGTAATTGTTGAAATGCACCATCTAAAGGGTTAATTGGTAGCCAATTAAGTCTTTACTTTGAAAAAGGTTTAACTGTAGTCTTGAACCATAGGCAAAACTTATAAATCTACACCATTGAATATTGAGGCTTAAACTTCTTACAAATTACATAGAAAAAACCTATAAAAGTCATAAACCCATTAAAACCCTTTGAATATTTAAAGCTTAAGCCTCAATAGCCTCAAGGCTATAGCTTCAAGGTTGTAAGCCTAAATTGAATAAGGCATAAGCCTCAATTACCTTATACTAAGACTATAGCCTGAAGGCTAATTTGCATAGTGTTGAGGCAAAACCTTAATGCGTAAGCCTTGACAACCTTTTAAAACACTGAATGGAAATATGGTAAAGCTTTTCAGATATAAACTCGAAGCAGAAGAATGTGATTATACAACACAATCAGGATTACCGATTACATCAGCTTCACAAAGATGAGCAAGACTTTGAAAGCCAAGAGATTGAATTACAGGATCTTGGCTCTCAATGCAAGCCTGTAGAACCAAAGCAAAAAGGAGAGGCCTTAGAACAGCATGCACAGAACAAAGCACAGAGAAAACAGTTTCTAGAAAGCCATACCGAAACAGACAAGATAAGGTCCACACCCCTATCAGGGTTCTTTCTGCAAACATCCCGAATGGAAGCAGCCATACTTATACAGATATTTCTCTCAGACATGAACTCATTGAACCCTTTTGGAAGCAACACCCCCTGGAAACAAAAGTAGAGATTGAACTAAAATTTCTCCAAAAGGAACTGAACCAACAGTAACAACACAACAATAGGAGAAAGCAATGTAGTTGAGATTGGTATATGAGCATTGAAATTTAATGGTTTTCATTCACAGTTTCCATATGGAAAAGAAATGCATGATCTGCATTTAATTAATACATGGTGTTCACTTAGTTTCAACAAAATCACGTTATTAAAATCAGAATCAAGGTGCAAGTCATCTGTCATCTGTCATTTCAATCAGTGTGGAATAGATTTTTTTTTATAGGTAAAAACAAAGAGAACATATAAAAAGGTAATGCCAAAAACTGTTCCAAAGAATACAGGAACAATCAGTGTGGAATAGATATTTAATCATTGTGTCACAAGCACTTCAACTTTAGTGTTTCCTTTCAATTCATCGCTGAATCAGCCTTCAAGAACCAACCTTCTGCACAAATTACAACTGCTTTCAAAAAGGTGAGCAAATTTAGGCCAAGTCTGTCCAGCATGACCAATTTTAAACTAAATAGCAGTCCTTGTGAAGGACCATAAGGATTTACCAGGGACAAATTTACAGCCAATTCAAATTCAGATCAAAACAGAAACTTACAATCTTAGCCTTGCAGTAAACTCCCAATCAATTCTGTGAAGATCACAAATCATAACAATCAAAGAAAACAGGTGTGCATGTGTGTGCATGCGTGTGGGGAGGGGGTTGGGATCTGGGCTAAGCTAGGGTAGGCTGTATTATCCAATGAAAAAACAAATTACTAGACAGTCCTGAGCCTCACGATAGAGCCACATACAAGGCCAACCTGCAGTGCCCAAGCACATTGAACAATGTATATGGCCTGGCCAAGCATGTCCCTCTGAATTCCCTCCCCCGATTAAACTGAGAAGATGATTCTTTGATTCAGGGAAACAATCAATTTTTCTCAAGTCAAAAACATTCAGTGACAAAAGAGTGCAAGGTTATATCTTAAAAAAGAAAAAAGAAAGAAAAAGGAAAACACAAATAATAGAAAATTTTCTGACAGCCACACTAATTTTATCCTCACCCAAAATCAGTATACATACACATGCATACAAAAAAATAAGATAAATGAATCAAAATAATACCTAACTATTAACATAGGTATCACATCACTAATATATATCCATTGCACACTTCTCCACTTAGCAAGGGTAAATATTACTATAAAATGCAATAAGAAAAGATGAGACAATCAGAAACAACAGAAGTGCAGCACCATTTCTACATATACAAATAGCATTTCAACATACCCTAAAATCAGATTAGAAAATGGTGGGCATAACTTTCTCTTCTAGCTTCACTTAGCTAACAAATCAGAAAAGATTCAAGAAAAGAAAATTTCCTAAAAAGAATTGAAAACCCTTTATGTTCATAGAACATAATAGGTAAATTTAGTCAATATAGTTTGTGACTTGTTCCAAAGTTTGTGCCCAACTTCAAACAAATGGAGGTCTGGCATCAGAGGACAATAAAAGAAGCACATTAAAAATCTTACTTGCAAACTCCCGAAGGCACGATCATTGATCTCCCAGGTCTTACAAAGCAAACGAGTGGCTGTAGCATATAACACTCTGATTATGAAAGAATTAACAATTAATGAAACTGGATGCTGCAGCTCCTTAAAGAAAAAGAACACTAAAAAGATTGAATGTCATTAAAATAAGACCTAGGATCTCATATTTAGAGGGAGTTAGTTACTCTTTAGAGTATATTTTGTATTCTAGATCAAGGTTGTATTTTATCCAGATTTTAGGGTCTTATGTTTAGGGGGAGAAAATATTTTTAGGGTTTCTAAAATTTGGATTCATGACCCTAGAAAATCAATATACTCTTTTAATTATCATTTTCTTAAAAAAATTCAGAGTTTTATGAAATTTAGGGAAGATGGACATGAATTTATTATTCTTTGTTATGATTAGGAACATTTTAATTCATCCATAGAATGATCTTGATAAGTAAAGATTATTTGAATACTTTATGATGTTGATTTAGTGTTTCTAGAAATTCTAAAGTGATATGGATTTGTTTCTACTTGCTTTTCAAAGGAAATAAAATTGAGTTATTTCTTCTTATTAATCTATGGGTCCCAAAAGTATTCAACATGTTTGAATCCTTATGTGCATAAAATAAAATATTTAAAACTTCCTAAAGTGAAAAAGGCTACCTTGGATAAATTCAAAATTCATTATTTGTAATCCAAGAGTGAATGTCATCACTTGCAAAAGTGGGAAAATCCCTAAAGTGGAACATGCAATTATTCTAAAATTGCCCCTCAAAAAAAAAAAATTTAAATTGAGAAATTCAAATTTTTGGAGAATTATAAAGTCACATGATACGTATGAATATTTATGTGAAATAAATTAAGTCGTGTTAAACAGAAATCCGACTGGATGAATTTCAAATTGAATGTATCTACTTTCGAACATTAAATTAGTTGAAATAATGAAAGGTGATGGTATAAGAATCTCGGGTCATTAATGATTCTATTTCTTAAAATTGAAGTTTCTCTTTCTTCACTCATATTTTATCCTATTCAATCTTGAAAATCTTTTGAATTCTAGAAATTAAATTATTTTGGTTCTCTTCATAATTTGATGAATGATTTTTCATGTTCTATCATATCCAAACTACTTAATTTCTAGCTAATTTTCTATAAACAAAAATTCTAAGAGTGTTTAGGTATTCTAGGAAGTACCAAAAGTGTTCAATCTTTATTTTTTGGATTTTGGGTTATAATTTGAACTTCCTTGTAACGATAGAATATATTTTAGGAAGTGGGGTCAATAAGATTTAGAGTTTTATAGAGTTACAATTTTCTTGATGTATTAGAAAGAAAATATTTTGTTGTTATTTGAATTATCTTTTGGAACTTTGTTTTCTCTCTATTGGATTGAATTTGGATATTTGATAGTTTACTCCTCTATGATTGTTTTATCATTCTTAAATTTATTATATTTTTCCTTTTTGTGACCAAAAGGGGGAGTAAAAAGGTTCATCAAGTTTATTGATTATATTATTTTTCTATTTCTACCACACTATACTTTTCACGGGTTTATTGTTTAAGTGTGTGTAGATTACAGGAAATTGATATCGCTACATAAGAAATGATTTAGACTAAGATTAAGATTGGGTTCAATGAGATTTTATAAGAGTTATAAGGGACCCCATTGTATTTTTCTATTTTTTCATAAAATTTCCAAAAAGGGAGATTGTTAGGGTATTTTTGCAATTTTGTTATTTTCTTACTAATTAGATACAACTTACTTCCTTGAGTCTTATTCGTTTCAAGACAACTTCGAACTTCATCAAATTCGGATTCGGGTTATTCGGAGTTGTAAAATTTAAGATATGTATTTAAAATTGGTAAAGCTTTAGGAATGACTAATACAAGAAATTAGAAAGAGAATACTTTCCATTTCCTAATTTGATTTCTACTATATTTTTAATTCCAAAATTTGATTTAATAAAGTTTAAAATTGTGTTTATCTCTAAATTTGTATTTGATTCTAAAAATAATTTTTAGAATATTTTTTAGAAAATTTTAAAATTGCGATTATCTATAAATTGGTATTTAATTCTAAAAAGGATCTTTGGAATATTTTAGAATTAGGAAACTCTCCATACTTCTAAAAAAGGTTTTATAAATTTAAATAGAGATGTTTTATTTAAAAGTGGTGATGGACTTTTATGAACCCTAAGAGTGCATAGTCATTCATTAAAAGTTTAATTCCCCAATTATCAAACTTTCAAAATCTTTCTTAAGAGCAACTTTCGACTACAACAAAGGTTAAAGATCTCATTGTAAAACTTCAATAAAGACTTCGAGGAATCCACCAAGGAGCATAGAGGGAGTGTTGCATCAGGGACATGGAAAAGGAGTGTAAGTGTTAAACAATATAAGACCCTAGGAAGCAGGTGCATCCGATTAGGTAAATTCATGTATCATTTTCTCATAATTAGTGGATTATGTAGCATTCAAGTGACCACCCATAGTTTTTTACACCTAGTAGGTTGCTAGGTGGTTTTTCCATGTTACATCCCTATGTTCACTTGTGCGATTGGTTGTATTTATATTTGCATGGGATTGATTGCTCTCAATAAATAATTAATCTAAAAGAACAAACTAAAATTGATAATAAAGTGTTAATTTGGGGATTCATTTTTAGACCACCAATTCAACCCACCTTCTAAGTAGTTCTATTATCTCAAGACTAAGACATAAAAATTTATTCCAATATGTATCTAGTGTTGGAAAAAAGTGACTACCATGTGTTGAGATATTGAGCATTTAGTATGTGTACATGGTTATACCTATCCAAAAAAAAAAAACATGTATACATGTTCATGTCATTTTTCACTATATATTCATTATCTAGGAAATTACATATTCAAAAAAAGATTGAGGGAATACTTTGAAAGAGGATAGTAGGAATTTATAAATGTCTGACAAAGAAAAAGCAAAAGAGATCAACAACATGCCCACTCCATTCATTCCATAGCAATGACTCACCAGAACAAGATGTGGTAAGATAGCTACAAAAATGATTTTAACAAAATGAAAACAAATAAAGGATGATGTGTACAAAGACATACGGTTTTGCATTCTCGTGAAGCATTGGCAAGATGGTTTGAACTACAAGAGGAATCATGACAGAATGAGAAGCAAGCGATGGGAGCATTCCCAAAAGTTTTAGCTGTGACAATTTTCAAAGATACTTATTAGATAATAGTGATAAATGGCATAAACAAAAGGAAAAGGCAATCTGCCCTGCCTTAAGTGCATAAGAAATGATCTGAAGCTACCAACCAAAGAACTCACCAACATATCATGGAAGCCAATACCTTTACTGGAGAATATGTTATTGAAAAATAGAATGGTTAGGAGCATTGTAACTCCCAGTTTAGGATCCATAATGCCAATGGCAGCCAAAGAATCTATAGCAGCACATCCCAACGAATGATGCATGAACAAACCACAAGCTATTGCACTCAATAACAAAGGCATTTCTACAAGGACAAATGCAAGGATGATGATGTTAAAAATGAAGATGAATTTATCCTACTGAGGAAAACAAAGACCAACCAAACTATCTTACTAAGCACATCTAATAAAAATCCTTTACAAACATTTACCAGTTAAAAAGATCTCCTGAGACTGGGATATAGGAAGAAAGGATTTCCGTCTTTCAACAATCCATAAGGAGTAATCCCCTAATTGAGAAAGCCATGACTTTGATCCATTGTTCATTTCTTTGACATCAGTTTTTCCAGTAGAAGCAAAATTTACAAAGAAAGAACTGGGTGATAAAGATTGATCCTGAAAAACAGAACAGAAAGAAATAGATCACTGATATTAAATCCATTTAATGAAAGTCCTCAAGAATATAGAAGATATCAGCCATAACAACTTCTCAACATCCTTCATATAGAACTTCTATAAACCACCTTGTCCATGTGAAATCCATGCCTTGGGGCAAATACATCACCATTGCCAGAATAAGAACTTAAGTAGCCACATAATTTTAACAATGGCAACAAGAATTTGAGAAAACCATTTAAAACTTCAAACCAAACAATTTTCAGTATTGAGATAAAAAAAATAAAAAATAAACCTGAAACCACAGCTGTTGCAAAAGTCTAAAAATTATAGATGCAGGTCTGCTGATGGATGGAAATCCCCCTTGCAAGGACGGCTCTTCTTTTGGTGCTATCGCAAAATTTACTAGAACCTTTTCCAGCATGAAAAGCAAATCTGTTGCAGCTTCCTTAACAGATGTAGAAGGAGATGAAACAAAGTTGATAACAGGGAAAACAAATAAAAGCTCTTCACTCAGATCACACTGAGCTCTACCAACCATATATTCTGCAAAAGCATAAACTATTTTCTGTAAGTGAGGTAACAGTAAAAGAAGGAAAACATGGATACTACAATATTCTGCAATGCATTTTGAATCGTTGATAAACAAAGGCTACAGTGTAACAATAAGCAAGATCAATAAACAGATTATCACTACCATGTGGTATTCTATAAAGCATGAAGACATAGGTTATGTTTGGTTCCTAGAAATTACTAAGCAAAGGAAAAAAGTGATAAGGAAAATTATTTTCTCATGTTTGGTTTACCAACGAAAATACAAAAGAAGATCAAATACAATTAAAATTAGTTAAAACTTATGCATTTTCAAATAAATATTTAAAATAATGCATTAGTTGGAGTCAACCCATTAAACATTTCTTGAAGTACAAATGATTTTACACATAGCATAGGCAAAGAAATACAAAAGCAATATAGAGATTTTAAACAGATATTGGGATGTTTCAAAAATGTCTCCCTAAAAAGGCTTTCACGAGAGAGATGATGAAAATATAAAAAATAGTAATAATATCAAGGAAATATCAGAAATACTAAGACAAATATGCATTCCTTCCTTATCTATATCAAAGACCAAAAAAACATGAAACATTGGATATGTATATTTAAATTTTGGTTTTTGCATATATTTATTTATACAAGGCATCTAATGATCAATGAAAAACAAACCATTGCATATGACATAAAAACAAACCATTGCCATCAATGGAAGCCATGGATCCAAAATGAGAAAACATACTATTTTAATCAAAGACCAGAACTCCAGGCATTCAAACTTCATAATGACATGAAAATTAAGCCTAAGAATCCTACTCAGGGTTGTAAAAGTTTTAACTACGATGCAACAGAACAAAAGGATTGGCCAGGGGCAGATTTTGGCTCAGCTTCAAACAAACCGACTTTTCTGTTTGGAAAATAAAGGGATTTTCCGCCCCCTTGTTCTCCATGGAAAGACTGCCTGGTCTTTTCGGGCCAAGTGGATCATTCAACATTTATTCACTCTAAGCAAGTGAGATAATAGAACCACCCAGACAAGATTGAGTGAATATACCGTTTTCATTTTTCCACTTCAAGAGAAAGAGGACGAGTTTCAATACAGGAAGTTGTTCATGCTCAAGTTCTGATCGAATGAGAATTACAAATAAGGATGACATAAGCAATAATAGTTCAGGAATGTATGGTAAACCAAGCTCTTTCTGCACAACCAATAACCGCTTTGATAGTTCAACAATAGGCTCACTCCCACCAAAGTGCTTGTGATGATCTGAATGTTGTGAGTGGACAGTTTCCAACAGTTCCAGACCACACAGTTGAGCCTCATTGCTTAGCTGCCAAAATAGACGGAAAAAAAAAAAAAAAAACTATGAGATATGAAACCTGGCAGCAGAAACCAAATTAAGAACAATTATCAATATTTTCAAGTAAACTATTTAAACCCTGAAACTGCAATGAAGGAACAACAGAAGTCAAGCAAGGAAACTCTACTACAGAACTCAATGATACATAGAATTGAAGTTTTAAAAACATACCGATGGCACTCCAACCAAGTGCTTCAAAACCACTGTATAGGCGTCCACCATATATTCCATTATATTAATAAAAATTTTAAAATCCTGTATGTGTTCAGAATATGAGAAATCAATGAGTCAGAAGTCACACTAGATTTACTTACAAACTCTAACTATTAATTTCAACAAAATAATGACAGCTGCAACTGAAATATTGCAGGAAGAATAAAATCAAAATGCAACTTACTTCCGCATTTTTTTGTGGATAGTATCTCAGGCATCCCATCAACAATTTGAAAACTGGCATAGCCTCACGAGGAAATGAGCAACAAAGTGATGCCGTAGATGATATTAAATGTCTTACAAATGAAGACGCTGATGAGTCCGAAAATGCTATGCGCAAAACTGAAAAATTCGAAAAGGGTCTTAAGAAATCACAAACTTCCACCATCCGCGATCCCTTATTCTGAGATATAAACAGTAAAACTTGCTGCACCAGTTCAGAGTGAACCTCCGTTCCCCCCGAAAGTACCTGCCACCCATCAACCCAAATTGCATTGAATTTCAAAAAATCAATAATCACCGTTTAGAATACTGCAAATGCTTGCTAACTATTTGAAGCTTCGTTGCCAAACACATTGTCAAATTTACATTATTTTCCCTTTAACCAAACCATAAAGAATCATAAGAACCAAACACGCCCTGACTGTAATTGCTCTGACCTTAACGAAAGGGTGAGACTCGGGTGATTCGACCCGAAACAATGAAATGTTCTTTTGGAATCCGACATGGACAAGAAACCCTATCGCCTTAACGAAAACGTTGACGAAACGCGAATTGGAACCTTCGATAGCAGATTGGAGCTCCAATAACCCGCGAGAGAGCTCCATTTTGGAGTCGGTGACGAGTCGGCATAATTCTCGGACGGCTTGGTCGACGACGGCGGGAGAGGTGGAGTGAAGACACTGAGAGATGGCGTCTGTTCCAGGATCGGAGTCGGAGTCAATGTAGGATGGAGCGGACCGAAGCTTCTCGAAGATTGAAATTACAGCCAATCTTTGGAGTGATGGTTGAGGGACTCGAGTTCGCTCGAGCAGAGGTGCGTAGGAGTCCATATCGAGGAAAGAGTCGACGGAAAAGAAGCAGGGACAGTGGTTACTTGTTGCCTCGGCAACCAGTTTTCAAGAGTATCAAGAAAAACGACGACGTTTCGTTCAATGTGCTCCCTTTGTGCATGTTGGAAGTCCAGCATCAGCCCATCAAACCACCAATTCTATTTTTTCTTAGAAAAATGTAACTATAATTTTTTCTCTTTTAAATAAATTATTAATATTTTCTTTATATGTAAAAATTTTATTATATCGCATGTAATTTAAAAATAAAAATAAAAATAAAAATAACAGTTTAAAATTATAAAAAGTTATATCTATAATTTATATATTTGATAAATATTAAATTTATAATTATTGATATTTGTAATTATTAAATATTAATTTTATTTTTAAAATAAAAACATAAAGCAATATATGAATGAGATTTTGTATTTTTAAAACTATATAGGAGCATGTTTTTAAAAATTATTTTTAAATTAAATAATAAAAAAAATAGTTTTCAAATAATTTTTAAAAATAAGTTTTAAAAAAATTAAATGATCATATTTTCTTTTATTTTTAAAAACTAGTAAAAATAACTATTACTTGTTTTTTAAAAATGACAATTTATTTTATTTTATTTTTAAAAATTATTTTAAAAAAATTATCGACTAAATAGTGTTATAAAATTTTAAAAACGTTTAAAAAAAACAAGAAACTAGTTTTAAATCATATAGTCAAACAAACTCATTTTGATAAATACTCAAAAATAAATAAAAATATATTTTTTTTATTAGAACGTATTTTGTCATGGTTAGCTCCATTAACATATTTTAAATTTAATATAAATACACTAAATCACTATTAATTTCAAATTTTATTGATTAATATATTTTATATACAAAATTATTTTTTAAAAATAAAATTTATTTTTGGAGAATTATTAAATACATATTTCAAATAATTTTCTAAGCCTTGAAGCTCTTAATGAAACTAACCCTTAAAAACTAATAGAAACCTTGCTAATAAAAACATTAATTAAAATCACCCAAAATAAGCTTTAAAAATGCTTTTATTAAAAAAAATAACGTTTAAATAAGAAAAAAGGACCCATTTAGCTCAACCCATCGCGAGTATATAAGAACCGGGCGATCAGGAAGGGTGTGCCTTGCAAATCGCAATTTCAGAAACATTGGGATGGCGCCGTTAAACTAGGTCCCTAATAACGCGCAGCGAATCTCGACAGTATCCACGCACCTTTTCTCTCCGGCGATTGAAGACTCCAGAATCTTCCCATCAATCTATCTCCATATACTTCCGAGTTTGTCAACGACGATGATGTCGCTCACTGAGCTTGACGACGACACTGTTCGCAGCATGTCAATCGGAGCCCTTTTTTCTGATTTCGTGAGTTTCTCTACTTGCAAGTTCTTTTTCTGCAATTAGTTTTGATTTTTTTTTTTTTTTTCAAATCAAAACTCAGTAGTTTGCCAGCTTCGGACCTCGTTTTTACCCTTGAAATCGTCTTCAGGTCGGAAAAATAAATTCTCTCGATTTTCATCGCACCGACGATCTCTTGGTCACAGCCAGTGAGGATGATTCGGTCAGATTGTATGATATCGCAAATGCCAAGTAAGTGCACTTTTTTTCTTTCTGATGGACAAGTTTGTGCTTTCAAATTCCACAATGGAAGATGCATAGTGGAGTTCTAGACTCGGGTTAACTTTGTATCTTGATTTGTATGCTAAATGTTGGAGTGCGGCGATATTGTTGTGTGTCTAATTTGAAAGTTTCATTTTTTTCAATATAATTACCCGGAGTAAGTGCTACAGCTTTTGTAGTACTTCGAGTATCGTCGTCCTCAAGGACTAGCTTGTGGAATTTGTCAATGCTATGATAAATAAATCACTTTTATTTAAATCCTAAAGCAAAAAAGCCAATATCTGAATTAACTTTTATGAAGTGAAACTAAGCGAAAGAAACTAAATTAATAACAAAATGAATATTAATTTTTAATTCAATTGATTCAAGTATTAGATTTCCCACAATCCAACTTAAGGTATAGAAATAGAGAAAACAAGAGTTTCTTTAAGTAGAGTGATCTTAGGTTTTTGGAATCCTTAACCGCTTGTGATCAACTTGTGCTCTATAACTCAGAATTGCATCTGAAACCTAATTTTTCATTTTTAAAATAAATTTCTAAAACCATCAAATGAATGAAATTAATTACCGATTTAAGGTTTGACTTTTTAACTCTTCCTACTTATTTTAGCTTTGTTTAGGGACAGATAACGATAGGGAAGACCAAGATAACTAATGATCAAAAGTAACCAAGAATCATAGTATCGAGTAATAACCTACTATATTATTCCCTAAACTAACTCACAAGGATAGGATAAAAAATTGATAAATTGTAACTCAACTATTAATTAATCTCATTGTTACAACAATTTACCCATTGCTCCTATAAGTTTCTAGCCTTTAGGTTTTCATGTTTCAAGCCCCGAGTTAGCTTTTTAGCGTCTCATGAGGGTGATGTCATATTCACAATCCATAATAGAGTAAAAATCCATGAATTGAATCAAAAGAAAATAAAAACAATATATTCAATAAAAAAGAAAAGAAACAAACCAAACTTCTCATCTTCTTTCCCACAAATTGTCAAACTTCCGACAAATCTCTTCAACCTAGAACTAAGAGAGTTTATATGGTAACTTAAATGACGTAACATGTGACACACTCTCATTGACCACTTATTACAAAGAAAAGTCATAAACAACCTAAGAAAACTTAAAAAAATTACGAGTTCCAAAAGAGTACGATGCATTTTGAATTGGATGGAGACATTTGAAACTCGTTTTGATGTATCTCGAAACTCAAAATCGATCACTAGTGGCTGAGTTCGAAATTTGGATGAGTTCCAAATCAATTTCGAACTCATAAGTGGGAGGAGAAGGCCCATTTCAAAATCAAGATGGTGAGTTTGAAATTCACAGGGAATTTCAAACTCACCCATTGCTATGCAAAAAGTCCATGTTTTCAGGTTTGAAATGTGTGCCTCTTGCTCAAAATAGATAGGGGGATTTGAACTTAGCTTATGCCAAAAGTCTCCTTGCATTCCTTTGAGTTTTAAATGGATGAAAACCATTTCGAATTCAAGTTACTAATTTCAAATTCAACTTTCTTCTCTAACCAATTTACTTCAAACGCGCATGACTTCCTCGTTTTAGCTTCGATTTGCACACCGTTCAAAGCATTGGATTCCTAACTTCCCGAGCTTCCGAACAATATATAGCTTGCCTAAAATGGACTTTGAGAAGTGCTCCAAGTTCCACCTCAAAGTCAGAATACATGTTGCTACCCAATTTTGAATTCCAAATTTCCATGCAAACTCAATGAATCTTGCTTCATGTCTCATTTCCCATGTTTGCATTGCTTCTTTCTTACTTCATAATGGTCATTCCTCATTTCCCTAACCTGGTCGTTAACTTCAAGGCCCCGTGGGATTAGTCGAGGTGCGCGTAAGCTGGCGGCCTGGACACGGTTATCAAAAAAAAAAAATGATATCCTTGTCTTACTTTTTCTCAATACAAGTTAAACTAATGGTTAAAGCCTTAACATTGATTTGGGTCAAGTGGATGATTTAAGTATCTTATGGTGCATAAATCATATCAAATATGTTCCATCGGAGTACATATTTTAGCTCCAATCAGGCCTGTTCTCCCCGGTCAGAATAGGCAAGTCAATTCCTTCCCTTAGAACCATACTTGAGAGTTTCCTACCTCATACGGCTTAGTAGTCATTTATTTTGGTGTCCCATTTTAATCTACCATATTTGAATGAGATTGCTTGTAAGAAATATCCTTTTTATTTCTCAGGTTAAGAAAAGGAGGTTAATTGCGATTACTAGTTCCTATGATTCGAATACACATCAATTCTCGGGCCCCGCCGTTGTCCGCTACATTCAAATGGGTCTAAGGTTGAATCAATTTGTTTAAACCAGGATCATAAGAAAGTGCATAGATATACTCCTGAAAGATAAGTGGATATAGGAAGCGTCTTGATGAGATCTATCTAGTTAAAAAAACACACCCACAAAGATACACTAGTACAGGACTGTAAGGATAAATAAAAATTCATGTTTAGTTAGGTTAACAATACTCATCGTATTCGTGGATGTATTTATGCCTTCTATATTAGGTCTATGTACAATTAAGTTAGACTAGTGGTAGAACAATGACTTTGATTACTTGGTTAGGACCATCCAATTCCATGTCCTTTACCTAAAATAAAAAATAAATAAGTTGGTTGGATACTTAGAAAATTTACACAAACATGACCAAGGGGTACTTGTTTAAGTATCCACAAACTACCATACATATATGACATTATGCTTGCTGTTGGCTTATGACTTGGGTTTATTGCAATAACATTTTAGATGTCTTGTTGGACCATTTGATGATATTGTTGTTTTGAGAATAATTGAAATAAAGAATTAGTCGATCAGCCAATGCCTTTGTTAAGCATGTGAAAAAGAAATTTGAAAAATGCTGTGAATTGAATTATGACAACTTAACTCCTGATTAAATTCAATAGATTTGTTTTTCATTTTTTTAAACCATTTTTCATAACCTTCAGGTTGCTGAAAACGACCTATCATAAGAAACATGGTGCTGATCGTATATGTTTCACCCACCACCCAAGCTCTGTTATATGTTCCTCAAGACACAATTTAGATTCTACAGGAGGTGAGGTTTTAGTTATAAAGTTGATTGTTTTGAGTCCTGATTCTATTGTTCTATGTGAGAAAATGGTGGAAACTGTTTATTTATGTTTCTCTTGCTAGAATCCCTACGATATCTATCTATGTACGATAATCGGTGCCTTCGCTACTTCAAAGGGCATAAAGAGAGGTTTGGACTCAAGATTTTATAAGTTTGTTTTCAATATTTGCAGTTTTCAATAATGGATGTTCAATATAATACAAAACTTGATCATTGATTATTTGCATTCATTTTATATGATCATATACCTTTGCACATGCATTCATATGTTTCTATGGTCTAATAATTCCATAGATTTATCTTCTTGAGTTTATAGGATGGACATATTGGAGTTTGAATGACACTGCGTAAATATGCTCAGACTCGTCTCTTGTGTTGCACACAGGGAAAAGCCTAGAGAGCAGTGCTATCAAAACTTGACCACACCAGCTGGTCGATTGGTGAACAGTATTTGCCCATCTCAGTTCTTCAATTGACTGTTTAGGAGTTAGAATTGACTGTCCTGCTGGAACCTGCTCATATTGGTTAAATCGTCTGGTATAAAGTATAAACAAAAATTGGTGAACTGCATTCTTAGGATAACAGTGTTCGTTTTTTAAAAATTACTCTTTCAAACCAAATATTTGTTTGAGCAGATACAACAAATTTGACACCTCAAACCACTAATCTGCTTGTTTTAAACTTCACCACATATTAGTATTGAGTCTCCATGTTCATATACCTACAATGGCACTTTTACTGTTAAGTCATCCAATAAATTGACTTGGCAGTTGAACTAGGACAATTAACCTGGGTTGTTGATTTCCAGTCTCTGTCTAATAACTCTTGTAGAGAGTTGTTCTGTACCCTCATTCTCCTCTTTTTCTTTGCTATTGTTAAATTTTATTTGCATTGCAAATGATACGGTTATTAAAGCTAGTAGAATATTTCTTATATCTTTTAGTGGACCCAAGTTTATGATGCTGATTTTTTGTCTAATATTTGTTCTCTGTAGGGTTGTTTCCCTCTGCATGTCTCCTATTAATGACAGCTTCATGTCTGGTTCTCTTGATCACAGTGTCAGGATTTGGGATCTTCGTGTAAATTCTTGCCAGGTTAGTGTTAGTTCTTACAAACTGAATGCAAATATAAGGTGAGGAATAACTAAAACACTCTAGGTTTTCTTTTTCCAGATGACTTAAAGGACAATTCACTGAAACTGGTATATGTGGTGCAAGAAATATAAGGCCAAATATCAGTTTGCATCTTGCTGGCTTGGACTTGATTTGTAAAGCTTAAAAGTTTATTCAATAATTTGTGTAGCAGCAGCAATTTTGGAAGTCCTATCACTTTTTATTGTAATTTTATTTTAAATTTTGCAAGATAAAATCTGCTAATCTTGTTTATAAATTTTGAGAGATTAATTTACTAAGATTGTTTAAGTAAAGCTCTAACAAACCCTCCCCCTAATCTGTGAAAACTTTAAGGAATAAAGAGAGAGAGAAAAAAAAAGCATAGTTTAAAGGCATTTTGACTATCTCATATTGAAAATGCAAATGTAAGCTACTAATGATTAAAATGACATCAAATTTCTGAACAGCAATTGGTATTAGCAAGGATTGAGATTTTACTTTATTAATATGATCATCTTTCAAAATTTTGTTTTAGGAGTAGCTTTTTGGTTTGACTGAATTGAAGAATGAAGTTTTCTGAAATACAATGCATATATTGCTACTGTCCAACAAAGCATGGGAAATTTTGGGAATACAGCAGAAAAGTTATTTGGAGTCAAAGATAAAATCATACTGATAATAATCATTATTGAACTAGCATTTGATATTGCTTTCCCGCTGTTACTGCTAGGAAATGATGATTAGAAGAACATATTGATGATAATCATTATTTCCTACCAATGATAAAGGAAGAAACAATCTCAAATCCTGGGACATGTATATTGAACTAAGGTCATTATAAACAATGGTATGTGAAAATTTGGGGTGAAAACATGCACCTGTATAAGTTTTGGGACTTAGGAGTTTGCTTTCAAAAAATTGGATCATGACTGCATCAGTGGGTCCTTGATATGTGATAGCTGACCAATTTTGTTTGCTTTGGACCCATCTTTAAAATTCCAGTCACTATTTACAATAATAACATACACATTGGTTTTTAACTAATAGAAGTTTTAAATAGGCGTACATTTCATCAACTAAACTTTCTTGCCACACCACAAATTAGTGATGCAAAACTGAAAGAGAGTAATTTCGATTTGGAGTTGGGTAGTTTAATATTGAAGTCATGCCATTTTGTACTCCTATCCGGGGAAAATTACATGATTGTGATTGTGCTTACTGTTATAGTTTTCAGGGGATTTTACGTCTACGTGGTCGACCTACTGTCGCATATGACCAACAGGGCCTTGTCTTTGCGGTGGCAATGGAAGGGGGTGCTATTAAATTGTTTGATTCACGTTCTTATGACAAGGTTTTTACCTAAAAGTATCAACTTTCATTTCACATTATTTTGTTGCAAGCTTGATTTTCATTTCAAATTTTGTAGGGACCCTTCGATACCTTTTTTGTCGGAGGAGATACAGCTGAGGTCTGTGATATTAAATTCAGCAATGATGGCAAATCCATGCTTTTGACAACCACAAACAACAACATATATGTTCTTGATGCATATGGAGGAGAGAAGGTTAGTCTATTTTGATGGTCTTCTTTGTTGGTTCATTGTCTATAAGGAAAAAAAAGGGATGTTGTAGTCTTCTTGTTGAAGCCAGTTGAGTGTATTGCTGTTCACTTGGCACCTTGCCTAATAAGTTTCATTATATTTTTTTATTGTGTTATTAGGGATATTATTGATAATGTTGTGAAGTCTAATATTTCCCCTGGTGCAGCGCTGTGGGTTCAGTTTGGAACCATCTCCAAATACAACCATAGAGGCAACTTTTACCCCGGATGGCCAATATGTGGTTTCAGGTATCTGAGCCTTACTCCATTTTATACTTGTCTTTTTGGAACCTAAATTGGTGTGATATCAAATTCAATAAGCATGAGGTCCTTGTTGTGAGGCTTGGGCATCACACCCCCTTAGGAGGATACACAAGGAGGAAATGGAGGAAGTATAAAGAAAGAAGTCAACTGGGAACATGGCCTAGGTCTCTCAGGATGCACATTTCATCACATAAGCAATTCCCTAATGATGGAGGGCCTCATTTAACTGGGTGATCAGCTTTGGGGTTGGCTGGTATGGGGACCAATGTAGACAATGTCCCTTGCCTCCACAGGTCTATATCCCATGGGTGTTGGCCTTTTTTTTTTCCTTTTTTGGTTTCCATTATTAACTGAGCCATCCAGGGTAAGAGAACTTGAATCTTTTCCTATTGGGTTACCTAATTGAGCTGCTGTTACCAAATAAGAAAAGAGCTGAAACAATGACCTCTGGGTGGTTCTCCTATATTTAACTAGCCTGTGTTTACAATAATGCAACCATTACAAATTAATTTGACTCCTGACCTTATGAAAATTAAAGATTCTTAATATGTTGATATATTGGTCTAGCAGTGACTAATATTGAAATACACCATATATCACCTTTGTTTTAAGAGATGATATGGGACTGGTTTGGGGTAATATTAACAATGCTTTTCATCACTTTGCATACAAGTCATCTGATGTACTGACATCTTGCAAGCATCATCATTTACCCAAAATATGTCTTTCACATCTTTGTGCTGAAAGTTACAGCTGTTAATTTCCTCAGCAGCTTACTTTATACAGAACTGATTCTTCTGATGAAGGAAGTTATCCTCTCTCTCTCTCTCTCTCACTCACTCACTAATGTTTATCTATTTGTTCAAGGTACATGTGACACTGAAATGTTAAATATTCTTGCTATGTCATCTGTTGTCTGCCTTTTTGACAAATATCCTCATATCTTCATCTATTGCAGTTCTAATACTGATAGTTAAATTACCTTTTTTTGGTGAAGTCTGTCTTTCACAAACTTCTGTTTGTCTTAAGACTTTTTTGTTCAAGGCACGGCTTACAGTAGCATGTTAAACATTATTTCTGATGCAATATGTTTTCTGCTCTTTTGATAAACATCCTTGTCTCTTTTTCTATTGCAGTCTAATTGATGGTTAAATTATTTTTAGTTGATGAAACTTGCAAGTTTTGACTTATATGAGACTTCCCATGTTGATGTTCTCTTTTCTGTTTGGAAGCTCGGAACTGATTTTTAGTTTGTTTTTTAAAGGCTCAGGTGATGGAACCTTGCATGCCTGGAGCATCAGCATGCGACATGAGGTACCATTCTATTTTATTCCTTTCTTGTATCAAGCTTTTTTTTTTCATTGCTTGTTTATCAATAGAAATCTGGGACTTTATTCATAAAAAAAAAAATCAATAGCAATCTGGGAGTGTGTTCTGGTTTGGGCTTTACCGTCTTATCTGAAAAGCAATGACACCCATCCCAAGCCTGTTTCTAAATTTATCCTTCATTTAGGCAGTCACTCAAACCCAGCTAGTATATTGCTGGATTGGTGAAGGATTAGTGCCAATGCATCTGGTTATAGGGCTTTTATTTTTATTTATTTTTTATCTTTTGGTACAGTGCTAGAACTTAATCATTAGATGAACAAGTTGATATGTTGTCTTCTATGATACACCAATTGAACTCTAGGGGCATCCCTTGGGTGATTCAATTGATGGGTCCAGGCCTTGCAGCCTTGCTGAGTTTCAACTGGGCAATGAAAACCATGCCTAAAAGATTACCTGGCATTGGTGTGTGAAGGCTTATTCACAAATAATTGTAAGTAGGTTGAAACCTATGCTCCAAAGCATCTCACCGGGCAACATCAAAATATATTGCCCTAATCCTTGTCCATTCTTAAGGGTTCGTACTAAACACAGGCACCAGAGTTTCTTTAATATTTCCAAATTGACTGCACTGGTTATGTTTCTTTAATGTTCCAGTAGGGTTGATTGGCATTGAATGTAAACCAACTTACTGATTGTTCTTAGGTTCTCACCGGATGCTTTTGAATAAATCGTTACTGTTCAAAACTGAGAAATATGTGACATATACTTCTACTTCTAATAATTGGTTTTAATCCATGAACATAGGTGGCATGCTGGAACAGCAACATAGGAGTTACATCTTGCCTGAAGTGGGCTCCTCGCCGAGCCATGTTCGTGGCTGCATCCACTGTACTCACCTTTTGGATACCCAACGCCTCAAAATCAACTGCAGACCCCAGTAGCACAGATCCTGAAGCTGGACCTCAATCTGAACATATTTCTCAATGAAAATCCCTCATATATTTCATCTTATTAGTTTAAATTAACTGCAGCTGTCTTGTGATAACAAAATCTTAACTTAATGTGTAATTTAATTATCTTAAATATTTCTAATCTTGAGGATTTATGAGCCTTAATATTTTCAATACGATATATACACAAAGGTCACCTGATCCTCAATAATCCTTTCATCTTTTAAAATAATCCAAAAATATCTACAGATCATTCTTTTCTTCCCGATCTCATAGTTTCTGTGTCTTTTTATCCTTAATCTTCATATTTTCTGGGCAATTTGAGTGTTTCATAATCTTTCTGTGAACATGCCCATAGAGGAGATACTACTATGAACGAATCAGAGTTGTATCATAAAGGTTTTTTTGAAAGAAGGATAATTCAGTGATTGATTGATAATAATGAAGAAATAAGTAGAAAATGACAAATATTAAGAAGGAAAAATGTTAAGAATTTTATTTTTATTTTTTTCTGAAGAAGTAATGGGGAATGTATTTATAAAAATTGGAAAATACTAGATATTTTCTAACAATTTCTCTACTTGATGTGCTACTAATTTGTTCTTGAATGTATAGAAAGTTATAGTATAATAATGATGTGAAGAAAGTGAAAGATATGATGATATATGACAAATTGATATAAGTACATAGGATGAGAAAAAGAACCGATCTATTAAAAGAGTGGTTCTCTTAGAACTAGCAACTAAGTTAGATCTATAATCATCGAGGGGGATGAGTTAAGCCCACAAGGGTATCATCTCCAAGGTAACCTAACCTTTACGATTGAGATCCCATGAAAAAGGTTGGTTAAAACAATTCATACTCCATGACTTGTAAGCAGCATTAATTTTGAGGGGGGAGTCTCTTCCCTATTCGTATGATGATAGTGCTACCAATGTGATATTAGGAAGGGTTTTCCCATGAGTGAACCTACGATAAAAAGTGTTGCAAGGTATAGGTCACATGTACCCATAGAGGACTTATGAGAGTTGTCGTAAAACTACAACCATGGGATTGGACTATTTCATATTAACTCTTATGAGAATCAAGATACTAATGTATGACCATTAATAGGACTAACTCATTTAGAATCAAATCTCGTATTGACATGTACAAGTTTGATTTGAGGACCAAGTTTAAGACATGGTTTAATCCTTGAATAGAAATTATCAATACTAGGTATTACATGATATAAAGTTATCCAATTCTCTTCTTTAATTATGTATTTTCTTTATTGTTATATATAAAGTTTTAAACTTTATGATGGTTGAATGGGCTTCTCTAGTAAGGTCTGATCCAATTCAGTCTTTGGTCATCTTTTCCACTCCATTTGTGTCTGAATAAAGAGAGTAGATGTTCAAGATATTTTCTGCGGGGGTGTCCATGTGAAAGAAAATGTTGATATTAAAGACAGTTTATGTATTTCAAACTTTTTATTGATATGAATAGCAGTGGGTGCTAAACTATTACAGAGATGCAAGTAGTTGAACACAATTCTACTAACTTAATAGCCAAATAGGATGGGATGTACATGATCCAACGCACCAAGCCCCAACTGGATACGTCTACCATAACAAAACCAGCCTATGTTTCGAATTGAACCAAACTAACGGGGCCGTCTTTTAGGGCAGGGCCCTTTCCCATCCGATCCACTACATCCTTCAACGGCGAGGACTCCAATACTCGTTGAAGGTAATCCCATGCACACGACAACGCCGACAATCCCGTCGCTCCCAAGGTCTGGGACGTGATAAAGCCGCTCACAGCAAGCCCGACGACGACAGCCGCCGGGACGAGAACTGGACTGAATATCAGGAACAGCGGGGTGGCGACGGCGAGCCCAACCATGCTGGCAGCGAAGGTCAGGCCAGCGAAGAGGAGGAGGGTGCCGCCAGTGGGAAGAAGTGTGATGAGTGCTAGAACTTGGGAAATTGAAAGGCCGCCTCTCTCATGGTACTGTGACTGGATTTCAACTTCGTACGTTGGTGGGCTATCAGCCATGGGTGATAATGGAGGTTTGGATAGAGCGGTGGTGGGGTAGCGGCTATATATGGGGCAGTGGAGGTGACAGGTGGCGGAAGGCGGCAATGATAGGGCTTGCATGGGAGACAAGTATCAATTTTGGAGGGGGTTTGCCGCCGCCACATTCTTTCGTCGCTATTCTGTAGGTTGGATAGGCTTGCATGGGAATCCATATTTGCTTAAATTCAGCTAATGGGCTAAACTTCAAGCTTGGCAAAGAGGTTGAACGTTCAATTATAAAATCAACATACATAAAGTCTCTACTCAGATACCAAATACCACACCCCATACGAGTACATTAAAGAAAAGCCCATATACAAACAAAACTCATTCTCAACTCTCCTACAGCCCAAACCCACATCAAAGCCCAAAAGGCCCAAGCCTAGTAGCCGAGTTTTCTAATGGGCCCGCCTTCATGGGCTTGCTTCTGGATCCCCTGCCCCAAACCCTTGGTCTTCTCCCCCAATTTATCCATCGCACTCCGCAAGTACCCAGGCAGCGGAGCGGCAGCTTGTCGGAAAGAGTTCACTGCAAATGACAGCGACGACAGTCCCGTCACTCCAAAAGCTCCCGACGTAACAAAGGAGACAACGGCAAGCCCGATGGCTATGGCAGCAGGGACTAAAACCGGGCTGAAGATCAGGAACAGAGGGGTGATTACAGCGAGGCCTAGTGCGCTGCCGGCGAAAGTGAGGCCGGCGAGAAGCAGCAGAAAACCGGCGAGGGGGAGGAGGGCTATGACCGCTAGAACCTGGGAGGTTGATGGGCCTTTCTGGGGAAGGAGGGTCTTGATACCAGCATTGTAAAGGTGTTGTGGGTGAACCTGAAGCTGATGGGGTTGGGGGCGGTCGGCCATGGATGATTATGAGATTGAAGAGAGGAGTGAGAGGAGGGTTGAAGTGGGTATGATTTATGGATGAGGAGTCAGTGCAGGGTGATGACGTGGTGGGAAGGTGGTGATGAGGGGCTTTGCATGGGAGCCAGGTATGCGTGTTTGTACCACATGGCAAGACATCTTTGCCACGTTTCTCTTGTGCTCATCTGCAGTACCAACCATTAGGTTTTCGAAGTGGGCTTTGGGTATTATTATGTGATCTTTGGTTGTAAAAATAATAATAATAATTAATTAATAAATAAATAAAATGATATTTTTTAAGTTTGGATAGTATGGTTAAAGGTGAAAAAAAATATTAAAATTAATTTTAATTCTAAAAAGTAATTGAGGAAAATAAAATAAAATTTTAAAATTATATTAATAAATTATTTTTATATGTTATTTAAAATATAATTTTTGTAAGAAAATTATAAAAAATATTTAATGCAAAAATTATAATTATTAAAAATTATAGACATTTTTAATGATTTTTTAAAATAATTTATTAAAAAATTAAAACACGCCTAAAAATACGATCTCAAATAGATATATATATAATCTTGGAATTATACACATATAATGCAAAATTTTCAATATAAGTTAATTTAACACTTTCAATTATTTCTTAATTCTATAAGAATAAACACCAACAAACATCTAAACCTTTTTGAAGATCTAAGCCTTATGAAAAAATTGTCTATCTAATATTGTCCTTTGTCCCTAATTCCTAACACAAAGTATTTTGTTTCGGGCCTTGGAAATCTTTTACATTTATTTTAAAAATAATGTATTTAAAAAAAAAATCAGACAATCATTAACAATAAAAGATTTCCATGTGTTATTTTTTATTTTTTAGATTTTAAAAATTGTTTTCTAGTAATGTTTCCAACAATAGGCATTCCCAAATTCTAATCTAAAAGGTCTTAAAGGTGTGAGCGATGATGAAAATTGAAATGACGTGTCATCAAATATTGCAAAAGACTGCTGATTAGTTCATTAAAAATTTGAAACTAAATGAAAATAAACATATTATATTATTATTTTATGTCTCAAAGCAAACACGCGTACAGCAAAATGAAACCTAGCCATCTATTCTCCAACGTAGAAAATGAAATACAACCACAGAGCACCCCAGGGCCCAAATGCTTGACGTCCCACGCCCAGCTCAAAGCCCAATTTGTATTCGTTTTGTCGGCTTGCCCCAGCCTTCATGGGCCTGACTCTGCAACTCCTGGCCCATTTCCTTCGTTTCTCGGCCCAGTTTGTCAGTCACCCTCTGAAAATAATCCGGCATCCCAGCCGCCAATTGCCGGAGATAGTTCAGGAACCACGACAGCGACGAGAGGGCTGTTACTCCTAAAGCTCCAGACGAGAGAAATCCGGTGACGGCGAGGCCGATCCCTATTGTCGCTGGAACCAGAACGGGACTGAAGAGGAGGAAGAGTGGGGTGGCGACGGCGAGGCCGACCATTGACCCCACGAATGTCAGGCCGGATAGAAACAGCAGGGTGCCTCCTAGAGGGAGGAGGGCTATGACAGCTAGGATTTTGGAGGCTGATGGGCCTTTCTGCTCATCACGTTCAGCCATGGTGATTTGTACAGAAACGGAGAGAAATGGGTTTGGCGAGGGAGAGCGGTGGAGTGGTGGGAGATATAAAGAGGAGGGTGACAGGAAAAGCGGTGACAGGTGTTGGCGAAGGTGGTGACAGGTGGTCTGCATGGCGAACAAGTATCAGCGTTTGGAAAGGAATCAATTGCGTGTCGCAGCTTTCTTGTTTCTTTGCGCCTTTCCCCCGGAAACAAACAGCAGGCTAAGAAGCTGGTTTTAGAGCCTGGAAAGAGGTTTTGGGCTGATTTTGTACAGACTTGCCCCGCTAAGCTGTTCTCTTCTGAGTTAGAGCGGAAAAGAACCACTGAACGTTATTCTTAAGTTATAACCATCTTTTAAAATTATTTATATTATTAAAAACATAAATAAAGTAATTTTTATTAATTTATTTATATGAGAAGACTAATTTTGAGTTCCAGATATCAATTTTTTTAGAAATTAAGTGTTTACTAAATTCATTTTAAAATTTTTAAAAATCACTAAAAGTGATTTTCAAATTTAAGAGAATTATTGCTCTTGCTAACACCATGGGCTCCATGACATGATAATGTGCAACCCCTGGTTGCAATGGCACGGAAACAGCTGCCCCTCCTAACTGCAACACAAGGAAGCAATGCTTTGTGCAATATGAGGCGTCTTGACACAATGGTGTAATACATTACGCATGGAGATGACAAGCTATACACATAACGTCATAGCTCGTTGTTGCACCAAGGTAGGATTTAGACGTGACTTGGTGCCATTGTTATAGACATGGTGGTGCATGGTTGATAGGAGGTAGAGTGAGGGACATGACATGGGTGTGACATGTTGACTCTTGTGGCCTACAAGCATAGCATGACCTTGCAATGGGTTAGTCCATGGCTGCCTAGACAAAGAAGACAACGTGGATGCGCCATGGGTACCTAGACATGGCTCAAAGGGTAGGCATCAGTGTGTAGGGTGAGGCACATTACTGGATTAAAAATGGATTGAGAGGCTAGGACAAGGTGTTTGACATGGGTTGCCTTGTAACACTGATGGGGTTGGACATGACTCTTAAGCTAACTTGATGAAAGAAAGGCTACTGAGCTAAGTTGAAAGGGTGGTTATATGGCACCCATTTGGAAAAGACACCATTAGCAACAAACACTAGTTCAACAAAGAGCCATCAAGTGAAGGCTTTGTTGATATGGGCTATGTGAAACATGAATAGGCACCTTAGGCTAAAGAGGTGTGCTCAATTGGGTGGTTTTGAGAGTTGTATAACCATCACCCCAAACAAACAGCTTGTTTGAATTCAAAATTTAAAGATGCTGAAGCCTGGTATAAAAAGGCTCTTGCAATAGAGAAAGGGGATAGAGATGTTGATCAGGTTGTATGTGGGGTTTGATTCTCTGACTTAGGCAAAAATTTTAAGTGTTGGAACACAAAATTTTGTAACCTTCTAATTATTTGGGTAATACAAGTTGAGAAGATTTCTTGTATCCTATTATATTGGTTCTTATTGTGTTGTTTGTGCGACTTAGTTCCATTAATTGTTTATGATAAGAAAAAATATGAAGATCTTTATCATGGTGTAAGACCTATTTTAAGGGTATGACAATTATTTTACATCTTAAACTTGAATGTTTAAAGTGCAAATAATTCAAATAATCATATTGTAATTGAAAAATTACTAAGTAGCAAATTCTTGTTTGAGTAAGTAAAATATATTTTATTTCTTATAACTCAACTTTATTCTTTATTTTTTAAAAAAAAGGAAAAAAAAAAGTAACATATCAACCACTTTCCTATTAACCATATAACTTCAAACTCAAACAATTCAAATAGTAACTGATTTTTAACATTTAGATAGTGTACCAAAATAAAAGTCTAAATTCAAAAATCTCCATCTTAACCATTGGTCTTTGTCTAAAACAAGAGTACTTAAAAAATAGTCAATAAAAAGAAATGAATTCAAAGCCCAATAAGGAATGTTGGTATGGTTTCATGTTCAAAATTTTCAAATATAATTTTAATATATATATATATATATATATATATATATATAGATAGATAGATAGATGTATATCTCAAATAATATTTAGTGAAACTTTAAAAATAGGTAGGTAGCTTCAAATTTATTCATTTTGAAGATAGATAGAACCAAGTAACCTCTAACCAAACTCTTATTAGGGAGTTAGGTTGAATGCAATTATATTCCTCACAAAGGAATGTAAAAGTCAATAATAATATTTTGGTTGACTATGACCAAACAAATAAAAGTTAGACAATTACATACCATTTTATTCGAACTTACAAAAAATATAATATTTCCATATTTTTCTATTATAAATAATTAAAATAATCTCACATATTTTTCATGCAAAATGTATTTGATTCATATAGAGAAAAAAACATTTTATATAATTCAAAATAACATATAGAAAAAAAAATTGTTTTTTAGAAAATCCATCATAATTCTATTACCTAAAAAAGGCACTCAAAATTATGAAGAATTTAAATCTTGTAGAACCTACTCCTCACTTAAGTCTTAAAATGGATATGGATGTTTTTCTCTGATTTCCTCCTCTAATTTTCAAGTAATCTCTTGAATATTATAATTGCTCTACCGAACCTTTACTAACTTGATAATAACATAAAGTAATATTTTGTTCATCATATCTATAATTTGAATGAGTACTTCTTAATAAATCAAATCAACTAAATTCGAATAAGTTTTAACTTCTCAACATGAGAGGAATTAAAAACATAATTCTTCATAGTCAATATGGATTACATTATAGATCCTAGACAAGCTTAAAGATAAGGCTATTTTATAGGTCAAATGTCTACTCTTTTAAGATTTTAAACCATCCTACAACCAAGGACTAGCTTCCTTTTAACTAAGGACTAAATTTCCTTTTCCCATTCAATCTCATTACAAACTTTATAGGTGAAATTTTTAAGAAAACATGATTACCAATCTCAAATTTCAAATATTGCTTGTGATTATTAGCATAATTCTTTTGTAATGAACTCAAAGCCCAATAAAAAATATTGATACAATTTCATAGATCAAAATTTTCAAATATAATTTCAAATCGAAGATATAATTTAATAATTATTTTCATAAAAATCTTTAAGTTTAAACATTACAAGACATTCAAAAATTTTCAATCAACATTTTTATAGTTTTGTCAATAACAATTTTATTTCAAATTAAAATCAAATAATTTTAAAATATTTTTATTAAATAGAAGTCTAAATTAGAATCCTAATAAGGAACTCCCACATAAGTATTATTTGTTTTGAGTTCAAGGAGTTCTCACATATATCGATTATGGAATCAAACAAACTTTTACATTATGTCAAAAATATACTTTACTATCATTTGTAATAATTTACTTATTCTCATATATAAATATTGTTCGTAATATAGATATTATTTACTCTAAAATCATGACTTTGAAATGGATCCACATGGTTAAGTAAATAGAGCTCTTTTCGGTATCTAATGTGAAATATCATATAAAAACTACTTTTAAAAATTATTGTTAAAATTTGCATTTTAAAAACTATTGTTAAAATTTGCATTTTAAAAACTATTTGCAAAAAGCCCCCAACACACTCTAAACATGGGACATGTGGCTTGCTCCATGTTCCCGTTGATGGCTAAGTACCGGATTTTTATTAAAATGCATTTTTTTAAATATTTATTAAAATAAAATAGTTTTAAAACTGTTTTTAACTTGATAATTTTTTTTAAGGGCATTTGAAAATAGTATCGAAATTAAACCACATAACGGCCTCCCCCACCTATAAAAACCGCCTTACTATGGGCCCGCTGTCATGGGCCTGCTTCTGCATCTCATGTCCCATTTCCTTCATTTTCTGGCCCATTTTATCAGTCACAACTCGCAAACGCTTCGGCAACGAATCAGCGGCTTGCCGGAGATAATTCAACAACCATGACAGCGACGAAAGCGCCGTCATTCCGAAGGCTCACGACGTGAGAACTCCGGTGACGGAGAGGCCTATCCCGATAGCCTCGGGGACCAGAACGGGGCTGAAGATGAGGAAGAGCAGGGTGGCGACGCGGGCCAATCATTGATCCAATGAAGCTCAGGCCGGAGAGAAGGAGCAGGGTGCCGCCGACGGGGAGGAGAGTGATGATGTTAGGACTTTGGAGGCTGATGGGCGTCTCTGGTCACCACCTCGAACCATGGGGATGCGTAGAGAGAAAGGAACAGGTTTGGAGCGAGTGAGAGGGACATAAAGAGGAGGGGGAGAGGGGGGTGATGACAGGTGTCGATGAGGGGTTTGCATGAGGAACAAGTTTCAACGTGTGGGAAAGAACATCAATTACATGCCAGACTACTCTTGTTTTCTTGCGCAGTTTCCATGAAAACAAACAGCAGCCCTTAGAAGTTGGTTTTGGGCCACAAAACGGACGCTAGGAAGTGGTTTTGGGCTGACATTAGACGTGGCCCCCTAAAAGTAGATGTCAGACAGGCCACGTTCAATTTTCACTTTCCCCACATGATATTATTAACACCACCCTTACATTTCCTAAAAGAAAGTTGGTTCATAATTCATTTATTTTTTTTAATCAAAAATATAATCATAGTGAAAAGGATTAGTTAGTACTCTAATCATTTCAATAAAATAACTACTGGTATTATCCATAGCTAAAAAGATGTTGGAATAAATGTCTTTAAAAGCTAATTAATTGAGACTATTCGAAATGGTTTAAGTAATGACAATCTTTTATATAGATTTGGTGAATACTTTACGATGAACATAATAATCCTTATAAATATAACAAATTCTGTCAATTAGGGTTTAGAGTTTAAAATTTAGAGTAAAACAATATAATGCAAAATTATAATACTTAGAGTTAAAATAATAGCTCGTATTGTAAAAGTCAAAAGTGTGAAGAGGTAAACAAACATCAATAGTTCAACAAGGCAATTGTATAATTAACTTATTATGAGTTATGAATTAACCCGCTAATCATCAGTAATTATGAATTTATCCAATTCAATAAATGCATTTTTGAACGAGGATTTTGATTTCTAATGGACCAAATAATAGACTAAAGAAAAATAAAAATAATTATAAAAACAAAAACAAAAACAAAAAACCCAACACATCTCATGATGTAAACCCAAAGATGATTACAAAAGAGAATATCATTGTCCTCTCATTATGGAGAAGTCTGTAACCGAAGCATTTTTTATATGGGTTCACATGAGTGAGCCAAAATTGATAAAAGATTTGGTCAATAAGTAACAAAGAAAATGAAATTTTCATTACTAATGTGATAATAATGTTTGGTGTGTTATATATGTCTCGAGACAATGTCCCAAAAATGAGCCAATTATGATACCATGAGGGCTCCTTTTCTTTTGTACTTTTTCTAATTTATATACATCAATGATTAGAGTTTTAGCGGTGGTTGGAGGCCTAGGGGCACGGAGAAGAAATTATTATACCTTTTCTTAAATTTCGGTTAAATATATCTAACCTTTATCAATTTAAAATTTTGTTATATATATATATATATATATATATATATATATATATATATATATATTTATTTTCATTTTTATTTTCACTACCCTCTTCTTTAACTCAAAATAAATAAATTGTATGATAAAATTTGGACTTATAAGAATTAGATGTATTTAGGAGATAAATAAAATCAACCCTAATTTTTTTAACCTAATGATAAATATGAATCAAAATCTTCAACTACCCGTTCCGAGTTAGACAGCTGAGCTCTCAATAAAAGTTTTAAACTCATCATTTACATACGTATGGCTACATGGGATATATACCAATTGTATAAAAATGAATGATGAGGAGAGATGAGAGGAGACCACCTTCTCTTTAAAAAAGGCTTTTATGCATATATAGAAATATATCATTCTCTTTCAGCTGAGGAAAGGCTCAATTTTGAAGACGTCCAATCAGTCAATCAAGATTGTAGCACTGCAGTGGAGGTGTTGAGGGCGATCTTTTGGGCGGTTGGGGATGGCCCAGGAAGTGGAGAAGGATGGATGTGACCCATTCTCAAATGGGCAGAAGAAGACTGAGCGAAGACCCAGCAGGAAACAACTAGCTAGGACCCCTTCATCTTTCTGCACTTCACACGTCTTGAATACTTTCCATGTGTGCCACTGCGCGTGCATCTTCCTGCATGACAATATTCCGAGACATGTAGCATATTTTATGTCATTCCTTTCAATAATTTTCCGCCTCTCCCCTTTCCTTGTCCCCCAATTATCTATTTTTTTTTTCCAGATGATTTTCTTATATCTTCCCATTTTCTTCATCTTACATTATCCTTCTCTTGTCATTCTTAATCCTTTTTAAGCATTTTAAATCCAAAATCTATCCGTTAATTACTAGCAATTTTCGGTCTCTTGACCTGTCTTGGAAAGAACATGCCTAGCAGAAAAGGTGGTGCATGTGCGTAGGCGCACATGCGTGTGACTCTTCTTTCTTCACTTTCTGATACGGTTGTCTTCTCTAATTCACTTTTCTGCAACCCAAAAGAAGATCATGTCTGATGATGAAAGATTGTCTGGTAAGAAAGTTTTTAGTACATGGGTTTTCTCTGAATCCATGTAATTCAATAGAAAGACATGAAACAGTACTGGTGGGAATTGAATCAGTTGTTATCATGAAGAGATTGGGGCCGTGCTTACCGAAGATGTGTGAGAAGGGTACTGATAAATAGTGAAGAGTGGGGGCTTGGGTGAAGAGATAAAGGTGAAAAATCCATTTATGATATGCTTTGGAATTAATAATTCTGTAGGTGCACGTACCCTCACATGGGAAAACACTGCCTCCATGGATCCTATATCCCTATAAGAGTGTAGGCTTCTGTTGCAGCCCACTGTTTCAGACAATGACAATGATATGATGCAGAGAGAGAGAGAGAGGAGGGGAGGGGAGGGGGAGGGGGGGTGGACTAATCCTGAAGCCTCACAAAGCAACAGAACATGGTTAAAAAACATAAAAAAAAAAAAAAAAAAAAAAAGGCAGTATTCAAGCAAGAAAAAGTCAACAAATTTACAGTGTCACTTTCCTTGGAAAAACAAGGAGAAAAAGAACAGAAGCAAAGATGAAAGAATCATTAATGAAAGCTTGAAAACTGATGTTAAAAAGCCTACAGATCTCCCACCAGATTTCATGTGTTCACACTTGAGCTTGTGACTAGCCAGTTTTCCTACAAACTAGGCCTTCATATCAACTTAACTACTGACTTAACTACCCATCACTTCATTTTTTTGGAGGATTATGAAATTAATTAAGTAAGAAGCAGTGCCATTTGTACTTTCCTTTGCTAATTTCTAATGGACTACATGGATATATGAACATGGGAAGGGGGCAGTGGAACACGGATTATACTAGTCAATAACATTAGCTACCAAATAATTAAAATTAATGTTAATTCATGTAAAGGTCAAGTTGTAAACCAATGGGGTCTTTTCCATGTGGCAGTTTTAACTAACAAGACCCTAATTAGGATTAAAAAGTAGCGGTTAATGGCTTTATG
This sequence comes from Vitis riparia, assembly GCF_004353265.1. Taxonomy (NCBI): domain Eukaryota; kingdom Viridiplantae; phylum Streptophyta; class Magnoliopsida; order Vitales; family Vitaceae; genus Vitis; species Vitis riparia. The sequence continues at coordinate 3,065,569 of NC_048444.1, forward strand.
AACAGCCAATTAAAGAAAGTTGGTCTCTCAGTTTGGTGGTTGCATATATAATAATTTGATGAAAGTTAGGTTGGTAGTCTAAGAATTAAACCTTAATTAATTCTAGCATCTTTGAATAAACTAAAGTATGATCAATTATATTTTATATGTATGGTTCGATGGAGTATATGATGGATTGATGCTCAGCTCTGATTGACTCCCAAGAGTGTATTGATATGGTTGGTATGAACCATGAACTAAAGAAATTCTTTCTCAATGGATTAAGAGTTAGAAATTCCTTATTTACATGTTTAAACAATTGATCATATCAGAAGCAAGAAAAGGCAGTAGGTAAGAACCCAACACAAGATCAATCAAACCAACCACTACTGGTATCACCTTCATATATATATATGTGCTCTGGAGATTTACTCAGAAACCCCCACATATTACATTTAGAATCTGACTGCAAAAACTTCAGAAACATTCAATAGCCATCCACTATGATGGATGAAGAGCACTAGTCCCATATGGCATATACAGAAGCATACACAAAATAGCTAGCATAATATATTATACCATGAGAGCATAAACCCTAGATGGGTCTTCTCCTAATAATAATTCACATAAAATCTTATATATTCCCTCACTGATCAACTCTCATGGCTGTCTCCTGAAGGGTTGTTATCCCATGGAGAAGGATAAGGAGGAGGCAAACCAGAATTCTGATTAAAAGAAGCACCTCCACCTCCACCTCCATGACTCATTCGTCTTCCAAACTGGGAAGAACCTGGCCCTGACAGTGAAGAAGACATGTCATTGCAGGTGAAGCGGATCAGGTCAGCATTGGTGGCATCTAGTTCCTTTTGGAGACGAAGAACTTGTCTTTGGAGGACTGAGATTGCTCCAACACAGCCGTAGACTGGGTCTTTCATCCTTGCCTCAGCTTCATAGGCAAGAGAGTTCACTGCATCTTCCCTCTGATGGGGGAGAATTTCATTGAGAAGTTTACTGACATTGCTTGCACCGAATATCTTGTGAACATTGATGAATTTCTGAGGCTCTTCAGGTGGGAAATATGGTGCAAAAATACAACCCGGCATGCACTTTCTCCTTAAGAGCTTGCAGGCAGCGCAAGGTGAGTTGGAGTAGCTGGAAGAAGCCATCTTCAGTACTGAATTAAGCAAGGAAGAACCCATCAACCAATTTTTTTCTTTTTCTTTTTTTTTTTCAGAATAATTTCTTGAAAATAGATTAATAAAATCTATCATTTCCTCTTTAAAGAAACAATGCAATTACTTCATCATATCTTGAATAAACTAAGAATTAATGTTTACACTGGAACAAAGACTTTGTGTCTTATTGGGAGGGCTAGGATTGATTTTATCCGTACATTAGCTTTATCCATGCTTTATGTTCTCATATATGTGGTTGCTGGAGAAACACCAAACAACCAAACACCATCTACATCAATAGATTGTCCTCTTTGATATAGTAGCTTTACCACCACTCTAATTGTTATTTTTTTCCCTGAATTTAGCGCTACTGTCTAAATCTTTCATCTGGGGTATGATCCCAGAAAAAAGAAAGAAAACAGCACCAAAACTCATCTCCTGTTCCAGGATTCTGATGAATTTGGCCTCATTTTTTCTGAAATTCAGGCTACATGTATTTTTATCACAGTATCTTAGTCCTTTTCCATTCCCTCAAACTCCTAGATATCACAGCAATCAGTTGCAAAACCTCAGACACCTAATATACGTACCAACAGATCTCTTCCTTTTGAAATCAGTAGCCTGGTGCAATATCAACCTTTATTTTTCACATAGAGGGACATCTGCTATTCTCCTATCAATTTCCATATAGCAAAACCCTTTAGCCTAAGGTCTTACGGCGGTATTTCTATGGCTCACACTACAAGCGTACATAAATGAGTAAAACAAACGAAAATAGAAGGATCAAAGCTGAAGCTACTTGTACTTGCCTTTTCATGATCCATAGATTTCTTTGATCAGAAGAAAAGAATGTTACCTTTTCTCTTTCCCCTTGTGTGATCTCTTTCAAGATTTGTTCTTTGATTCTCCCAAGGAAGAAGAAGTTGAAGTCATTGGAAGATGGAATTTTGATAGATCATGTGAGAGTTCAAAGAGGAAACCCTAGATGCAGGAGACAGGAGAAACCTGCAAATACAGTGACAAAAGGGTGAGGCAGATGAGAGAACAGGGAGGCAAAGAGCATTTAATGGAGAAGGAATGGAAAGCAAAAGACAAGAGGTATAAATGGGGCTACAAAAAAAAAAAAAAAAAGTATGACTGTGACTGTGTGGCACTGCCCTTATAGTATTATCAGGTAATATTCCTTTTCTCTAGTTTTCTTTCTCCTCTACCATACTTCTGGCTTGGAGACTTGTTGTCAAAAGGGAAAGTAGTGTTATATCTCCAGACACTCCCGCATCATATAACAAAACCAATATATAATAAAAATAGGGTTTCACTGTTACAACAAAGAAAGAGGCATGATTGAAGATTTTATCTTGTACTTTAATGAATTAATTAAGGGAATTGAAGATGGTCCTATTTATCTTGGTTTACATGCTAAAAATAATTCTAGCCCATTTTTTCTCAAAGAATCTTGTTGTACATAATTCACTGGGGCAACAGGGAGATGAATCCAATCCACTAACATAACATTTTTCTTCCCTTTTCTCCTCTTTTCCCGGAGGAGAGATGAAATAAGAGAACCACAAAATGTGAGGTACTGCCTTGCCTTAATATCATGTGATATATGAGCAATGCATGCCCACTTTATTGTACAAACATACATTTCTGTTCCACTTTACTTAGAGCAATGTACTTGTCATTTATGTTAATAAGTCATCGTATACATTCCTCACCCACATTATGGCCTACCCACTTGTTCTCGAATTTAAGAAGCAAAAACCATTAATACATATAGCTAATCACTCTCTCATCTTGTCCTCGATTATCACCATCGGATTCTTCAAATTCCATTTATACAATCATATCAACTATCTATATATCTTTTAAGTTTTTTTCTTTGGCTTATTGATATGCTTAGACTCAATGGGTGTTGGGGTTCTCGGGCTTATTGAGGTATTGAAGATTTTTTTTTTAAAAAAAAAATCGGATTTCCAATATTTATGTATAGTATCAAAACTGTTTGAAGAAGCTGTAGTTTCCCTTTTATGTGGTGCAGGCACATGGATTCTGTGTACTGGGTGTCACACGGGTGGAAACAGTAATAGGGCTGTGTTAGGCATCTATTATTGGGGACAACCATCAGCGATGGAGTACTCCCCCAGCAGCCCAGCTGAGAGATTTCACTGTGAGCTTCTCTATTATTGATTTCAGCTATGTATCAATGTGGATTATAGTATAATCTTGTGTGTGAAGTCACTGTCAGTGTAGTTACAGACAAATGTACTTGAATTTTTTTAGTGGGAAAAAAAAAAACGGTATACCAAAATAAATGAAGTTGGGTCCCTGTCATTTTCACTTCTCCGCTCTTTATCTTTTCTTGTTCCTTGCCGACAAGGCGACAACTTGCATATAATCAAAAACTGTCAGATGAAAAACTAAAGTGCAGTTTGAAAATGAATGCTGATGAGATTGCCAGACTTTAGGTGGTAAATTTATATGAAACCCCAATTATCAAAACCCACCAAAGTCCAAAAAAATAAAATAAAATAAAAATAAATAAAATTGGAGTATTTAATCTGAGAAAAATGTGCTGTGATATATTTTATATGGGTAGGGTTATTTTGATTAATTTGCATCAATCTCCAATTAAAAAGGTGACTATTGTCCCAATTATTAAGTTGGCACCTTGTTGGAAGGCAAAGGGTTGTGATGATCAGAAAACCCTAATGATGATTTATGGATTCCTGGCTGGGGACTATCACTAAAATTTGTTAAATAATTGAAAATGATTTCAATTATTTTAATATATGGTCACTCTCTTTTTTTTAGCATAACCTCCATCCAACTTTATCTTATATTATTTTTTTAATTTATAAATTGATTGAAAAGAGTGATTTTGAAATGAAATGATCATTTCAATACATATATGATTAATGCAAGGTACATGAATCTACTTTTTGTAGTCTATCATATACAGTCATGTGTGAACTTAAATAAGATCTCTCCCTATACTTTGAGTATTTTGAATTTTCAATGGAGAAGCCTGCAAATAAATTGAAAAAGGAAGCAGCACCCCTCCATTGGACCATTGCCCACTTTTCTTTTTCTTTTTTTCTTTACTATTTGTTTAATGCCATGGTAGCTGAAGGGTCATGGCCAAAACAAATGGAGGGTTACCATACCATGCCCTACAAGCATCTAAGGAGGATTCTCAGTCTCCATCAATAAACCCCATATGATAAAATATATTAATGCCTTGAACACTTGGTTTATAATGGCCACTCAGCCACTCTAAAAAAGTGCTATATATTAAAAGAAGCTTCATTCTGCATGCCTGTTGGATTCTTAAAGACACAATCGATGGGTGGGTTTGCAGTAATGGGTTTGGAAGCTGGAGAAAGATGGGGGAGGAGATAACAAGGAATATGTGTGTATAAGTTAATTAAACAAGAGTGAAGATGGGCCAAATGATTAGAGAGACGATTGATTGACTGATTGATATTTTTTTATACATCATATTCAATTGAAATATGTGGGTTTAAGTGATTGATTTTGAATAGATGTTGATATATATTATTTTCCATTTTTTTTTTCCATCAAACTTTACACCTACAATGATGAATAAGCTTGTGGGCATGTCCTTAAAAGCTAAGCATGAATTAATAGTCCAAAGACAAATTTAGAGAAAGAAAATCAAATTATTAGGTGTTCATTTACATATATTTCTCATTTTTGTTTTTTAAAAATAGAAAATAATAATAACTTTATAAAAGAAGTAGAACTTCTAGTATAAAAAGTATAATCACTATTGACTATAGTTATTGACAAATTTGTCAAAGACGAAAACGATTTATTTGATATCATGAATGACTGGTTATGGAAAGACCATGTCGTTTTTGTAATCTATTTCTCTTCTTAAATACAAATTTTGTAACTTCACGATGTGTTCATGAATTAACTAATTCTTATTTTGAAAGTAATTTAGTTTGTAGTCATAAAAATCATTTAAAAATTTTGAAATAATAAAATGTTTTTGATGTTTTTTTAATGTAAAATTTCGAAAGTTTTTTTATTTTATATAAAAGATGTTACTATTTTATGTTTTTAAAAATAGATAATAAAAAAATTATATCCAAATGGACATTAAATAACACATGTGTTCTAAAATTTTTCAAAATTTTGAGGCATTTGCTCTTTTATTTTTTAAAATATTTTTCCTACTTTTTTCCTTGTTATCTAAATAAAAAAAAAAAGTATTTTTCTTAATATTTTAATTTTTTTAATTATTTTTTTTTAAAAAAACCAAGTATAGCAGTAAAGTTTTTCCTAATACCATGAGTAAAAATAATCCAAAGTTGGTGGAACAATTAGTTCCATTGATTTTGTTAAAAGGAGTAATACAATAGAATTAATTGTTTAAAGAAGTTAACATCAATTTGACATACAACTTGAAAAGAAATATAGAAAAGAAAGGAAACTTGATTATATAGAGGAAGCATCATTCATTCAGACAGCAAAATTAATTAGATTTTGAATTCTAAAATTCCATTGATGGTCTGATAGTCCAAAATGTCTCCAAGCTGGTGTATGTGGTGACTCCGTATAGGATACACATTTTATTGGTTGGGTGCAAGATGCTTTTATCATATCCATGACTAAAATTACTTCAAAACTAATCTCTCTTTCTTTGTTTTGAAATGTGTAGAAAGAGAGAAATCTTAGGTAATGTTTGGTTTCGGATAATTTGAGGGAAAATAGTTGAGAAAGAAAAGTGAAAGAAAATAAAAAATAGTTTTAAACTTAATAAATTATATTTATATATTTTTTCAAATTCATTTTATTTATTTTCCTCTATTATGTAAAAATTAAATAATTTAGAAATATATAAAATTTGACAATTTTTAATTGTATTTGATTTTTTTATATGATGAAATTAAATATGAAAACACCATTTTTTTTAACACTTTTTTTTTTCTTTTCTTAATACTTTATGGAACCAAACATAAATTTAATTGTTAGAAATCAACAATAAACTTTTCTTTTATTGTTTTGGAAATAAATTGAAAATGAATTTGATTGTTAAGTGTTGCTTTTCCTTTCATTTATCTTCTATGCATTGTGTGTCTTTTGTTTGTATCTTTTGTGTTTGATCACCTTTTATATGATCTTCTCTATTTTCTTGTAGATTTATAAGTTAAAAATTGAAAATGAAATAATTTTATTAAATAACATTAAATTCAACATATTAAGTATAAACTTCTTTCTTCATACATATACTTTGATAAAACAAATATTTTGTAAAAATTATAGTTTACCACATATTAAGCTTTTTATTTAACTTGTGAATTTTTTTTAAAATAATAAAAAATAATTCCAAAATTAGTATTTAGGACATGTTTGACAACTATTTTTTAAAAACAATTTTTTTGTTCTTCAAAATAAAAAACTTGGAAAACTCATTTGACAACTCAAAACTATATTTCGCTTTTTATTTTAAGAATATAAAACAAAATATTTTAGAGAATATTTTTTAGTTATTTTAACTTATTTTCTTAAGGTTATTTTAAAAAATAATTATACAATTATTTAGAATAATTTAAAATAAAACACTACACATTAAAATTATTTTTAAAACATAATTAAAAATACTAAAAATAAGTTAAAAATATTTTAGGTTCTAAACTGACTTTTATTTTACAAAATATCATAAAATAATTTTCAAAAACTTTTTTTCAAAACTATTTTAAAAAACAACTATCAAACAAGCCCTAAGTTTATACAACAAATTTATCTTTTAAATTAGAATTAATTCATTAAAATAGATAAAAATATATTATATTTGTAAATCTAACCCCTTCCAATTTTTTAGATAACTTATTTTGGACATAAATACCCGTCAACATATTAATCATTTACATATATGTTTTAAAGAAAATATAATTTTTTTTAAAAAAAAGTAAGGATATTTTTGTCCAAAAAAATACTTTTAAAAATTAAAAAAAAAGTTGAGGATTATATTTACAATACGAAAGTGATTTCATCCCTTTTAATCATATAATCATTTAAATTATTTGTTTAGTACACACTTTATTCAATATAATAAAACTTATATATATATTATTTTAATAAATATTTAAAAAGGAACTATTGATTGAATTGATAAATTAAATAAAAAAACCCAGTACATCATCACCATTTAAAAAATGAAAAAGTGGGGTGTTTCCAGATTCCCCCATTAGGAGATCATCATGGGTGGATAGGGCATAGGGTAGCCATACAAATGTCAATGTTTCTACAACTTGGTTTGAAAATTATAGAAGGAAAAAAGCATGCATGTTGACAATAGTTTATTGGGAGGCACGTGGCTGGTCCTTGTAAATCATGTCAAGTCAACAAGAGCTGTTACACACTCATCATCGATGCTCTCACTGGTGGTGATCATCATGATGATCAGATTTAAAGAGTGTGTGGCCGAAATCGTGGATGGTCAAGACTCAAGAGAAAGAGACCAAAGTAGATTTAGCCACATGTATATTATATGTTTTTGGTCCTTTGAATGAAGTATTGAAATCATATTATGATTATACGGCCTATGTGACCATTGATGTTAAAAATTAACTTCCACTCATTTTTTATTGAGGGTAGAGAAAAATTATTATGTGGGTTGCCCATGATATGTAAGGAAATAACTTTAATCAATTATGTACTATCACCATTTTCTTTGCCCAAACTTAGTGGATAAAAAGGTGATTTAACTAAATTAAGATTTTTTAAAAATAAAAATTAATAATGATGGTGAAAAAAACCCGAAGGAAATATTTGGTTATATTAACTTTATACTGTTTTCTTTTTCCTTACTCGAAGCCAACACTTTTTTCTGGTTTACTCATTGAGCGAAGCTAGCACCGACAAAGCTAGCTAAGGCCTAAGAAGAGCACATGTCCCTCTAAAAATTAAAATTATAATAAGGGCTTGGAACCTTGACAAGAAAACATGATTTTCACTATACTATATATCATTATCTTTCTATATGTTTACTTCGAAATAATTATTTTATTTGTGCCCCTTCTAAGGCATATTCTTAGCTCGGTCACTATCTTTACTTATTTTTCTCTTTTAACCTTATTTCCACCGTAAATAATAGAGTCCATATATAATATGAAAATGTACTTTTTTCGATGGATATTGAAAATGTACTTTTTTCGGTGGATATTAAAAATGTGTCATTAATGATCAAGTAATGTTACATATATATACTTTTAAGTCTTATTATTTATACTCTAATCTTATTTATTTTATCATATTTGTTTATACTATTGTATATACCTCATCATGCATATATAACGGTTTGGATTTAGATAATTCATTCTAGAAGAAACTTGAAAGAAATCAGAGGTGACTTATTCAAGAGGGTCATATATCATTTATTCAAGATTACCATATATCAATTGGATTAATATAATATAAGTATTAGATGGGAACATGTGTGCGTGATTCTAGGGATAGGAAGAAGAAAATTTGGAGAGAAACTTACTGGCATCACTAGTTATGAGGCATAAAATGATGAGTGGTGGAATAGAAGTTGAAAAACAGATGTGAAATGATAATAAATTGAAATAAAAGAAAAACAGGTACTTATTTGACTTAAACTGCATTTGATAGAATTTAATATTTGATGAGTTAGGATAATTTTAAATTGAATTGTATTTAAATTATTAAAAGTTATTAAATCTATTTATTAAATTTATTTTTATTTTAAGTTATAGTATTAAGTTATTTATTAAACATATTTAATATAACATAAATTGAATCATTAATTTATATTACGTAATTATATTGTTTTACCAAATACCTTTTTATTTATGTTTTTATGACCGAATTTTTATAAATTTAAAAAATAAAAATCCCTATTGATAAGGTGGGGTATAGTTTAAATGTCCCACCATCATTGTATTGAGAGATTTGGATATATAAATCATAACATTATCTATGATCTTTAAATGATTACATAGAATCTAAGTAAAAAATCCTAAGAAGTGATTCATTAATAAGTGAGTCTTAGAAACTTCTTTTAAGTACTAGAGTTCATTTCTATTAGGTTGATAATAATGCCACTCCTCCGGCAAAAAATAAAATAAAAAAACAACAATGATGGTTTAAGAGGTACAATACACGATTAATTGCAATGTGAGGTACTTATAATTAAATATTAGGTTTGCAAAATATGCCTTGGCTCAAGATTTGATATTGACTCGTGATGTAAACTTGAGATTGTGTGCCTTGAGATTTAGTGTTGGCCCAAGAAGTAAGTTCAAAGATTGTTGGCTAGAGATTTGGTGTGACTTAACTCATATAGAGAAAATTAACTTAAGCTTATTGATAGTTAATTGATTTTCATATGAGAAGACCAAGTCTTTGATTCTAACAATTGTTATAAGGACATGAGTCTATCAAGGTTTGTTTGTTTTCAAGTTTGATTACTAGCTAAAAGAAAAATGGCAGATAGGCTTCACCCGTTAAAGAGAAATCTAAAAACATGTATGATAAAAAATGGGTAAAGATCAATCATCAAGCATGTAGTTCTATTCATTAATGTGTTATTAAAGCTAAAAAAAAATTACTCTATAATGAAGGAAATATCTACAAAAATCTATGGAAGACGTTAGAGGGTAAGTATATGAAATTTAGAAAACCAACTCTATTTGAAGGTAAAGCTTTTTTTCTTCAAATGTCAACTGAATATATGTTTATGAATGATCATATACATGTTTTTAATAAAATAATGAAAGAGACAACTTTTAATCTAAAGACAAATCCATAAAAGATGAATATGTTTTTTGTCATAAAGGGAGGCATTGGAGGAAGGATTGTCCTAAGCTCCAAAGAATAATAAGGTGAGATGATCTTCGATGTGTTGCCAAGTATAGAGATGTTGAGTCAAGCTTTGATGTGGTTAGCTTATCTTTGATATGCAACTCAAGTGAATGGAATTTAGAGTTTAGAAACACTTATCAAATGTATCTCTATAAGGAGTGGATTTCTAATTCGAAAAACTATATAATGGAGTTGTTTTTTTGAGCAATAGTAATACTTGTAACATAATAAAAATATACACAATTTAGTTTAAGACTCACGACAGATCAACCAAAACTTTACAAATGTCTGCTATGTGTCAGTTTAAAGAAATGTTGTCTCGTAAGGAGCATTAGAGTCCATATAGTTCACCATCATAATGAAATATGGCTTTTGAAAGTCATGTTAAATGGACTCATGGTTATAAAAGAAATAAGAAAGAATAACTTGTACAATTTTAAGGTGGAAACAATTATTAAATCAAAAGCTATAATCACTAAAGATGATAAAAAACTATAAATTTTGGACATGGCTTATGCTTTTGGGACATACAAGTTAAAAGACTTTAAAAAACTTGGTGATGCAAAGGTTAGTGAAGGATATAAAAGTGTACAAACTAAAATTTTATATGTATTGTAATTTTTGACAAGTAAATAGTGTGAAATTTGGCATTGTAATCTACTCTATCGATATATTTTACTGATGACTTCCTAAGAAGAGTTTGGGTGTATGTCATGAAAACTAAGGATGAAGTTTTTAGAGTATTTTTAAATGGAAAAAGATTACTAAAATCCATAAAGATCGAATGATTTAGACTAAATAAATGTGGTGAATACAAAAGCGATCTATTTTTCCATGTCAAAATAAGGGCATTGGTCAACACTTCCCAATTTGAAATTTACCACAATATAGCGAAGTAACAAACATTATAAATCAAACTTTTTTGAAAAAAGTTTGATATATATTGTCAAATGTTGAATTGAGAAACAAATTTTGCGTTAGAGACAATTGTTTACATATATCACTTATCGATCATGTACCATTACTTGAAACTATGGGCAAAACTCTTATTGAGGTATAGTCTAAAATATTGCTAATGATTATGATTTTTTTGACATATTTTTGTGTCATTGCTTATTTTTACACGAAAGATTCTAAATTAGATATAAGAGCTAAGAAAGCATTTTTCATGAAGTTTAGCATAGGTAAGAAAGAATATTGTCTTTGATGTCCATATTTGAACAAAATACTTTTTAAGTAAAAATTTGATTTTTATTGGAATTATTCTACTAAAATGTGTAAAGAACAATTATTATGGAAAGGAGAAGATTGAGGAAAAGATTTCAATACTTTAGAACAACTGAAATTTGAGACAACATCAATTGATCCAACAAATGCCAATGAGACAAATAGTAGTTAAAGGTATTGTAGATGAAAAAGATGCTTCAACTCAAGCACTTCCCCAAAAGCAACATTTGATTGCAATTAGTAAGCCAAAAAGGGATATCCAAACGGCTACCATTTGGCTTTTTTTAACCCTTTATCTCACTAGATTTTGTATTAGTTTAGTTAAAACTTAGAGAACTCAAAAATAACTCCACATATTTTATTTAAAGCATTTTAGCAGCTTTAGCTACAACCAAAACTAAAACAAAAAATTTCATAATTAGGGTTGTTATCAACTGCATTTAAAATCTGTTTAACAGTGATTTTAGGAAGCATTTTTAACCTGAAGAATTTAAAAAATATTTTTAAAAATATGAAAATCATCAATAATATTAAAAAATCACTTGTAGTATTTTTTTTTTTTAAAAAATACTTGACAGGTAATTCTCTAAAAAATACTATTGAGGAAAACACTTTGATTAAAAACACCGTCAAACTCACTCTTCGGGTTATTATTTTTATTTTTATTTTTTATTTATTTATCGGAATCGGGATGTAGGAAAATAAGAATGAATCCAATAATGAGTATAGACTTTATCTTTAATTTTAGAAACGTTCAAATTTGAAATCTCAAATAGATAATAAGCCCAACCGAATCCAACCAGATCTTGACAAGCCATTAAATTTCGGGCCTCCTGTGAAGGACGCACCACAATGGCTTGATTCGCTCGTATCTGATGTCCGTATACTAGATCTACATCCAACCTACAGCACCTGAACTTTTATCAACGAATCACAGACGCCACGTAATCGTATTTAACCTACCAAAACTGCATAGCACTCCACTGCACGGAATCCATTCTCTTCCCTTGAATGCCAAGATCGCAGAAGCAGTGATCCTTGACACACCAAATTCCCAATTATGGAAACCTAACTGTTACTGTAAGTAAAATTTTGAAACTTTGATTGTCAATTCTATTTTTATTTTTTATGCAAATAAAATTTTCAATAATTTTCTTTTTGAATTTTAGGGTTTTATTGATAATGAATTGTTTGATGGAATTTTTGCATGGAAAACATTGCCTGATTTGATTGAAGTTAGGGTTTAGGGTTTTTAATTGTGTGTGCGCAGGTCATGATTAGATGTTTAGTTCTACAAGAATTGTATTGAGGGTTTTGGGATATTCATAGATGTTGAATCATTTTAATTGTGTGTTGATAAGCAATGGAATCCATTGATAACGTTATTTGGGTATACAGCCAATGTGATCGAGCTAAATGGGGTTGCTCTTGGAAAGCGAAAATTGGCCTTATTTAAAGAATTATAATTTCTAATAATTTTACTGCTATAACGAATACGAAGTTCCAATCACAATAGTTTTGTAAATCACAATAGAATTGATGGAATTATTGTGACTTCACAATGTCACAAGCATGGAGCATGGAATCAGTCGCAAGGAAATGGATTTGATGCTCTGTTTGGTTGTGAAGAACTTAAGGAAAATAAAGGCCTAGTTGAGTCAAAAAGTGGCGCGCTTTTGGGAATGAAAGCATCAGAAACTGTATGTTTTCAAGTGTTACTTACTCTTTTCTCTTTTGATTTCTTAGCAACCGAATGGAGCATGATTGAATATAAGATAATGTTGAAGCTTGTCTGGTTGAGATGGTTCATTCATTTTTGTTTCATAGATTGGCTTCACCATGCACAGTATAGCTATCAAGGGGCATTGATGGTTTCTTTTGCTTTTTTGAAGGGAAAAAGGACCAGTATAGTAATTAATCATGGCTGGATTAGAGGAATTGAAAAGAAACTTTCACCATTGTTTGATCCCGATAAAGGCTTATCAGCTGGATCAACTTTGGACCCTTGTGATTCTTATATGGTGAGATTCTCTTTGTCGGAGAAATTGGCAATTTGGCAATGCGACATGAAGATTTTTTACTAATAAATTATTGGTTTTGTGAAGCTGTCGGATGGTGGAACAGTTAACTTGTTGAGCAAATCATGTGGAGTATACAATATAAATGAGCTCGGGTTGCTAAAGTGCTCATCTTCTCCAGTAGATGAAGCAGATTATAAGAAAGGACTTATCGGTGTGCTTCCCATGAGATGAGGATTTTTGGAGCCATAGGTAGTGGTGCAAGCAGTGTTGTGCAGAGAGCTATCCATATACCCACTCATAGAATTATTGCGTTGAAGAAGATTAATATTTTTGAAAAGGTTTGTGTATCTCACTTGTTTTTTGAATCTGCATTTTATTACTTCTGGCTCCCATAGTTACTGGACAGAATTATATGGGCAGCATGGTTTTTACGTACTACTTTTAGTAATGTTAGCTCAATTGGTTGAGATACTGTATCATACTCTTTAAGGCACTAAAAAATATTCAACTTCCATATTGCCAGTTTCAGGATTTGTTTGGTTTTGTTTAACATACAGTTAACCAAAAAGGAAAAAAAAACACACTTAGGTTCTTGGTCCTGGTGTTTTGCCATGCTGTGAAGGGAAAGGATTTTTTTGTTCCGGTACAATTTGAGAAGTACTTCTTCTGTTAATGAATTTGTCAGAGTTCTTAAGTGCTACCTGCATCTATAAGTGGTAACATAAAACTCAATATGATTGACAGCATTCTGGCTACTGTTTTACATCCCACTAGTTTTGATTATTACACCACACATGAACAATATCATTAATATCTGTCTTGAAGGATGGCAATGTTTGGATTCCTGACTAGACTATATCAATCCCTGTGATCCATGAAAAATATCTAAAGAGTCAGCAATGCTAACAGAATTCTGCTTATTGACAATATAATTAGTAGATTAGATTGCAAAGGGTACCAGTCACATGCTGTCTTTTCTTACACAGATATTCTCATTTCACAAATTAGGAGAAAGGCAGAAGCTTCTTACTGAGATATGGATGCTGTGAGATATTATGCACTTATTATATTGTCTTACATAAACATTCCTATTTTGCATACCAGGAGAAAAGGCAACAGCTTCTCACTGAGAAGGATGCTGTGTGAGGCACCTTGTTATGAGGGCTTGTGGAGTTTCATGGGCATTTTATACTCCAGACTCTGGGCAGATAAGTATAGCTTTAGAGTACATGGATGGAGGGTCCTTGGCAGATGTCATACGGGTGCAGAATGTATACCAGAACCAGTTCTTTCATCTATGGTTCGAAAGCTACTAATGTAAATATAAATTCTTTGGTTCAGCTAGGTTTTCTGCTTACAGAGTTTGATATATGAAGATATGTTCTTTCTCATGTAAGTTTAAATATTTTGCATTTGTCTTCAAGGGACTATGCTACTTGCATGGAGTTCGACATTTAGTTCATAGAGACATAAAGCCAGCAAATTGCTAGTAAATCTTAAGGGGGAGCAAAGATAACAGATTTTGGTATAAGTGCTGGCTTAGAGAATTCTGTGGCAATGGTAAGTCTAGTACTATATCAATCTGTTGTAGTTACTTTGCTGATGCTTTTCTTAGTGCGTATTTATTTGAATTGATGGTTCTTACTTTCCTGTTTTACATGGGCACAGATATTGGTTATGACTATATCTCGTTTGTTGCTCTAAATGTGGTTTATCAGTGTGCTACTTTTGTTGGAACTGTTACATATATGTCACCTGAGCGAATTCGGAATGAGAACTATTCTTATCCAGCTGATATTTGGAGCCTTGGTCTTGCACTCTTTGAATGTGGTACAGGGGAATTCCATATACAGCTAATGAAGACCTGTTAATCTTATGTTGCAGGTAACATACTGATGCTTTGCAACATTCTCTCTCCCTCACTCATTCTTTCTCTCTCTCTCTATTTGATTAAGGTTTCTCTGTGCTATCTTTCTCAAGTAATTAGAAGTTGGAGCTTTCAAACTTTTACAAACATTCTATAAACTTACATTATTAGAGTATTTATCTGGTGTAAACCAAATAATTTTGTACATATTATCTGCATTAGTGCTTGGTTGTATAGAAGTGTTGGTCATATTAAGAATCTCTGAAGTTTGGACTTCTTCTGCACAGGAAGAAAAGGAGATGGGCATGTAAATTTAATGGTTGCTTTAACCTGTATGTAAATTTAGTACTTAGCAATCATGACATTCTTAGTAATCAAAACCTTGAAAAGTTTGTAGATTCATGGTTGATGCTAAATATTTAAACACTGTCAGTTTAATTTAATTAGTTACTTCTGTATGCATGGCATTCTTATGTTTTGCATTGCAACTAACAATTCCTGTTTCTTCATGGCAGATACTGGATGATCCATCACCATCTCCACCAAAACACATATTTTCACCTGAGTTCTGCTCATTTATTGATGCTTGCCTTCAGAAGGATGCAGATGCAAGGCCGACAGCAGAGCAGGTGAGCAAAAGGCAGATACCTGATGCAGTATTTATAGATAGTGAAACTTTATGGGTATTTGAATTTCCATGGAATTTTGAATCAGTCCTTTAGCTTTTTTGTTAGGATTTGAATACATGATCTTATATCCTTGTTCTGGTAATAACCCTGATGTTTCAATATTGTGCACCTATTTGTATCATTGTATGTTCAGATGCCATGTAAAGCACATAGGCAAATCAATTTCGATAGGCAGTCCAAATACCCTCTCAGTGTATTTATTGATTCATGGCTTAGTTGTTTAGTACTGTGATTTTGGCATGTAACTTAAATGGTATTTTACAAAGCTTTCAAACTATAGTATTTCTATAGAGATTGTGAACTAAATCAAAAGAGGATAATTCAAACTCAACATTGTATAATTTGTATCCTTGGCTGCAGCTTCTTTCCCACCCATTTATTACAAAGTATGAGCATGCCAGAGTAGATTTAACGGCATTTGTCCGAAGCATTTTTGACCCAACACAAAAGATGAAGGATCTGGCAGATGTAAGTACCTTGCACTTTCCAATTATTAACCTGTTAGAATGTGCTAACAACTGTACAAATTTGGCAGCTCTACAATAGATGGAAGGGGCAAACATCTATGCTATTTAAATTACCTGGGGACATTTTTGTTGGATATGGATCTGAATGGATTTCTTTTCATATGAATATAGATATGAATGTTTAGATCACCAAAATTCAAGATGCCCAGATGACCTATGGGAAAATTAGAAAGGGAGCACCTTATTTTGCTTCTAGTCTTACAGGCAAAACATGGCCATATGACCACTATGACTGAGACGTTATTTTTTTGGTGATATAATAACTCCCACTTGGTGATCCATTTAGGGTGGTTATCTACGTTAAAATCATCCCAATCAAAAATCATTTGAATTGAAAGCTTTGTGTAATGCAATAAAAGCAGGTGCTCTAGATTCATATCATACTGATGCCTAAAATTGAACGTTGTTGTTCCTGATCTTCTATTTCTAAACCATGACTAGAAGATATATGGTGCTTAGAAAGATCCAATAACTTGTGGTCAATATTTCTCCATTAAAAGGAATTATTTGTAGCAGTAGTTTTAGGTTACAAAATAAAGACAGTTGAAATCTAAAAGGGAAATTATTAGAACAATATGAAAGAGCAGGCAAAATGGTAAGTTATCTATGTGGATATAGCCCAACTTTGCTTTTTTGAAGATTTCCAGAAAGTGATCAATATTTGGCATTGATTAACTTGTGCTTCAATCAACCTAACTTTTGTCATTCTGACTATTTGGGGTTGTAAACGCAAATAATTTTTTCTTTTTTCGTCTTCTTAGAATCATATCTACTTTCAAGTCCACAGGGCACTGCATGTTTTCTCACTATCTCAAGCAATGTTCTTTTTGGTTCCCCTTCTACTTGTAGCACTTTCAATCAGGATCCATGTCACAACTTTATAATGTATTCACTAGCAATCATTGCAGTGACTCGAGCCATCTCTACAATCATCCCCTTGTCTTGTCTTTCTTTGGGCCTAGCTTTAACTAATATCTAATGCAAACATGTCTGGTTCTATTTTTCTTGTTTTCTATTCCTGAATGTTGATCTGGTTATTTTTTTAACAGTCATTTTGTGAATATAATCTTTCTTCCCTATGTTCTTACTGTTCTATAATAATTCCCTCTGGTATAGGGTTATATGCATTGATCTGACAACCTCCTTGGAGCAACCTTATTTTTTTCACCCTCTGTTTCTGTTGTGGGTTTCCCTGGGGAACTTCTTCTCATCCATCCATTTTAATTCTATTAATGGACAGAGGGGCAGCATCTTGGTGTCCCTTTTTTGTGGATGATCAATCACATCTGCTTGTCATTCTTCCAGCAGTTTTTGGACTTATGAATACTTCGTTTTTGGATTTGTGTTTATATTAAAAAAAATTTCATCACACAAAAAGTGCCCTTTAACTGGAATGGAGGACTTTGGTGTCTTAAAGTAATTTTTCCATTGGCTTCTCAGTCCTTTCTAATGTTAGCAAGGAATTTATATGTTTTATTCTATAAAACATTTAAGAGATAAGAGAGGAACAGTTTAGTTTCATATGGCTTCAATCCATTCAAATTACTTGGCTTTAAGTTTTAAAAAAATCACTTAGATTTAAGCCACTATTACACTAGCTTTACCCAGTGATTTAGACCTGGACATTCATACAGTTGAAGCTTAAACCAATATTCAGAATAAAAGCCGGGCACTTTTGCTTCGCATTCAACAAATACTAATTTCACTTACATTTGCTGACCAGATGCTGATGATACACTATTACTTACTTTTTGATGGGCCTGATGACCTTTGGCAACATACAAAGACCTTATATAAGAAAGATTCAACTTTCAGGTACTCTCACTGTCCCATTTTTTCCTATGATTTTCATAAAGTGAAAGTTAGATTTGGCAGCTTTACAAAGAGAGATTCAAATATATTAGCTACTGATGTTCGACCATATGAGATTTAATTGAAAGCTTCATGTGCGTTTGGAACAAAATTAGGTAAATTCATGATCTTGAAAATAAATTATGCCCTATTTGCTTCAACAGACACCAGGAAAGAAAAATAGATTTTAAATCTAAAGGCTTTTTTTTTTTTTTTTACAGGAAGCTTACTGAAGAAACGGGATAAATTTCCCCAAGCTTCATGTTGATATATCCAATATCTATTAGGCCTATGAAATGGTTTTTCCATGGAAATTTTTTTACCGATAATTTTCAATCAAAATAAATAATGGCTTCATTTGTTTGTTTTTGACTGTGTGCAGTGGCATGTTGTTCTATGCTTAGTGGTTATAATTATCCACTTTGGTAGTGGTTCAATCTTTGGCTTCTCTCCTCTACTAACAGAAACCTCTATCCTTTGTAGTTTCTCAGGTAAACAATCTGTTGGTTCAGATGATATTTTTGCTACTTTGTCAGGCATTCGAAGTACATTAGTGGGTGACTGGCCTCCTGAACGACTTGTGCATGTTGTGGAAAAACTTCAGTGCCGTGGTCATGGACAAGATGGAGTTGCCATTCGTGTATCAGGATCCTTTATTGTTGGGAATCAGTTCCTTATATGTGGAGATGGTGTACAAGTAGAAGGTTTGCCTAGTTTTAAAGATCTTTCAATCGAAATTTCTAGCAATCGGATGGGAACATTTCAGGAGCAGTTTATCATGGAACCGGGAGATGCCATTGGCCGCTACTTCATAACCAAACAAGATCTCTACATCATCCAATAGAAAAACTAACAAATAAGATTATGCCCTACAAGGTCAGTAGATTGGGCACTTGTTCACAAGTTTATTGTTTATTGGATGTTAGTTGGTTCTTAGTGTCTCATGCTTTAGTCTGCCTTGGATATGAACTCATCACCCATTCCACAGAATGATTCAGCTGGTTGAAAGGGACTGGCAGGATTTGATTGTAGATCATCTTATAAAAGGAAACAATTGAGGATAACATTGGACTACAGGAAAACAAAAACATGTAGAACTCTCTGAAATGGACTTTTCAAACTCGACAAGCATGTTAAATTTAGGTAGAAGAACTTCAGGTGGAATGGGCATGGACCTCAATTTAGGTGTGGAAGTTTAATGTTGCATTTTATGTTGCCTGCTTCTGCCAAGAATTTTCATTACTCTCCCTCCTTTAAAATTACCTGCACCTTTCTGTTGGCAGATCCTCAACCGTTCCACCTCCCAGACCCCTAAGCTGACACTCCGTTGCCCAGACTGTACAGTTCCACTCCAAACGCAAATCTGTGTATCAGTTTTGAATTTCATGCAGCTAAATGTAATTCTATACTCTAATCTTTGATGATTATTGTCATTATATTATCTATGTTTACTTATGAAATGGATGGCACAATATCACACTTGAATTTAATCATGGTGAGATCATTCTCATCCTCACGGCTCACTGTATCACTCATAGCATTGTTACAATAATCATATGGGCTAGCAGTTTTCTGTCTTTATATAAGTTCTGAATGATTTGGTAGGAAAAAACAATGATATCCATCAAACTCCCAATGTCCACCATAGAAAGTGTAGATCAAGTATATAAATCAGTGGATAAGAATATAAATCTTAAGATTCAAGTACAATGGAATGAGATCCTAATTTTGTCTTTTACTGTACTTCCACTTTGCCTTTTCCTATTGCGGTACAAATGAATGAAACCCCCTGTAATGAACAAAACATCTACATCAAAATCCTTCCAACTTCATTACATGTATCTGTATACTTTTGTTTTATTCTTGCCATGCTGATGATGAAATCCCGCTTTACATTTCACATACCACCCTGCAAATTCACAAGCCAACAGTACTAGAGTAAATTCCAAATTTTTCAAAATGTTAAGACTTCCTTTGAAAAAGTGCACCCTTCCAATGCTGCTTCAGAAAAATTTTGAAGGTTTTAGAACTAGATCACATTGAATAAATGTGATTTTTTGAATAAATTTGAAGTTTCCTTTGATCATATTTTGTAAATGGGGTTCTTAATTAAAGGAAAGCCAAAATTAGTCACTGCATTGTCTTCACCATCTATCAAGCTTTTCAAATTTCTTAAGAAATAATACTCAAATTTTGAAAATGAAATAAAATAAAGGATAGAAAGAAACAGAAAAGCAGAAAGAAAAGAACTTACTCTCTCAATTATCCGAAAAGCTGCTGCCACCTTTTTCTTGACCAAAAAGGATCATGGCAGTGCTGTATAACAAAAAAGTCTTGAGGAATGAACCAGTAAGTTTCATGAAGACGCTAGAAAGTAATCTCTGATTGTTTTCCTTTTCAAGGAGGGAGGAGGGTTCAAAACAGAAGCTGGGCTCTTCAATGCAGCTTCTGGGGTTTTCTCAAAAGTTTCTTGCAAATCCAGTTCCAATGAAAACGACTGTTGCTTTTGGGATTCAGGAGTACTGATTTCGGGCATTGTAATTGGATTATGTGAGTTGAGTTGGTCAGCTACTTCATCTGGTGGACACAAAGTCCTAGAATCCTTTGTGCAACTCGATGGTTCTTCATGCATGAAAATATTTCTAGGTTCCATGTTTGGGATTGCTATTACTCTCCTTCTAATGGAAGATGGAGATCTTGAGCTTGAGGAACAACCTCTCTGCATGTCCCAANTCCTTTGTCCCTAATTCCTAACAGAAAGTATTTTGTTTCGGGCCTCGGAAATCTTTTACATTTATTTTAAAAATAATGTATTTAAAAAAAATCAGACAATCATTAACAATAAAAGATTTTCCATGTGTTATTTTTTATTTTTTAGATTTTAAAAATTGTTTTCTAGTAATGTTTCCAACAATAGGCATTCCCAAATTCTAATCTAAAAGGTCTTAAAGGTGTGACCGATGATAAAAATTGAAATGACGTGTCATCAAATATTGCAAAAGACTGCTGATTAGTTCATTAAAAATTTGAAACTAAATGAAAATAAACATATTATATTATTATTTTATGCCTCAAAGCAAACACGCGTACAGCAAAATGAAACCTAGCCATCTATTCTCCAACGTAGAAAATGAAATACAACCACCGAGCACCCCAGGGCCCAAATGCTTGCCGTCCCACGCCCAGCTCATACCCCAATTTGTATTCGTTTTGTCGGCTTGCCCCAGCCTTCATGGGCCTGACTCTGCAACTCCTGGCCCATTTCCTTCGTTTCTCGGCCCAGTTTGTCAGTCACCCTCTGAAAATAATCCGGCATCCCAGCCGCCAATTGCCGGAGATAGTTAAGGAACCACGACAGCGACGAAAGGGCTGTTACTCCTAAAGCTCCAGACGAGAGAAATCCGGTGACGGCGAGGCCGATCCCTATTGCCGCTGGAACCAGAACGGGACTGAAGAGGAGGAAGAGTGGGTGGCGACGGCGAGGCCGACCATTGACCCCACGAATGTCAGGCCGCGATAGAAGCAGCAGGGTGCCTCCTAGAGGGAGGAGGGCTATGACAGCTAGGATTTTGGAGGCTGATGGGCCTTTCTGCTCATCACGTTCAGCCATGTGATTTGTACAGAAACGGAGAGAAATGGGTTTGGCGAGGGAGAGCGGTGGTGGTGGGAGATATAAAGAGGAGGGTGACAGGAAAAGCGTGACAGGTGTTGGCGAAGGTGGTGACAGGTGGTCTGCATGGCGAACAAGTATCAGCGTTTGGAAAGGAATCAATTGCGTGTCACAGCTTTCTTGTTTCTTTGCGCCTTTCCCCCGGAAACAAACAGCAGGCTAAGAAGCTGGTTTTAGAGCCTGGAAGAGGTTTTGGGCTGATTTTGTACAGACTTGCCCCGCTAACCTGTTCTCTTCTGAGTCGAGCAGAAAAGAACCACTGGACGTTATTCTTAAATTATGACCATCTTTTAAAATTATTTATATTATTAAAAACATAAATAAAGTAATTTTTATTAATTTATTTATATGAAAAGAATAATTTTGAGTTCCAGATATCAATTTTTTAGAAATTAAGTGTTTACTAAATTCATTTAAAATTTAAAAAATCACTAAAAGTGATTTTCAAATTTAAGAGAATTATTGCTCTTGCTAAACACCATGGCTCCAATGACATATGATAATGTGCAACCCGTGGTTGCAATGGCACGGAAACAGCTGCCCCTCCTAACTGCAACACAAGGAAGCAATGCTTTGTGCAATATGAGGCGTCTTGACACAATGGTGTAATACATTACGCATGGAGATGACAAGCTATACACATAACGTCACAGCTCGTTGTTGCACCAAGGTAGGATTTAGACGTGACTTGGTGCCATTGTTATAGACATGGTGGTGCATGGTTGATAGGAGGTAGAGTGAGGGACATGACATGGGAGTGACATGTTGACTCCTGTGGCCTACAAGCATAGCATGACCTTGCAATGGGTTAGTCCATGGCTGCCTAGACAAAGAAGACAACCTGGATGTGCCATGGGTACCTAGACATGGCACAAAGGATAGGCATCAGTGTGTAGGGTGAGGCACATTACTGGATTAAAAATGGATTGAGAGGCTAGGACAAGGTGTTTGACATGGGTTGCCTTGTAACAATGATGGGTTGGACATGACTCTTCAGCTAACTTGATGAAAGAAAGGCTATTGAGCTAAGTTGAAAGGGTGGTTATATGGCACCCATTTGGAAAAGACACCATTAGCAACAAACACTAGTTCAACAAAGGAGCATCAAGTGAAGGCTTTGTTGATATGGGCTATGTGAAACATGAATAGGCACCTTAGGCTAAAGAGGTGTGCTCGATTGGGTGGTTTTGAGAGTTGTATAACCATCACCCCAAACAAACAGCTTGTTTGAATTCAAAATTTAAAGATGCTGAAGCCTGCTATAAAAAGGCTCTTGCAATAGAGAAAGGGGATAGAGATATTGAGGTTGTATGTGGGATTTGATTCTCTGACTTACACAAAATTTTGAAGTCTTGGAACACAAAATTTTTTTGTAACCTTCTAATTATTTGAGTAATACAAGTCAGGAAGATTTCTTGTATCCTCTTATATTGGTTCCTATTGTGTTGTTTCTGCAACTCAGTTCCATTAATTGTTCATAATAGGAAAAAAATATGGTGATCTCTATCACGATGCAAGACCTATTTTAAGGATATGATAGTCATTTCACTTCTTAAACTCGAACGTTTAAAGTGCAAATGATTCAAATAATCATCTTGTAATTGAAAAATTATTAAGTACCAAATTATTTTTCAGAGTAAGTAAAACACATTATATTTCTTAAAACTCAACTTAAAAAAAATAACATAGATTTTCCTATTAATCAAACAACTTCAAACTTAAACAATTCAAATAGTAACTAATTTGTAACATTTAGATAGTATACCAAAATAAAAGTTCAAACTCAAAAATCTCCATCTTAACCATTGGTATTTGTATGAAACAAGAGTACTGGAAAAATAGTCAATAAAAAGAAATTAATTCAAAGGCCAATCCGGAATATTGGTATAGTTTCATGATCAAAATTTTCAAATATAATTTAAAATATATATAATTCAAACAATGATTTTCATAAAAAATCCTTGAAGTTTAAAAACCCTAAGACATTAAAAGGATTTTCAACCAAAAATTTTCATATTTATGTTGATAACAATTTTATATTAAATCAAAATCAAATAGTTTCAAAATATTTTTATTATGATTATCAAATAATAAATAATGTCTGATTAAGTAAAATTTTAAAAATAAGTAACTAACCTCAAATTCATTTATTTTTAAGATAAATAGAATCAAGTAACATCTAACCAAACCTTTACTGGGTTAGGTTCAATGCAATTATATTCCTCACAAAGGAATGTAAAAGTCAATAATAATATTTTGGTCGACTATGACCAAACAAATAAAAATTAAACAATTATGTATTATTGTATTTGAACTTACAAAAAATATAATATCTCCATATTTTTCTGTTATAAACAATTAAAATAATCTCATATATTTCTCATGCAAAATATATTTTATTCATATAGAGAAAAAAAACATTTTAATTCAAAATAACATATAGAAAAAAAATTGTTTTTTAGAAATCTATCATAATTCTATGACCTAAAAAAACACTCAAAATCCTGAAGAATTTAAATCTTGTAGAACCTACTCCTCACTTGAGTCTTAAAATGGATATGGATGTTTTTCTCTCATTTCCTCCTCTAATTTCCAAATAATCTCTTAAATATTATAATTGCTCTATCGGACCTTTACCAACTTGATAATAGCCAAAAGTAATATTTTGTCCATTAGATTTACAATTTGAATGAATACTTCTTAATCAGTCAAATCAACTAAATTCGAATAAGTTTTAACTTCTCAACATGAGAGGGATTAAAACATAATTCCTCAAAGTCGATATGGATTACATTATAGATCTTAGACAAACTTAGGGATAAAACTACTTTATAAGCCAAAATGTCTACTCTTTTTAAGATTTCAAACGGTCCTACAAACCAAGGAGTAAGTTTCCTTTTAACCAAGGACTAAGCTTCTTTTACCCATTCAATCTCGTTACAAACTTTATAGGCGAAATTTTTAAGAAAACATGATTACCAATCTCAAATTTCAAATATTGCTTGTGATTATTAGCATAATTCTTTTGTAAACTCAAAGCCCAATAAAAAATATTGATACAATTTCATAAATCAAAATTTTCAAATACAATTTCAAATGGAAGATACAATTTAATAATCATTTTCATAAAAATCTTTAAGTTTAAACATTACAAGACATTCAAAAAATTTCAATCAACATTTTTTATAGTTTTGTCAATAACAATTTTATTTCAAATTAAAATAAAATAGTTTTAAAATATTTTTATTAAAAAGAAGTCTAAATTAGAATCCTAATAAGGAACTCCCACGTAAATATTATTTGTTTTGAGTTCAAAGGGTTCTCACATATATCGGTTATGGAATCAAATAAACTTTTACATCAGATCAAACAACTACTTTGATACCATTTGTAATAATTTACTTCCTCCCATATATAAATATTGTCTGTAATATAAATATTGTTTACTCTAAACTCATGACTTTGAAATGGATCCATACGGTTAAGTAAATAAAGTTTTTTTCAGTATTTGATGTGAAATATCATAAAAACTATTTTTAAAAATTATTGTTAAAATTTGCATTTTAAAAACTATTTGCAAAAACGTTTTACCTAGCCCCCAACACACTCTAAACATGGGACATGTGGCTTGCTCCATGTTCCCGTTGATGGCTAAGTACCGGATTTTTATTAAAATGCATTTTTTTTAAAAAAATATTTGTTAAAATAAAATAGTTTTAAACTATTTTTAACTTGATAAATTTTTTTTCGGGGCATTTGAAAATAGTATCGAAATTAAACCACATAACGGCCTCCCCCACCCACAAAAACCGCCTTACTATGGGCCCTCCGTCATGGGCCTGCTTCTGCATCTCATGTCCCATTTCCTTCATTTTCTGGCCCATTTTATCAGTCACAACTCGCAAAGGCTTCGGCAACGAATCAGCGGCTTGCCGGAGATAATTCAAGAACCATGACAGCGACGAACGCGCCGTCATTCCGAAGGCTCACGACGTGAGAAATCCGGTGACGGAGAGGCCTATCCCGATGGCCTCGGGGACCAGAACAGGGCTGAAGATGAGGAAGAGCGGGGTGGCGACGGTGAGGCCGATCATTGATCCAATGAAGCTCAGGAGGGAGAGAAGGAGCAGGGTTCCGCCGACGGGGAGGAGAGTGATGATGTTAGGACTTTGAAGGCTGATGGGCGTCTCTGGTCACCACCTCGAACCATGGGATGCGTAGAGAGAAAGGAACAGGTTTGGAGCGAGTGAGAGGGACATAAAGAGGAGGGGGAGAGGGGGGTGATGACAGGTGGCGATGAGGGTTTGCATGAGGAACAAGTTTCAACGTGTGGGAAAGAACATCAATTACATGCCAGACTACTCTTGTTTTCTTGCGCAGTTTCCATGAAAACAAACAGCAGCCCTTAGAAGTTGGTTTTGGGCCACAAAACGGACACTAGGAAGTGGTTTTGGGCTGACATTAGACGTGGCCCCCTAAAAGTAGATGTCAGACAGACCACGTTCAATTTTCACTTTCCCCACATGATATTATTAACACCACCCTTACATTTCCTAAAAGAAAGTTGGTTCATAATTCATTCATTTTTTTTTAAATCAAAAATATAATTATCATCAGCTCTAAAATCATAGTGAAAAGGATTAGTTAGTACTCTAATAATTTCAAAAAAAAAATAACTACTCGTATTATCCATAGCTAAAAAGATGTTGGAATAAATGTCTTTAAAAACTAACTAATTGAGATTATTCGAAATGGTTTAGGAATAACAATCTTTTTTATAGATTTGGTGAATACTTTACAATGAACATAATAATCCTTATAAATATAACAAATTCTGTCAATTAGGATTTAGAGTTTAAGATTTGGAGTAAAACAACGTAATGCAAAATTATAATACTTAAAGTCAAAGTAATATCTCATATTGTAAAAGTCAAAAGTGTCAAGAGGTAAACAAACATCAATAATTCTACAAGGCAATGGTATAGTTAGCTTATTATGAGTTATGAATTAGCCCGCTAATCATCGATAATTATGAATTTATCCAAATCAATAAATGCATTTTTGAACGAGGATTTTGATTTCTACTGGACCAAATAATAGACTAAAGAAAAAGAAAAATAATTTAAAAAAAAAACAAAAATAAAAAACCCAACACATCTCATGATGTAAACCCAAAGATGACTACAAAAGAGAATATCATTGTCCTCTCATTATGGGGAAGTCTCTAACCGAAGCATTTTTTATATGGGTTCACGTGAGTGAGCCAAAATTGATAAAAGATTTGGTCAATAAGTAACAAAGAAAATGAAATTTTCATTACTAATGTGATAATAATGTTTGGTGTGTCATGTATGTCTCGAGCCAATGTCCCAAAAATGAGCCAATTATGATACCATGAGGACTCCTTTTCTTTTGTACTTTTTCTAATTTATATACATCAATGATTAGAGTTTTAGCGGTGGTTGGAGGCCTAGGGGCACGGAGAAGAAATTATTATACCTTTTCTTAAATTTCGGTTACATATATCTAACCTTTATCAATTTAAAATTTTATTATATATATTTTTTATTATTTTTATTTTTTATTTTCACTCACTTCTTCTTTAACTCAAAATAAATAAAATGTATGATTAAATTTGGACTTATAAGAATTAGATGTATTTAGTAAAAGGAAGATAAATAAAATCAACCCTAAATTTTTTTAACCTAATGATAAATATGAATCAAAATCTTCAACTACCGGTTCTGAGTTAGACAGCTGAGCTCTCAATAAAAGTTTTAAACTCATCATTTACATACGTATGGCTACATGGGATATATACCAATTGTATAAAAATGAATGATGAGGAGAGATGAGAGGAGACCACCTTCTCTTTAAAAAAGGCTTTTATGCATATATAGAAATATATCATTCTCTTTCAGCTGAGGAAAGGCTCAATTTTGAAGACGTCCAATCAGTCAATCAAGATTGTAGCACTGCAGTGGAGGTGTTGAGGGCGATCTTTTGGGCGGTTGGGGATGGCCCAGGAAGTGGAGAAGGATGGATGTGACCCATTCTCAAATGGGCAGAAGAAGACTGAGCGAAGACCCAGCAGGAAACAACTAGCTAGGACCCCTTCATCTTTCTGCACTTCACACGTCTTGAACACTTTCCATGTGTGCCACTGCGCGTGCATCTTCCTGCATGACAATATTCCGAGACATGTAGCATATTTTATGTCATTCCTTTCAATAATTTTCCGCCTCTCCCCTTTCCTTGTCCCCCAATTATCTATTTTTTTTTCCAGATGATTTTCTTATATCTTCCCATTTTCTTCATCTTACATTATCCTTCTCTTGTCATTCTTAATCCTTTTTAAGCATTTTAGATCCAAAATCTATCCGTTAATTACTAGCAATTTTCGGTCTCTTGACCTGTCTTGGAAAGAACATGCCTAGCAGAAAAGGTGGTGCATGTGCGTAGGCGCACATGCGTGTGACTCTTCTTTCTTCACTTTCTGATACGGTTGTCTTCTCTAATTCACTTTTCTGCAACCCAAAAGAAGATCATGTCTGATGATGAAAGATTGTCTGGTAAGAAAGTTTTTAGTACATGGGTTTTCTCTGAATCCATGTAATTCAATAGAAAGACATGAAACTGTACTGGTGGGAATTGAATCAGTTGTTATCATGAAGAGATTGGGGCCGTGCTTACCGAAGATGTGTGAGAAGGGTACTGATAAATAGTGAAGAGTGGGGGCTTGGGTGAAGAGATAAAGGTGAAAAATCCATTTATGATATGCTTTGGAATTAATAATTCTGTAGGTGCACGTACCCTCACATGGGAAAACACTGCCTCCATGGATCCTATATCCCTATAAGAGTGTAGGCTTCTGTTGCAGCCCACTGTTTCAGACAATGACAATGATATGATGCAGAGAGAGAGAAGAAAGAGGAGGGGAGGAGGGGGAGGGGGGGTGGACTAATCCTGAAGCCTCACAAAGCAACAGAACATGGTTAAAAAACATAACAAAAAAAAAAAGAAAAAAAAAAGGCAGTATTCAAGCAAGAAAAAGTCAACAAATTTACAGTGCCACTTTCCTTGGAAAAACAAGGAGAAAAAGAACAGAAGCAAAGATGAAAGAATCATTAATGAAAGCTTGAAAACTGATGTTAAAAGCCTACAGATCTCCCACCAGATTTCATGTGTTCACACTTGAGCTTGTGACTAGCCAGTTTTCCTACAACTAGGCCTTCATATCAACTTAACTACTGACTTAACTACCCATCACTTCATTTTTTTGGAGGATTATGAAATTAATTAAGTAAGAAGCAGTGCCATTTGTACTTTCCTTTGCTAATTTCTAATGGACTACATGGATATATGAACATGGGAAGGGGGCAGTGGAACACGGATTATACTAGTCAATAACATTAGCTACCAAATAATTAAAATTAATGTTAATTCATGTAAAGGTCAAGTTGTAAACCAATGGGGTCTTTTCCATGTGGCAGTTTTAACTAACAAGACCCTAATTAGGATTAAAAGTAGCGGTTAATGGCTTTATGAACAGCCAATTAAAGAAAGTTGGTCTCTCAGTTTGGTGGTTGCATATATAATATTTTGATGAAAGTTAGGTTGGTACTCTAAGAATTAAACCTTAATTAATTCTAGCATCTTTGAATAAACTAAAGTATGATCAATAATATTTTATATGTATGGTTCGATGGATTATATGATGGATTGATGCTCAGCTCTGATTGACTCCTAAGAGTGTATTGATATGGTTGGTATGAACCATGAACTAAAGAAATTCTTTCTCAATGGATTAAGAGTTAGAAATTCCTTATTTACATGTTTAAACAATTGATAATGTCAGAAGCAAGAAAAGGCAGTAGGTAAGAACCCAACACAAGATCAATCAAACCAACCACTACTGGTATCACCTTCATATATATATGTGCTCTGGAGATTTACTCAGAAACCCCCACATATTACATTTAGAATCTGACTGCAAAAACTTCAGAAACATTCAATAACCATCCACTATGATGGATGAAGAGCACTAGTCCATATGGCATATACAGAAGCATACACAAATAGCTAGCATAATATATTATACCATGAGAGCATAAACCCTAGATGGGTCTTCTCCTAATAATAATTCACATAAAATCTTATATATTCCCTCACTGATCAACTCTCATGGCTGTCTCCTGAAGGGTTGTTATCCCATGGAGAAGGATAAGGAGGAGGCAAACCAGAATTCTGATTAAAAGAAGCACCTCCACCTCCACCTCCATGACTCATTCGTCTTCCAAACTGGGAAGAACCTGGCCCTGACAGTGAAGAAGACATGTCATTGCAGGTGAAGCGGATTAGGTCAGCATTGGTGGCATCTAGTTCCTTTTGGAGACGAAGAACTTGTCTTTGGAGGACTGAGATTGCTCCAACACAGCCGTAGACTGGGTCTTTCATCCTTGCCTCAGCTTCATAGGCAAGAGAGTTCACTGCATCTTCCCTCTGATGGGGGAGAATTTCATTGAGAAGTTTACTGACATTGCTTGCACCGAATATCTTGTGAACATTGATGAATTTCTGAGGCTCTTCAGGTGGGAAATATGGTGCAAAAATACATCCCGGCATGCATTTTCTCCTTAAGAGCTTGCAGGCAGCGCAAGGTGAGTTGGAGTAGCTGGAAGAAGCCATCTTCAGTACTGAATTAAGCAAGGAAGAACCCATCAACCAATTTTTTTCTTTTTCTTTTTTTTTTTTCAGAATAATTTCTTGAAAATAGATTAATAAAATCTATCATTTCCTTTTTAAAGAAACAATGCAATTACTTCATCATATCTTGAATAAACTAAGAATTAATGTTTACACTGGAACAAAGACTTTGTGTCTTATTGGGAGGGCTAGGATTGATTTTATCCGTACATTAGCTTTATCCATGCTTTATGTTCTCATATATGTGGTTGCTGGAGAAACACCAAACACCAAACACCATCTACATCAATAGATTGTCCTCTTTGATATAGTAGCTTTACCACCACTCTAATTGTTATTTTTTTCCCTGAATTTAGCGCTACTGTCTAAATCTTTCATCTGGGGTATGATCCCAGAAAAAAGAAAGAAAACAGCACCAAAACTCATCTCCTGTTCCAGGATTCTGATGAATTTGGCCTCATTTTTTCTGAAATTCAGGCTACATGTATTTTTATCACAGTATCTTAGTCCTTTTCCATTCCCTCAAACTCCTAGATATCACAGCAATCAGTTGCAAAACCTCAGACACCTAATATACGTACCAACAGATCTCTTTCTTTTGAAATCAGTAGCCTGGTGCAATATCAACCTTTATTTTTCACATAGAGGGACATCTGCTATTCTCCTATCAATTTCCATATAGCAAAACCCTTTAGCCTAAGGTCTTACGGCGGTATTTCTATGGCTCACACTACAAGCGTACATAAATGAGTAAAACAAACGAAAATAGAAGGATCAAAGCTGAAGCTACTTGTACTTGCCTTTTCATGATCCATAGATTTCTTTGATCAGAAGAAAAGAATGTTACCTTTTCTCTTTCCCCTTGTGTGATCTCTTTCAAGATTTGTTCTTTGATTCTCCCAAGGAAGAAGAAGTTGAAGTCATTGGAAGATGGAATTTTGATAGATCATGTGAGAGTTCAAAGAGGAAACCCTAGATGCAGGAGACAGGAGAAACCTGCAAATACAGTGACAAAAGGGTGAGGCAGATGAGAGAACAGGGAGGCAAAGAGCATTTAATGGAGAAGGAATGGAAAGCAAAAGACAAGAGGTATAAATGGGGCTACAAAAAAAAAAAAAAAAGTATGACTGTGACTGTGTGGCACTGCCCTTATAGTATTATCAGGTAATATTCCTTTTCTCTAGTTTTCTTTCTCCTCTACCATACTTCTGGCTTGGAGACTTGTTGTCAAAAGGGAAAGTAGTGTTATATCTCCAGACACTCCCGCATCATATAACAAAACCAATATATAATAAAAATAGGGTTTCACTGTTACAACAAAGAAAGAGGCATGATTGAAGATTTTATGTTGTACTTTAATGAATTAATTAAGGGAATTGAAGATGGTCCTATTTATCTTGGTTTACATGCTAAAAATAATTCTAGCCCATTTTTTCTCAAAGAATCTTGTTGTACATAATTCACTGGGCAACAGGGAGATGAATCCAATCCACTAACATAACATTTTTCTTCCTTTTCTCCTCTTTTCCCGGAGGAGAGATGAAATAAGAGAACCACAAAATGTGAGGTACTGCCTTGCCTTAATATCATGTGATATATGAGCAATGCATGCCCACTTTATTGTACAAACATACATTTCTGTTCCACTTTACTTAGAGCAATGTACTTGTCATTTATGTTAATAAGTCATCGTATACATTCCTCACCCACATTATGGCCTACCCACTTGTTCTCGAATTTAAGAAGCAAAAACCATTAATACATATAGCTAATCACTTTCTCATCTTGTCCTCGATTATCACCATCGGATTCTGCAAATTCCATCTATACAATCATATCAACTATCTATATATATCTTTTAAGTTTTTTCTTTGGCTTATTGATATGCTTAAGCTCAATGGGTGTCGGGGGTTCTCGGGCTTATTAAGGTATTGATGATTTTTTTTAAAAAAAAAATAATCGGATTTCCAATATTTATGTATAGTATCAAAGCTGTTTGAAGAAGCTGTAGTTTCCCTTTTATGTGGTGCAGGCACATGGATTCTGTGTACTGGGTGTCACACGGGTGGAAACAGTAATAGGGCTGTGTTAGGCATCTATTATTGGGGACAACCATCAGCGATGGAGTACTCCCCCAGCAGCCCAGCTGAGAGATTTCACTGTGAGCTTCTCTATTATTGATTTCAGCTATGTATCAATGTGGATTATAGTATAATCTTGTGTGTGAAGTCACTGTCAGTGTAGTTACAGACAAATGTACTTGAATTTTTTTAGTGGGAAAAAAAAAACGGTATACCAAAATAAATGAAGTTGGGTCCCTGTCATTTTCACTTCTCCGCTCTTTATCTTTTCTTGTTCCTTGCCGACAAGGCGACAACTTGCATATAATCAAAAACTGTCAGATGAAAAACTAAAGTGCAGTTTGAAAATGAATGCTGATGAGATTGCCAGACTTTAGGTGGTAAATTTATATGAAACCCCAATTATCAAAACCCACCAAAGTCCAAAAAATATAAAAAATAAAATAAAATAAAATTGGAGTGTTTAATCTGAGAAAAATGTGCTGTGATATATTTTATATGGGTAGGGTTATTTTGATTAATTTGCATCAATCTCCAATTAAAAAGGTGACTATTGTCCCAATTATTAAGTTGGCACCTTGTTGGAAGGCAAAGGGTTGTGATGATCAGAAAACCCTAATGATGATTTATGGATTCTTGGCTGGGGACTATCACTAAAATTTGTTAAATAATTGAAAATGATTTCAATTATTTTAATATATGGTCACTCTCTTTTTTTTTAGCATAACCTCCATCCAACTTTATCTTATATTATTTTTTTAATTTATAAATTGATTGAAAAGAGTGATTTTGAAATGAAATGATCATTTCAATACATATATGATTAATGCAAGGTACATGAATCTACTTTTTGTAGTCTATCATACACAGTCATGTGTGAACTTAAATAAGATCTCTCCCTATACTTTGAGTATTTTGAATTTTCAATGGAGAAGCCTGCAAATAAATTGAAAAAGGAAGCAGCACCCCTTCATTGGACCATTGCCCACTTTTCTTTTTCTTTTTTTCTTTACTATTTGTTTAATGCCATGGTAGCTGAAGGGTCATGGCCAAAACAAATGGAGGGTTACCATACCATGCCCTACAAGCATCTAAGGAGGATTCTCAGTCTCCATCAATAAACCCCATATGATAAAATATATTAATGCCTTGAACACTTGATTTATAATGGCCACTCAGCCACTCTCAAAAAGTGCTATATTAAAAGAAGCTTCATTCTGCATGCCTGTTGGATTCTTAAAGACACAATCGATGGGTGGGTTTGCAGTAATGGGTTTGGAAGCTGGAGAAAGATGGGGGAGGAGATAACAAGGAATATGTGTGTATAAGTTAATTAAACAAGAGTGAAGATGGGCCAAATGATTAGAGAGACGATTGATTGACTGATTGATATTTTTTTTATACATCATATTCAATTGAAATATGTGGGTTTAAGTGATTGATTTTGAATAGATGTTGATATATATTATTTTCCATTTTTTTTTTCCATCAAACTTTACACCTACAATGATGAATAAGCTTGTGGGCATGTCCTTAAAAGCTAAGCATGAATTAATAGTCCAAAGACAAATTTAGAGAAAGAAAATCAAATTATTAGGTGTTCATTTACATATATTTCTCATTTTTGTTTTTTAAAAATAGAAATAATAATAACTTTATAAAAGTAGTAGAACTTCTAATATATATAAAAAGTATAATACTATTGACTATAGCTGTTGATAAATTTGTCAAAAACGAAAATGATTTATTTGATATTATGGAAGACTGGCTATGGAAAGACCATTTCGTTTTTGTTATCTATTTCTTTTCTTAAATACAATTTTTGTAACTTCACGATGTGTTCATGAATTAACTAATTCTTATTTTGAAAGTAATTTAGTTTGTAGTCATAAAAATCATTTAAAAATTTTGAAATAATAAAATGTTTTTGATATTTTTTTAATGTAAAATTTCGAAAGTTCTTTTATTTTATATAAAAGATGTTACTATTTTATGTTTTTAAAAATAGATAATAAAAAAATTATATCCAAATGGACATTAAATAACACATGTGTTCTAAAATTTTTCAAAATTTTGAGGCATTTGCTCTTTTATTTTTTAAAATATTTTTCCTACTTTTTTCCTTGTTATCTAAATAAAAAAAAAGTATTTTTCTTAGTATTTTAATTTTTTAAATTATTTTTAAAAAAAAAACCAAGTATAGCAGTAAAGTTTTTCCTAATACCATGGGTAAAAATAATCCAAAGTTGGTGGAACAATTAGTTCCATTGATTTTGTTAAAAGGAGTAATGCAATAGAATTAATTGTTTAAAGAAGTTAACATCAATTTGACATACAACTTGAAAAGAAATATAGAAAAGAAAGGAAACTTGATTATATAGAGGAAGCATCATTCATTCAGACAGCAAAATTAATTAGATTTTGAATTCTAAAATTCCATTGATGGTCTGATAGTCCAAAATGTCTCCAAGCTGGTGTATGTGGTGACTCCGTATAGGATACACATTTTATTGGTTGGGTGCAAGATGCTTTTATCATATCCATGACTAAAATTACTTCAAAACTAATCTCTCTTTCTTTGTTTTGAAATGTGTAGAAAGAGAGAAATCTTAGGTAATGTTTGGTTTCGGATAATTTGAGGGAAAATAGTTGAGAAAGAAAATAAAAAATAGTTTTAAACTTAATAAATTATATTTATATATTTTTTCAAATTCATTTTATTTATTTTCCCTATTATGTAAAAATTAAATAATTTAGAATATATAAAAATTTGACAATTTTTAATTTGTATTTTCTTTTTTTATATGATGAAATCAAATATGAAACACCATTTTTTTAACACTTTTTTTTTCTTTCTTAATACTTTATGGAACAAACATAGATTTAATTTTAGAAATCAACAATAAACTTTTCTTTTATTGTTTTGGAAATAAATTGAAAATGAATTTGATTGTTAAGTGTTGCTTTTCCTTTCATTTATCTTCTATGCATTGTGTGTCTTTTGTTTGTATCTTTTGTGTTTGATCACCTTTTATATGATCTTCTCTATTTTCTTGTAGATTTATAAGTTAAAAATTGAAAATGAAATAATTTTATTAAATAACATTAAATTCAACATATTAAGTATAAACTTCTTTCTTCATATACATATACTTTGATAAAACAAATATTTTGTAAAAATTATAGTTACCATATTAAGCTTTTTATTTAACTTGTGAATTTTTTTTAAAATAATAAAAAATAATTTCAAAATTAGTATTTAGGACATGTTTGACAACTATTTTTTTAAAAACAATTTTTTTGTTCTTCAAAATAAAAAACTTGGAAAACTCATTTGACAACTAAAACTATATTTCGCTTTTTATTTTAAGAATATAAACAAAATATTTTAGAGAATATTTTTTAGTTATTTTAACTTATTTTCTTAAGGTTATTTTAAAAATAATTATACAATTATTTAGAATAATTTAAAATAAAACACTACACATTAAAATTATTTTTAAAACATAATTAAAAATACTAAAAATAAGTTAAAAATATTTTAGGTTCTAAACTGACTTTTATTTTACAAAATATCATAAAATAATTTTCAAAAACTTTTTTTCAAAACTATTTTAAAAAACAACTATCAAACAAGCCCTAAGTTTATACAACAAATTTATCTTTTAAATTAGAATTAATTCATTAAAATAGATAAAATATATTATATTTGTAAATCTAACCCCTTCCATTTTTTAGATAACTTATTTTGACATAAATACCCGTCAACATATTAATCATTTACATATATGTTTTAAAGAAAATATAATTTTTTTTTAAAAAAAAGTAAGGATATTTTTGTCCAAAAAAATACTTTTAAAAATTAAAAAAAAGTTGAGGATTATATTTACAATACGAAAGTGATTTCATCCCTTTTAATCATATAATCATTTAAATTATTTGTTTAGTACACACTTTATTCAATATAATAAAACTTATATATATATTATTTTAATAAATATTTAAAAAGAACTATTGATTGAATTGATAAATTAAATAAAAAAACCCAGTACATCATCACCATTTAAAAAATGAAAAAGTGGGGTGTTTCCAGATTCCCCCATTAGGAGATCATCATGGGTGGATAGGGCATAGGGTAGCCATACAAATGTCAATGTTCTACAACTTGGTTTGAAAATTATAGAAGGAAAAAAGCATGCATGTTGACAATAGTTTATTGGGAGGCACGTGGCTGGTCCTTGTAAATCATGTCAAGTCAACAAGAGCTGTTACACACTCATCATCGATGCTCTCACTGGTGGTGATCATCATGATGATCAGATTTAAAGAGTGTGTGGCCGAAATCGTGGATGGTCAAGACTCAAGAGAAAGAGACCAAAGTAGATTTAGCCACATGTATATTATATGTTTTTGGTCCTTTGAATGAAGTATTGAAATCATATTATGATTATACGGCCTATGTGACCATTGATGTTAAAATTAACTTCCACTCATTTTTTATTGAGGGTAGAGAAAAATTATTATGTGGGTTGCCCATGATATGTAAGGAAATAACTTTAATCAATTATGTACTATCACCATTTTCTTTGCCCAAACTTAGTGGATAAAAAGGTGATTTAACTAAATTAAGAATTTAAAAAAAAAATTAATAATGATAGTGAAAAAAAACCCGAAGGAAATATTTGGTTATGTTAACTTTATACTGTTTTCTTTTTCCTTACTCGAAGCCAACACTTTTTTCCGGTTTACTCATTGGGCGAAGCTAGCACCGACAAAGCTAGCTAAGGCCTAAGAAGAGCACATGCCCCTTTAAAAATTAAAATTATAATAAGGGCTTGGAACCTTGACAAGAAAACATGATTTTCACTATACTATATATCATTATCTTTCTATATGTTTACTTCGAAATAATTATTTTATTTGTGCCCCTTCTAAGGCATATTCTTAGCTCGGTCACTATCTTTACTTATTTTTCTCTTTTAACCTTATTTCCACCGTAAATAATAGAGTCCATATATAATATGAAATGTACTTTTTTCGATGGATATTGAAAATGTACTTTTTTCGGTGGATATTAAAAATGTGTCATTAATGATCAAGTAATGTTACATATATATACTTTTAAGTCTTATTATTTATACTCTAATCTTATTTATTTTATCATATTTGTTTATACTATTGTATATACCTCATCATGCATATATAACGGTTTGGATTTAGATAATTCATTCTAGAAGAAACTTGAAAGAAATCAGAGGTGACTTATTCAAGAGGGTCATATATCATTTATTCAAGATTACCATATATCAATTGGATTAATATAATATAAGTATTAGATGGGAACATGTGTGCGTGATTCTAGGGATAGGAAGAAGAAAATTTGGAGAGAAACTTACTGGCATCACTAGTTATGAGGCATAAAATGATGAGTGGTGGAATAGAAGTTGAAAAACAGATGTGAAATGATAATAAATTGAAATAAAGAAAAACAGTACTTATTTGACTTAAACTGCATTTGATAGAATTTAATATTTGATGAGTTAGGATAATTTTAAATTGAATTGTATTTAAATTATTAAAAGTTATTAAATCTATTTATTAAATTATTTTTATTTTAAGTTATAGTATTAAGTTATTTATTAAACATATTTAATATAACATAAATTGAATCATTAATTTATATTACGTAATTATATTGCTTTACCAAATACCTTTTTATTTATGTTTTTATGATGGAATTTTTATAAATTTAAAAAATAAAAATCCCCATTGATAAGGTGGGGTATAGTTTAAATGTCCCACCATCATTGTATTGAGAGATTTGGATATATAAATCATAACATTATCTATGATCTTTAAATGATTACATAGAATCTAAGAAAAAAATCCTAAGAAGTGATTCATTAATAAGTGAGTCTTAGAAACTTCTTTTAAGTACTAGAGTTCATTTCTATTAGGTTGATAATAATGCCACTCCTCCGGCAAAAAATAAAATAAAAAACAACAATGATGGCTTAAGAGGTACGATACACGATTAATTGCAATGTGAGGTACTTATAATTAAATATTAGGTTTGCAAATATGCCTTGGCTCAAGATTTGATATTGACTCGTGATGTAAACTTGAGATTGTGTGCCTTGAGATTTAGTGTTGGCCCAAGAAGTAAGTCCAAAGATTGTTGGCTAGAGATTTGGTGTGACTTAAATCATATAGAGAAAATTAACTTAAGCTTATTGATAGTCAATTGATTTTCATATGAGAAGACCAAGTCTTTGATTCTAACAATTGTTATAAGGACATGAGTCTATCAAGGTTTGTTTGTTTTCAAGTTTGATTACTAGCTAAAAGAAAAATGGCAGATAGGCTTCACCCGTTAAAGAGAAATCTAAAACATGTATGATAAAAAATGGGTAAAGATCAATCATCAAGCATGTAGTTCTATTCATTAATGTGTTATTAAAGCTAAAAAAAAATTACTCTATAATGAAGGAAATATCTACAAAAATCTATGGAAGACGTTAGAGGGTAAGTATATGAAATTTAGAAAACCAACTCTATTTGAAGGTAAAGCTTTTTTTCTTCAAATGTCAACTGAATATATGTTTATGAATGATCATATACATGTTTTTAATAAAATAATGAAAGAGACAACTTTTAATCTAAAGACAAATCCATAAAAGATGAATATGTTTTTTGTCATAAAGGGAGGCATTGGAGGAAGGATTGTCCTAAGCTCCAAAAGAATAATAAGGTGAGATGATCTTCGATGTGTTGCCAAGTATAGAGATGTTGAGTCAAGCTTTGATGTGGTTAGCTTATCTTTGATATGCAACTCAAGTGAATGGAATTTAGAGTTTAGAAACACTTATCAAATGTATCTCTATAAGGAGTGGATTTCTAATTCGAAAAACTATATAATGGAGTTGTTTTTTTGAGCAATAGTAATACTTGTAACATAATAAAAATATACACAATTTAGTTTAAGACTCACGACAGATCAACCAAAACTTTACAAATGTCTGCTATGTGTCAAGTTTAAAGAAATGTTGTCTCGTAAGGAGCATTAGAGTCCATATAGTTCACCATCATAATGAAATATGGCTTTTTGAAAGTCATGTTAAATGGACTCATGGTTATAAAAGAAATAAGAAAGAATAACTTGTACAATTTTAAGGTGGAAACAATTATTAAATCAAAAGCTATAATCACTAAAGATGATAAAAAACTATAAATTTTGGGACATGGCTTATGCTTTTGGGACATACAAGTTAAAAGACTTTAAAAAACTTGGTGATGCAAAGGTTAGTGAAGGATATAAAAGTGTACAAACTAAAATTTTATATGTATTGTAATTTTTGACAAGTAAATAGTGTGAAATTTGGCATTGTAATCTACTCTATCGATATATTTTACTGATGACTTCCTAAGAAGAGTTTGGGTGTATGTCATGAAAACTAAGGATGAAGTTTTTAGAGTATTTTTAAATGGAAAAAGATTACTAAAATCGCATAAAGATCGAATGGTTTAGACTAAATAAATGTGGTGAATACAAAAGCGATCTATTTTTCCATGTCAAAATAAGGGCATTGGTCAACACTTCCCAATTTGAAATATACCAGAATATAGTGAAGTAACAAACAGTATAAATCAAACTTTTTTGAAAAAAGTTTGATATATATTGTCAAATGTTGAATTGAGAAACAAATTTTACGTTAGAGACAATTGTTTACATATATCACTTATCGATCATGTACCATTACTTGAAACTATGGGCAAAACTCTTATTGAGGTATAGTCTAAAATATTGCTAATGATTATGATTTTTTTGACATATTTTTGTGTCATTGCTTATTTTTACACGAAAGATTCTAAATTAGATATAAGAGCTAAGAAAGCATTTTTCATGAAGTTTAGCATAGGTAAGAAAGAATATTGTCTTTGATGTCCATATTTGAACAAAATACTTTTTAAGTAAAAATTTGATTTTTATTGGAATTATTCTACTAAAATGTGTAAAGAACAATTATTATGGAAAGGAGAAGATTGAGGAAAAGATTTCAATACTTTAGAACAACTGAAATTTGAGACAACATCAATTGATCCAACAAATGCCAATGAGACAAATAGTAGTTAAAGGTATTGTAGATGAAAAAGATGCTTCAACTCAAGCACTTCCCCAAAAGCAACATTTGATTGCAATTAGTAAGCCAAAAAGGGATATCCAAACGGCTACCATTTTGGCTTTTTTTAACCCTTTATCTCACTAGATTTTGTATTAGTTTAGTTAAAACTTAGAGAACTCAAAAATAACTCCACATATTTTATTTAAAGCATTTTAGCAGCTTTAGCTACAACCAAAACTAAAACAAAAAATTTCATAATTAGGGTTGTTATCAACTGCATTTAAAATCTGTTTAACAGTGATTTTAGGAAGCATTTTTAACCTGAAGAATTTAAAAAATATTTTTAAAAATATGAAAAATCATCAATAATATTAAAAAAATCACTTGTAGTATTTTTTTTTTTTAAAAAAATACTTGACAGGTAATTCTCTAAAAAATACTATTGAGGAAAACACTTTGATTAAAAACACCGTCAAACTCACTCTTCGGGTTATTATTTTTATTTTTATTTTTTATTTATTTATCGGAATCGGGATGTAGGAAAATAAGAATGAATCCAATAATGAGTATAGACTTTATCTTTAATTTTAGAAACGTTCAAATTTTGAAATCTCAAATAGATAATAAGCCCAACCGAATCCAACCAGATCTTGACAAGCCCATTAAATTTCGGGCCTCCTGTGAAGGACGCACCACAATGGCTTGATTCGCTCGTATCTGATGTCCGTATACTAGATCTACATCCAACCTACAGCACCTGAACTTTTATCAACGAATCACAAGACGCCACGTAATCGTATTTAACCTACCAAAACTGCATAGCACTCCACTGCACGGAATCCATTCTCTTCCCTTGAATGCCAAGATCGCAGAAGCAGTGATCCTTGACACACCAAAATTCCCAATTATGGAAACCTAACTGTTACTGTAAGTAAAATTTTGAAACTTTGATTGTCAATTCTATTTTTATTTTTTTATGCAAATAAAATTTTCAATAATTTTCTTTTTTGAATTTTTAGGGTTTTATTGATAATGAATTGTTTGATGGAATTTTTGCATGGAAAACATTGCCTGATTTGATTGAAGTTAGGGTTTAGGGTTTTTAATTGTGTGTGCGCAGGTCATGATTAGATGTTTAGTTCTACAAGAATTGTATTGAGGGTTTTGGGATATTCATAGATGTTGAATCATTTTAATTGTGTGTTGATAAGCAATGGAATCCATTGATAACGTTATTTGGGTATACAGCCAATGTGATCGAGCTAAATGGGGTTGCTCTTGGAAAGCGAAAATTGGCCTTATTTAAAGAATTATAATTTCTAATAATTTTACTGCTATAACGAATACGAAGTTCCAATCACAATAGTTTTTGTAAATCACAATAGAATTGATGGAATTATTGTGACTTCACAATGTCACAAGCATGGAGCATGGAATCAGTCGCAAGGAAATGGATTTGATGCTCTGTTTGGTTGTGAAGAAACTTAAGGAAAATAAAGGCCTAGTTGAGTCAAAAAGTGGCGCGCTTTTTGGGAATGAAAGCATCAGAAACTGTATGTTTTCAAGTGTTACTTACTCTTTTCTCTTTTTGATTTCTTAGCAACCGAATGGAGCATGATTGAATATAAGATAATGTTGAAGCTTGTCTGGTTGAGATGGTTCATTCATTTTTGTTTCATAGATTGGCTTCACCATGCACAGTATAGCTATCAAGGGGCATTGATGGTTTTCTTTTGCTTTTTTGAAGGGAAAAAAGGACCAGTATAGTAATTAATCATGGCTGGATTAGAGGAATTGAAAAAGAAACTTTCACCATTGTTTGATCCCGATAAAGGCTTATCAGCTGGATCAACTTTGGACCCTTGTGATTCTTATATGGTGAGATTCTCTTTGTCGGAGAAATTGGCAATTTGGCAATGCGACATGAAGATTTTTTACTAATAAATTATTGGTTTTGTGAAGCTGTCGGATGGTGGAACAGTTAACTTGTTGAGCAAATCATGTGGAGTATACAATATAAATGAGCTCGGGTTGCTAAAGTGCTCATCTTCTCCAGTAGATGAAGCAGATTATAAAGAAAGGACTTATCGGTGTGCTTCCCATGAGATGAGGATTTTTGGAGCCATAGGTAGTGGTGCAAGCAGTGTTGTGCAGAGAGCTATCCATATACCCACTCATAGAATTATTGCGTTGAAGAAGATTAATATTTTTGAAAAGGTTTGTG
Source organism: Vitis riparia (assembly GCF_004353265.1). Classification (NCBI taxonomy): domain Eukaryota; kingdom Viridiplantae; phylum Streptophyta; class Magnoliopsida; order Vitales; family Vitaceae; genus Vitis; species Vitis riparia. The sequence continues at coordinate 3,108,568 of NC_048444.1, forward strand.
TATCTCACTTGTTTTTTGAATCTGCATTTTATTACTTCTGGCTCCCATAGTTACTGGACAGAATTATATGGGCAGCATGGTTTTTACGTACTACTTTTAGTAATGTTAGCTCAATTGGTTGAGATACTGTATCACTACTCTTTAAGGCACTAAAAAAATATTCAACTTCCATATTGCCAGTTTCAGGATTTGTTTGGTTTTGTTTAACATACAGTTAACCAAAAAAGGAAAAAAAAACACACTTAGGTTCTTGGTCCTGGTGTTTTGCCATGCTGTGAAGGGAAAGGATTTTTTTTGTTCCGGTACAATTTGAGAAGTACTTCTTCTGTTCAATGAATTTGTCAGAGTTCTTAAGTGCTACCTGCATCTATAAGTGGTAACATAAAACTCAATATGATTGACAGCATTCTGGCTACTGTTTTACATCCCACTAGTTTTGATTATTACACCACCACATGAACAATATCATTAATATCTGTCTTGAAGGATGGCAATGTTTGGATTCCTGACCTAGAACTATATCAATCCCTGTGATCCATGAAAAATATCTAAAGAGTCAGCAATGCTAACAGAATTCTGCTTATTGACAATATAATTAGTAGATTAGATTGCAAAGGGATACCAGTCACATGCTGTCTTTTCTTACACAGATATTCTCATTTCACAAATTAGGAGAAAAGGCAGAAGCTTCTTACTGAGATATGGATGCTGTGAGATATTATGCACTTATTATATTGTCTTACATAAACATTCCTATTTTGCATACCAGGAGAAAAGGCAACAGCTTCTCACTGAGATAAGGATGCTGTGTGAGGCACCTTGTTATGAGGGCCTTGTGGAGTTTCATGGGGCATTTTATACTCCAGACTCTGGGCAGATAAGTATAGCTTTAGAGTACATGGATGGAGGGTCCTTGGCAGATGTCATACGGGTGCAGAAATGTATACCAGAACCAGTTCTTTCATCTATGGTTCGAAAGCTACTACATGTAAATATAAATTCTTTGGTTCAGCTAGGTTTTCTGCTTACAGAAGTTTGATATATGAAGATATGTTCTTTCTCATGTAAGTTTAAATATTTTGCATTTGTCTTCAAGGGACTATGCTACTTGCATGGAGTTCGACATTTAGTTCATAGAGACATAAAGCCAGCAAATTTGCTAGTAAATCTTAAGGGGGAGCCAAAGATAACAGATTTTGGTATAAGTGCTGGCTTAGAGAATTCTGTGGCAATGGTAAGTCTAGTACTATATCAATCTGTTGTAGTTACTTTGCTGATGCTTTTCTTAGTGCGTATTTATTTGAATTGATGGTTCTTACTTTCCTGTTTTACATGGGCACAGATATTGGTTATGACTATATCTCGTTTGTTGCTCTAAATGTGGTTTATCAGTGTGCTACTTTTGTTGGAACTGTTACATATATGTCACCTGAGCGAATTCGGAATGAGAACTATTCTTATCCAGCTGATATTTGGAGCCTTGGTCTTGCACTCTTTGAATGTGGTACAGGGGAATTCCCATATACAGCTAATGAAGGACCTGTTAATCTTATGTTGCAGGTAACATACTGATGCCTTTGCAACATTCTCTCTCCCTCACTCATTCTTTCTCTCTCTCTCTATTTGATTAAGGTTTCTCTGTGCTATCTTTCTCAAGTAATTAGAAGTTGGAGCTTTCAAACTTTTACAAACATTCTATAAACTTACATTATTAGAGTATTTATCTGGTGTAAACCAAATAAATTTTGTACATATTATCTGCATTAGTGCTTGGTTGTATAGAAGTGTTGGTCATATTAAGAATCTCTGAAGTTTGGACTTCTTCTGCACAGGAAGAAAAGGAGATGGGCATGTAAATTTTAATGGTTGCTTTAACCTGTATGTAAAATTTAGTACCTTAGCAATCATGACATTCTTAGTAATCAAAACCTTGAAAAGTTTGTAGATTCATGGTTGATGCTAAAATATTTAAACACTGTCAGTTTAATTTAATTAGTTACTTCTGTATGCATGGCATTCTTATGTTTTGCATTGCAACTAACAATTCCTGTTTCTTCATGGCAGATACTGGATGATCCATCACCATCTCCACCAAAACACATATTTTCACCTGAGTTCTGCTCATTTATTGATGCTTGCCTTCAGAAGGATGCAGATGCAAGGCCGACAGCAGAGCAGGTGAGCAAAAGGCAGATACCTGATGCAGTATTTATAGATAGTGAAACTTTATGGGTATTTGAATTTTCCATGGAATTTTGAATCAGTCCTTTGAGCTTTTTTGTTAGGATTTGAATACATGATCTTATATCCTTGTTCTGGTAATAACCCTGATGTTTCAATATTGTGCAACCTATTTGTATCATTGTATGTTCAGATGCCATGTAAAGCACAATAGGCAAATCAATTTCGATAGGCAGTCCAAATACCCTCTCAGTGTATTTATTGATTCATGGCTTAGTTGTTTAGTACTGTGATTTTGGCATGTAACTTAAATGGTATTTTACAAAGCTTTCAAACTATAGTATTTCTATAGAGATTGTGAACTAAATCAAAAGAGGATAATTCAAACTCAACATTGTATAATTTGTATCCTTGGCTGCAGCTTCTTTCCCACCCATTTATTACAAAGTATGAGCATGCCAGAGTAGATTTAACGGCATTTGTCCGAAGCATTTTTGACCCAACACAAAAGATGAAGGATCTGGCAGATGTAAGTACCTTGCACTTTCCAATTATTAACCTGTTAGAATGTGCTAACAACTGTACGAATTTGGCAGCTCTACAATAGATGGAAGGGGCAAACATCTATGCTATTTAAATTACCTGGGGACATTTTTGTTGGATGTGGATCTGAATGGATTTCTTTTCATATGAATATAGATATGAATGTTTAGATCACCAAAATTCAAGATGCCCAGATGACCTATGGGAAAAATTAGAAAGGGAGCACCTTATTTTGCTTCTAGTCTTACAGGCAAAACATGGCCATATGACCACTATGACTGAGACGTTATTTTTTTGGTGATATAATAACTCCCACTTGGTGATCCATTTAGGGTGGTTATCTACGTTAAAATCATCCCAATCAAAAATCATTTGAATTGAAAGCTTTGTGTAATGCAATAAAAGCAGGTGCTCTAGATTCATATCATACTGATGCCTAAAATTGAACGTTGTTGTTCCTGATCTTCTATTTCTAAACCATGACTAGAAGATATATGGTGCTTAGAAAGATCCAATAACTTGTGGTCAATATTTCTCCATTAAAAGGAATTATTTGTAGCAGTAGTTTTAGGTTACAAAATAAAGACAGTTGAAATCTAAAAGGGAAATTATTAGAACAATATGAAAGAGCAGGCAAAATGGTAAGTTATCTATGTGGATATAGCCCAACTTTGCTTTTTTGAAGATTTCCAGAAAGTGATCAATATTTGGCATTGATTAACTTGTGCTTCAATCAACCTAACTTTTGTCATTCTGACTATTTGGGGTTGTAAACGCAAATAATTTTTTCTTTTTCGTCTTCTTAGAATCATATCTACTTTCAAGTCCACAGGGCACTGCATGTTTTCTCACTATCTCAAGCAATGTTCTTTTTGGTTCCCCTTCTACTTGTAGCACTTTCAATCAGGATCCATGTCACAACTTTATAATGTATTCACTAGCAATCATTGCAGTGACTCGAGCCATCTCTACAATCATCCCCTTGTCTTGTCTTTCTTTGGGCCTAGCTTTAACTAATCTCTAATGCAAACATGTCTGGTTCTATTTTTCTTGTTTTCTATTCCTGAACGTTGATCTGGTTATTTTTTTAACAGTCATTTTGTGAATATAATCTTTCTTCCTTATGTTCTTACTGTTCTATAATAATTCCCTCTGGTATAGGGTTATATGCATTGATCTGACAACCTCCTTGGAGCAACCTTATTTTTTTCACCCTCTGTTTCTGTTGTGGGTTTCCCTGGGGAACTTCTTCTCATCCATCCATTTTAATTCTATTAATGGACAGAGGGGCAGCATCTTGGTGTCCCTTTTTTGTGGATGATCAATCACATCTGCTTGTCATTCTTCCAGCAGTTTTTGGATTTGTGTTTATATTATACACAAAAAGTGCCCTTTAACTGGAATGGAGGACTTTGGTGTCTTAAAGTAATCTTTCCATTGGCTTCTCAGTCTTTTCTAATGTTAGCAAGGAATTTATATGTTTTATTTCTATAAAACATTTAAGAGATAACAGAGGAACAGTTTAGTTTCATATGGCTTCAATTCATTCAAATTACTTGGCTTTAAGTTAAATAAAAATTACTTAGATTTAAGCCACTATTACACTAGCTTTACCCAGTGATTTAGACCTGGACATTCATACAGTTGAAGCTTAAGCCGATATTCAGAATAAAAGCCGGGCACTTTTGCTTCCAATTCAACAAATACTAATTTCACTTACATTTGCTGACCAGATGCTGATGATACACTATTACTTACTTTTTGATGGGCCTGATGACCTTTGGCAACATACAAAGACCTTATATAAGAAAGATTCAACTTTCAGGTACTCTCACTGTCCCATTTTTTCCTATGATTTTCATAAAGTGAAAGTTAGATTTGGCAGCTTTACAAAGAGAGATTCAAATATATTAGCTACTGATGTTCGACCATATGAGATTTAATTGAAAGCTTCATGTGCGTTTGGAACAAAATTAGGTAAATTCATGATCTTGAAAATAAATTATGCCCTATTTGCTTCAACAGACACCAGGAAAGAAAAATAGATTTTAAATCTAAAGGCTTTTTTTTTTTTTTTACAGGAAGCTTACTGAAGAAACGGGATAAATTTCCCCAAGCTTCATGTTGATATATCCAATATCTATTAGGCCTATGAAATGGTTTTTCCATGGAAATTTTTTTACCGATAATTTTCAATCAAAATAAATAATGGCTTCATTTGTTTGTTTTTGACTGTGTGCAGTGGCATGTTGTTCTATGCTTAGTGGTTATAATTATCCACTTTGGTAGTGGTTCAATCTTTGGCTTCTCTCCTCTACTAACAGAAACCTCTATCCTTTGTAGTTTCTCAGGTAAACAATCTGTTGGTTCAGATGATATTTTTGCTACTTTGTCAGGCATTCGAAGTACATTAGTGGGTGACTGGCCTCCTGAACGACTTGTGCATGTTGTGGAAAAACTTCAGTGCCGTGGTCATGGACAAGATGGAGTTGCCATTCGTGTATCAGGATCCTTTATTGTTGGGAATCAGTTCCTTATATGTGGAGATGGTGTACAAGTAGAAGGTTTGCCTAGTTTTAAAGATCTTTCAATCGAAATTTCTAGCAATCGGATGGGAACATTTCAGGAGCAGTTTATCATGGAACCGGGAGATGCCATTGGCCGCTACTTCATAACCAAACAAGATCTCTACATCATCCAATAGAAAAACTAACAAATAAGATTATGCCCTACAAGGTCAGTAGATTGGGCACTGGTTCACAAGTTTATTGTTTATTGGATATTAGTTGGTTCTTAGTGTCTCATGCTTTAGTCTGCCTTGGATTTGAACTCATCACCCATTCCACAGAATGATTCAGCTGGTTGAAAGGGACTGGCAGGATTTGATTGTAGATCATCTTATAACAGGAAACAATTGAGGATAACATTGGACTACAGGAAAACAAAAACATGTAGAACTCTCTGAAATGGACTTTTCGATCTCGACAAGCATGTTAAATTTAGGTAGAAGAACTTCAGGTGGAATGGGCATGGACCTCAATTTAGGTGTGGAAGTTTAATGTTGCATTTTATGTTGCCTGCTTCTGCCAAGAATTTTCATTACTCTCCCTCCTTTAAAATTACCTGCACCTTTCTGTTGGCAGATCCTCAACCGTTCCACCTCCCAGACCCCTAAGCTGACACTCCGTTGCCCCAGACTGTACAGTTCCACTCCAAACGCAAATCTGTGTATCAGTTTTGAATTTCATGCAGCTAAATGTAATTCTATACTCTAATCTTTGATGATTATTGTCATTATATTATCTATGTTTACTTATGAAATGGATGGCACAATATCACACTTGAATTTAATCATGGTGAGATCATTCTCATCCTCACGGCTCACTGTATCACTCATAGCATTGTTACAATAATCATATGGGCTAGCAGTTTTCTGTCTTTATATAAGTTCTGAATGATTTGGTAGGAAAAAACAATGATATCTATCAAACTCCCAATGTCCACCATAGAAAATGTAGATCAAGTATATTAATCAGTGGATAAGAATATAAATCTTAAGATTCAAGTACAATGGAATGAGATCCTAATTTTGCCTTTTACTGTACTTCCACTTTGCCTTTTCCTATTGCGGTACAAATGAATGAAACCCCCCGTAATGAACAAAACATCTACATCAAAATCCTTCCAACTTCATTACATGTATCTATATACTTTTGTTTTATTCTTGCCATGCTGATGATGAAATCCCGCTTTACATTTCACATACCACCCTGCAAATCCACAAGCCAACAATACTAGAGTAAATTCCAAAATTTTCAAAATGTTAAGACTTCCTTTGAAAAAGTGCACTCTTCCAATGCTGCTTCAGAAAAATTTTGAACATTCAATAAATTTGAAGTTTCCTTTGATCATATTTCGTAAATGGGGTTCTTAATTAAAGGAAAGCCAAAATTAGTCACTGCATTGTCTTCACCATCTATCAAGCTTTTCAAATTTCTTAGGAAATAATACTCAAGTTTTGAAAATGAAATAAAATAAAGAATAGAAAGAAACAGAAAAGCAGAAAGAACTTACTCTCTCAATTATCCGAAAAGCTGCTGCTCCACCTTTTTCTTGACCAAAAAGGATCATGGCAGTGCTGTATGACAAAAATAGTCTTGAGGAATGAACCAGTAAGTTTCATGAAGACGCTAGAAAGTAATCTCTGATTGTTTTCCTTTTCAAGGAGGGAGGAGGGTTCAAAACAGAAGCTGGGCTCTTCAATGCAGCATCTGGGGTTTTCTCAAAAGTTTCTTGCAAATCCAGTTCCAATGAAAATGACTGTTGCTTTTGGGATTCAGGAGTACTGATTTTGGGCATTGTAATTGGATTATGTGAGTTGAGTTGGTCAGCTACTTCATCTGGTGGACACAAAGTCCTAGAATCCTTTGTGCAACTCGATGGTTCTTCATGCATGAAAATATTTCTAGGTTCCATGTTTGGGATTGCTATTACTCTCCTTCTAATGGAAGATGGAGATCTTGAGCTTGAGGAACAACCTCTCTGCATGTCCCAAACGCGAACCTGACAAATAAAGGTTTATAGAAACTAATCATTGGACATCATTACATATGTTAAACATACATTTAGTTGAGCACCAGAAGAAACATTGCCAAATATACTAATTTTAGATGATTCATATACTTGTCTTGCTTACTGTGTAATCATCTGAGGAAGTTGCTATTTTTCCAAGCTCAGATGAACACCTGCAAAGGAATTTCGCAAAAATGGTTTACTTGTTTGTAAAGGAAAACAAGGGACCAGAACCATTTGGTGTCAAGATCATGTACCAATCTACTGCTGTAACTTCTCCTTCATGACTTTTCAATAATATGGGATCTGCTAGCGGCTTGTTCACCTGGTTTAACACAAATAATGATGTTACATCTTGAACAAGGTCGGACTCCAAAAGCCTGTGCTTATGAAAAGAAACCGTACCTGCCATATGTAGGCGCTTCCATCACTGGAACCACTAAGTATGTGAGCTGCATCAGGGCTAATTGTTGACTGCAAATCAAAATCAAAGGTAGGTCATCAGTTTTACAATAGAGTGTGACACTATCGTCAATGAAAAAAGTGTTTACCTTTACATAGAAGGATTCTATTCGACATCCAGAGAAAGAGTTTATTGGACCTTTTTCAAGATTCAGTACATTGTACAAGTAAATCCTGACAAACCAATAACAAAAATCTGAATTAGACATCTAGAAGCTTTTTTATGGTGATAAGTTGGGAATATATCTTGATCTCAAGGTTTCCATGACAGAATAAAATACTTGGGGTGGTGACATGAAAGCATGAACCCCTGGTACTAGTCATTTTAAGCGCATGTGACTGCCCTCTGAATTGAAGCTAATGCAGTTACTGAGAAAAGATGCTAAACAGAATCAGGAGGTACCTATTATCCATGCAGGATGCTGAAATAAACACACCATTTGAATCTTGTGACAAGCTAGATATACCATGTAATCTTCTTTCCTGAGACAAGGAGAAAAACCCATAACTGTTAATATGTCAAGAACTTCAAGAAATATACTAGACATTCAAATTGTAAATTAATAGTTAAAAAAAAATACTTTAGAATCTATGGATGGTGGATTAGGCCCATTCACCGTAGAACTTCCACCCATTTTAGAATTCTTACTATATTGATATTTTCTGGGAAAGGACAGTCTACCATTCTCCCTGGGCATTAATTTTTGACAGCACTAAGCTGGGTGGCAAAGGTCTATTCATCCAATGGAACTAAGTATTCCCTATTTATCCCAAGGAAAAAGATGTACACTGCAAGTTCAAACTTACCTTTGCAACTGAAGTTGAATGAGGGCTTGCCTGAGTAACCAGAGCTTTCAGGTTTCGTGTATCCCAGAACTTAATGACACTGAAATGAACCAATGAAGAGAGGTAAAATAAACAATTCCTTCAAAGCATCATTGAGATATGTGTAGCTAAGGAATTCAAGATTTAGTTTTTTTTCTTGTAACATTGCAAATGCTTCTAACATACCTGTCCACTGCTCCAGCAGTAGCAATGGAAACCTCATCTTTGAGATAGAGAACTGATGTAATGCTCATGGAAGCAGCCTGCAAGAACAAAAATTTGGTTAAGGGGACAATAGAATGGATTAAGAGAAATATCATTTGTCAACAAACCTTAGCACGCTTAACCCGCTTCATTCGAGGTGATAGATGAGCTCCTTTAACCACAGCAGTTGACCTGGACGAATTGATGAGAAAATGGAATTTAACTCAAAGGAAGTAAACAAAAATTTTTCCCTTTTGTCAAAACAAACTAATCAACCCAATCACATCCAATAAGCAAGTAATTGTAACTTACGGTATCCAGATATCCCCACGTCTAGTTCTGGAACCGCCTCTCAGGTCCCAAATAGCAAAGGACCCATCTCTTGAACCAGAGACAACAAGATCTATTGAAAAATGAAAAGTGAAATTATAAGCATCTTTCAAGTATAAATAGAAAAAAATGCGATGTAGGTGAAAACATAAATATACCAGGATTACTTGGATGAGGGCACAGAGATTTCACACTTCCTGTGTGCCCCATCAACATTCCAGTACATTTCTTTTCCTGTGCATCCCAAACCTTTATCTGTAAAATTTAAACAAGAACAGATGAAAATTCTGTTGACTCAGAATTCGCATTGGATATAACCAGAATCATAACTTGTTTTAAAATGAATCCTTTTTCATTTATATTCTGAAGTGACTTTACTTTTCTTATGGTGTTGAATCCCTACCGAACTCTTTTCTTATTATCCACTGAGGATTTTTTGTGGGTTGCTTTAAATTTTTATCAGCCAATAAAGCAATGCCATTAATGAATTTATGAAGCAACTGACTTGGTCATGGAAGTATGCTGTTGGGATGTAACAAGCTAAGATGGTCAGAAGCACAGAACTAAACCAGAAAAATTCATGTTATATATGTTTTACACTGGATCAAATATTGTTCCAAATCCATACTGATGATACTTGTCGAAGTTTCAAAATTCCAGTGCACTGAATCCACATCACAGAACCATAGTTAATCACCAAATTAGGTCCCCAACACTACACAGTAGGGCATTTAGGTTGAAAATTGATTAAAAGAACATCCTCATTCAAAACTTTAAAAAAATAAATGATTTTGATCATCCAAAGGTGGGCATTTGTAAACACTTCAAGAGCTAAATATTGCATGCATATTCAAAAGAAATGTGATACCAAACTTGCAGCATGCATTATGCAAATGAGCTTTTGTCTAACAAATACCATTGTTTTTCCATAGATGGAAAATGCTATCCAAGTAAACAATCTAATTCAATGTGAAATTACTTACCGATTGATCACCTGAAGCTGTCAGAATACATGTGTCATCCTGCAATTATAAAAAAATATATCAAGCCATGACTAAATCCAACACTAGAAATTACCAAATTCATAATTAATGTTGGTTATTTGTCTTAATTTGAATGCAAAGCCATGGCCTTCACCATACAGTTTTCCCATAAACCCAAACTATAAGTTTTGTGGCTATATTGCCCATAATAAAAATCAATGATATTGTTATAATTTAAATTAATAAAACGATAATTTCAAATCTAATGGCACTGCATGACTGATCACCATACGATTTTTAATTTGGAATGAAGGATATTGCTCAAATCTCTAAACTCCCAAATTTTAGAAATGTTGAATTAAAAACAACTAATAAGGATTAAACTGAATTACTGCACACAAAAACACCTAAGAAAGCTTCAATTGCAACTCTTTTTGTTGTAAGATGTTGAGTGAAATTATCCTCTGCCAAAAAATTGATGCGAAATTGGGAAAATTTAATAATTCTGACTTAATTGTGCACATCAAAATACATCACAAATCTTCAACAAATCCCTATGACAAGTGCATACCTTGATCCAGCATACATCAAACACTGCATTATCATGGGCAACCCATTCGTAAAGTCTTGCTTTCTCTGCACATAAGATGATTAATTTTCATCAGAAACTAAGAGAAGACTGGTAAAAGTGAACCAAGAGTAATCAAAACCCTAAAATGTAATTTGATAAACTGAACAAACCTGCGTTTTCCTGGTATGATGCAAACGACGGATGCCTCCGCCGACTATCAAACAAGCTCACATATCCATCCTCGTCAGACACAGCAAGGATATGGGAATTTTTACTTGTCTGCAGAATCAGAATTTTACAAATTAACAGAACATTTAACTTGCCCATGATTGTTCAAAATACGTAACGCCCATTTGGATGTTGGAAAAAAAAACGTACGAAAAAAAGTCCAAAATTCCATACTCATAGCTTTTAATCATTTGAACCCTAAGAAAACTCACACATAAGATTGAAAAAAAAATTCGCTTTTTCATTCTTTTCTTTCATTTCTCACCAAAGAAAGAGAACCCAGTATTAAAAAAATGTGAGATGAACCTAAAAACTAAACAGAACCCGATATAAGGAAAAAAAATGGAAAATAAAAATCGCAGTAGGTGACCAGGTGGACATGGATAAAAATCCAACCTTGCAGAAAGAAACGGCCAATGGAGGTGTATCAAAGCCATTATGCTCAACGGCCACAGCCCCAACTTCACTAAACCCCGATGAGTCAACGCCGGAGTAAGGCCGTTTTCGAACTGAAAACACAGAAATCAAATTTCAGAGAGAAATCACAGAGACTACATAATGTACAGAGAGAAAAATAGAGATAAAGAGGCACCTCTGAAGCCATTGAGCTCTCTAGATCTGATGTCCTTGAAGAAGGATTGGGGTTTACAGCTCTCCATTTGCAGAAATCGAAGCCAGATAGAGAGGGAGTGAGATCGGGGAAGAAAGAGAGGCGTTGTGAATATTTGGAGTTGAGCATTATAATATTTGAATTGGCGGGAAGCTGCTCGGTTTTAAGTGGCGGCTAACTTAAAATTTGATTTTCACGGTGTCCATGTGGCCGCGGTAAACTCCAACCTCCACGTCACGTGCCATTTGTGTGATATAGATGTCGGCTCAAGTTTAAATGGGCTTTAGCCCATTTAATTCTTGTTTCTCCTTTGGGCCTCAGCCCATTATATTACCCCTTTTTGGCCCGTTTCCACCGGCATGCGTCTTCTACCACCGAAACTAAACCCTAAATCTTCGAAAAGCCTCCATCCTCGCGCACATTCTCTTTCTTTACTGACCAGCCTACCTTTTTCTCTCTAGCCATGCCGAAGCATTACAGGCCTCCCGTAAGCTCCATTTCACGACCTTGTCCTCATCGTTCCTTGGAAATTTGTATTTTTTTTCGTCAATTTTTCTTTTGTATTAATACAGGGGAAGAAAAAGGAAGGTAATGCCGCCAAATACATCACCAGGTCACAAGCTGTTAAACATCTTCAAGTCAGCCTTCCCCTTTTCAGGTATCTCTCTTTGGTACCCTTTGATTTAGGATTTATCTATCATTCTAAGTTCGAGTTTTTTTGGAAATTACAGAAGTCGATTGATGTGTGTGGATTTTTTTTTTCTTTTTTGTTTATTGATTTCATTTGGTGTGCTTTCTACTGAAAATGACACGAATTGGCTGCTGAAAAACCATGGAAAAGCTTAGTCGAGTCTTAGATTCCACAATTTTCTTGGCAACCAAACAGAACCTTGGTTTTATTTATGTTAGAGGAGATGTGAATTTTGTTTTTACAATTAGGCTTTTAGGATTTGAATCCAGTATTAGCAAGGGTCATGCCCAAACAGTTATGGAAACTATGGACTCATTTTGTTATTGGTATAAATTTTTTTAGGAGATTATGCATACTCAAGGGTGTATTTCCTCGGGAGCCAAAGAAGAAGGTGAAGGGAAATCACCACACTTACTATCACACAAAGGATATTGCATTCCTTCAACACGAACCATTGCTTGAGAAGTTCAGAAATATAAGGGCATACGACAAGAAGGTAAATAAAGCTAAAGCTAAGAAGAACCGAGACCTTGCTGAGCGTCTCTTGACTCGCCGGCCAAATTACACACTAGATAGGCTTATTCGTGAGAGGTTTGTTCATTGTATTCCCCATTGATTTAGCCACTTTATTGCCCAAATCAAGTATCGTTGACTTGCTTGTTTTGTTGTGCTTTGCTTTTAGGTATCCAAAATTCACTGATGCTCTCAGGGATTTGGATGACTGTCTCACCATGGTGCACCTTTTTGCATCATTACCTGCATTAGAGAGTGAAAAAATTCAAGTCAAGCGAATCCATAATTGTCGAAGGTTGGTACAGTTTATTTGCTAAGAGAATGCTAATGGTTATTTAAATGTTGATAACTTATTATGGTTTTCCAGTATTATCATTTGTCTATTGAATTCATTGCATGTGTTGATGTTATTGCAAATTGATTGTGCTTTTTTTTGGTTGGTTAGGTTGAGCCATGAGTGGCAGGCATACATTTGTCGTACTCATAAATTGCGAAAAACCTTCATATCAGTGAAAGGCATATATTACCAGGTATCATGAGATCACTGTGTTTTTATAGGTATCATTTGTTCAGGAACATGGTGTTTTATTTAGGTTACCATATTGTGCTGTTCATTTATACAGGCTGAGGTGGAGGGGCAAAAGATAACATGGTTAACCCCTCATACGCTGCAGCAAGTCTTGACTGATGATGTTGATTTCAATGTCATGTTAACTTTCTTGGAGTTCTATGAGGTCAGATTTGATAATTTTCGGATTTCAATTTTGTTCACTGGTGTTTTTCTTTGGGAGTTGGGGAGAGGCCATAGGGTTGCGGTTGAAACTAAACTAGGTCTTTTCCATCTTAAATTACTCAACAAATTGTTGAGACCTTGAGGGTATTAAAACTGAACATGAATTAAAACAAAAAGGTGAGACTCCAAAAATTGCAATTTTGTTAAATAGAATGAAAAGTGAGGCATGAGGACATGTCCTAAAACAGGAGTTAAATGAAACAGTTCACTGTCTCACAGCACATTTTTGCTCTTTCTAATTTTTTTTTCTAAATACAAAAAACCTAGTAGTTGTTATTTTATTTTATTCTAAATGTACAACAAACCAATTCATTTCATAGAAAATGAATGTGAAAATACAAGAATGAGTTAACCTTTAGAAAGAACAAAAATGAACGGAGACGATGTTAAGAAGTGGTAGGCACATCAAAACAAAAGCTACAACCTTCACATGGCCAAAAGGTTCTAAACTGAGAAGCTCCTCACTTAGCAAAAGGATCTACAATTTGATTTGCTGACCTAGGGATCTGAAGGAAGGAACAACTGAAAGCTCTAGAAAAGGCTTCCCTTGGGATGCCCATTCTATCACTAATGCTGAGTCTACAACCATTAGGTTGTTAAAGTATAATTTGAAGGTCTTTGTTGGGCAGCCCTAGGGGGCTCTTTCTTTATTTTTTCTTTTTCTTGGTAGGTTTGGGGTTCTATCTTTTTTACCACTAGTTTGCTCATTTTTTTGAGGGAGGGCATGGCTCCTTCCACCACTTTACTTCCCTCTTGTAATAGATCATATGTCCAGTTGAAGGATTACTCATCCTCGTACTTTTAATCCATTTAGTGAAATGTTGTTTCTGAATAAATAAACATGGCACATGTTTGCCATCTAATTCATTTTTCTTATGTATTTCGTTTTCGTTTTCATTTTTTGGTGCAGACTCTTCTTGCTTTTGTCAATTTTAGACTTTATCATTCAATTAACGTGAAATATCCACCCATTCTTGATTCTCGATTGGAAGCTTTGGCAGCAGGTATATTTTATTATATACATTTGGAGAGAAATTTCTTGGTTCTCGCCTTGAGAACTAGTATGTGATTGATGCTATAGTATTTTTATTTGGTATTGTTTGAGTTGTGCAGATCTTTATGCATTGTCAAGATACTTTGCTGCCAACTCTAGTGCCACGGTGTTGGGATCTCAAGCTGTCAGTTCTTCTGGAGCTGAGCAAATTGACATCACAAAAGATGGAACTCAACCTGATGAGTCTGAACTCAGGCTTGCCCAACTTCAGCATCAGCTTCCTTCCAATGAACCTGGCACATTAATGCACCTTGTTGAAGATGCCTCTTGTGAAGATGAGGATGATGAAGAAACAAGGGAGTGTAAAACACTCTTCAAGAATAAGAAATTCTTCTTGAGTCGTGAGGTGAGATAAGTAAGAGAATATATTAAAAGCGTATAAAAATGCACACAAGTACAGAAGACGCATACAATAAACGAAAAGAGCCAAACAAAAAATAGGGAAAACAAAAAACTACTTCCTTCCTCAACAAGAACTCATCCGATCTACACAATCAATTAAGTACAAAGTACTCCCATTTATGTACATCCAAATCCACATAGCAAGATTGTTAAGGAAATAATTTTTAGGACTTTGATTTGATGTCTCCTCATCTTCAAACACTCTTTGATTTCTTTCTTTCCAAATAGACCAAAAAATACATAATGAAGCAGTTCTCCACGCCTTCTTCCCAAAATGGAGTTGTGAGGTGGGATAAGGTGGTCATTATTGGACATAGTGGTATTTTATGATGTTGCTTGGACCAAAATATAGGATTGTATTCCTTCTTCTTCTTTCTTTTTTGGTGTGGGAGAATAGTCACTCATGTGGGTTCAAGAGGGTTCCGCATGTAGCAATTTCTCCAAAACCAATAATCATGGGCTAAGTTTTAGGTAAGGCTTTCATTCTGTGGAAAACCTTAGTGGCTTATTATGTAGACTAACCAGAGAAATGATATAGTGCTCTAGAGCTTCTCCCCTTCTAGGTTGTAGATAAATCTTGCCTATGAGCTCACGACACTATGACAATGAAAGCATCTTGAGTTAGCCACTCTTGAAGCCTTTGCAATAGATATTGGCACCTTTCTAAAAGATTATAGTACATCATATGTTACTACTTCTTTTGGCCTATTAAAAAAAAAACTCTGTTACTAGTCTTTTTGCTAACCCACCTAATCATGTTATGGATCCCAAGTGAATAGTAGCATTGTTCCTTGTTTTGCTTCTAATAAATGTGACATTAATAGTCTAGAAAATGATTTCACTTGGAACATCTGACAATGAAAGTGTCTTGAATTAGCCAGGCTGGAAACCTTTGTGAGGGATATTGGAACCTTTCTAAAAGATTATAGCACTTTATGTGTCACTAGTCTTTTTGCTAACCCATTCCATCATGTTAGAGATCCCAGATGAATACTGGCATTGTTCCTACTCTCTAGAACTTTTTTTGTTTTTTTCTTCTTTCCATCTTATTTGACTAGTTGAGATATTCTGTTCACAACCGATAAAGAGGCATTTATATGTTTATAAACATAAAATTCAATCATACTGTATGGGGTTGATTTTTCCTAATCTTAATATACATTCTCATGCATCACTATTTTTATTACACCTTGGACTGTGAACTGTCATTCATGACATTAACTTGCTAAGAAAGCTGCATTTGGTAAATTGTTAGATAGTTTGCATGGACGAGAGGAATAGGAGCTTGGGTATTAGAAGTTTGTCCATTGTTGACAAGGCTTTTCTCATCAAATGGTGTTGGAAATTCACTATTGAAAGGGAATCCCTATAGAAGTGGGTGTTTTCAATGAAGTATGAGGAGGGTGAATGGTGCTCTAGAGGAGTGAGGGAAGGATATGGGATGGGTGTGTGAAAGGCAATCAAAAGCAGGTAGGGCAGGTAGGGTGCTTTAATAGTAAAACTGGTTTTAAAGTGGGAACAAGCAGAGGGTGAAATTTTGGAAGGATTGATGGTGTGGTGACTTATCCCTTGGATAGGATTTTCTTGTGGTTGTTTTCAATAGCTCTTGCTAAAGATGCATGGGTAGCTGAGGTGTGGGAGCAAATAGGTAAGGGGGGCTATTGTAACCTCCATTTCACAAGACGAATTCATGACTAGGAACTAGGCAGGGTGAAGACTATTTTTAGTAGACAAGCACAAACAATTTGTAAAGACATATGGGATAAAATGGTTTGGTTGAACTCAAAGTGTAACAATTTTCACTTAAATCACTTGATTCCTCTTTATGTAATGGAAAAATGGAGGCTTGCTTTTCCTTCTAGTATTATTTGGAATCCTTTGGTTTTGTCCAAAGTTGACCTTTTTGCTTGGTAAGCAATGTGGAGAAGGATAATTGACATTTGATCAGCTCAAAAGGATGGGATGGAAGATGTTGAACAGATGCCATCTAAGGCAGAAGAAATCCTTTATGAATAAATCTTTTTGAGTGCGTTGAAGCGTATTTAGAAGATTATTCATTGTTCATGATGGATTTTTTTTTTTTTGATAAGTAAACACAGAATATATTAACACAAGGCAAAAATGTTCATGATGAATTTTATTGATTGGTTGAGCTCTAAGTTGGCAAGGATATGTGTCTCTTCACTTTGGTTAGCCTTTTGGCACCTTTGTATACCCCATGTATGTTTTTGTGCACCCTTTTGTGAGGCTCTATTAATATTCTTGATCTTTGCCTAAAGCAAATTTAAAAATTAACATTTGAATAATGTGTATATGTTTAGAGCATATTAATCAAATTCTCCTATATTGGTGGATTCTTAATTCTGTTAGTCAGTTGAGTTGTATTGGAATACTTCTCTCTCTCTCTCTCTCTCTCTCTCTCTCTCCACACACACACACATATATATATGTATATATCATTTTATAAGATATCTTTTCCATGTTCAGGTTCCCAGAGAGTCATTGCTTTTTGTCATTCCTGCTTTTGGTGGTGTGGTTTCTTGGGAGGGAGAAGGAGCTCCATTTAAGGAAGCTGATCAGAGCATCACTTATCAGGTCTGCTATTCTATGAGGATGCATATGGACATTAGAAAACAAAAATTCCTCATCTAATTGACTTTAAAACTGAATGTCATGCTGTTATGATTGTTCAATTATGCTGCTTTTGGTTACTAGTTGATATGATGCCCTGTAGTAGTTGTGGATGCCTAATTCTGCCATATACATCATGCTTTCATGAAAGGCCTTTTGGTGGCACCATTTGACAATTAGATGTGGGGGTTTATCAAGATAATTTGGTTAGTTCCAGACTAATGATTACCATTATGGAGTGGTTTGATTAAATTTGAGGAGGCTGTAAGGATTGTGTTAAGGGCATGAATCAAGATGTGGAGCCTATCGTTTAACTTCAGATATGGTCTTTAGATAAAGCTGATTGTTGAAAGTGTACCGATTCAAGTAGTTTGCTCAAGGCTTCATTGAGTTGAGTTTGCTAGTATGTTATCTCTTTGCTCAGGAGCCTCAGGATAACTTTTGGTGAACAGGAAATTGTATTGTCATCAAGTTTTTTCAGTTGGCTTTTGAATTCATGTGACAAGGTTTAAGATAAGGTCTAGACATACTGGCAGACTTGTTTACTTCTCTGTATTTTATAAGAATCATAATTCATGATATATTGATATGATCGGATGATCATGTCATCCAAGCGCTTCTGATAAAAAGGAAATCTCATCCTAGCACTTTTAATAAATCTGCTTATTCGACCTATAAAAAAAAATGACATGATTGGATGAATATTTAAATAGATTTTAACTGAATTCTCATACTTCATATGTCTAAAATAAAAGTGAGTTAGAAATAACAGGATAGTAGCCTTTATTATGAAAACAGCTTCCTGTTAGTGTCTTCTGTTATACTGCAAGGTGGCAGTGCCTTGCCCTGGGCCCCTGACAAATTTCTTTAGTACTTTTCAGGTGGGAAGGGTTGCCATTAGGAGCATACATTCCTATTTTTAATGCCCCAGATTTTTGTATTTCTATCCATTGCAATGACAATCTCCTATTTTTAATACAAGTAGACAAATCTATTTCTTTCCTTAGCCTGGCAATGTATTGTTTAAAATGTATATTAGACATTTTTATTGATCACATTAATTTCTGCAGATTGTTGACAGGCCAACACAGGGGCATATATTCCTTTCAAGAGAATATGTACAGCCACAGTGGGTTTTCGATTGTGTAAATGCACGGATCATATTACCAACTGATGCTTATATGGTGGGAAGGTAATTTTTGGGGAACATATTCTTCTATTATCTTTCTCACTTTTATAAGTGTGCGTGCACTTGCTTGAACTAAGTTAACCTCTCACTTTCATCATGATAGAATGACAAGTTATAGTCCTGGTCATATAGATTCTTTACTTAATATTAATTATCTCAATAAATAGATGGTCATTGATGAAAATGGTTATTGGTCATAGATACTTTCTTTGCCAAGGAGAAAGATTCAATTGATAACATTCTCCAACATTACGCAAAAGTCAATGGTTTTATGGAAGTTGGTGTTCTCCTTGTTTAGCATACATGGATGGTGTCTTTTCTTAGGTTGTTATGGGTCCCTTCATGTGGAAAGAATGTAAAAAAGATTTAGGGTTTCCTTTTGTGTGTGTTTTAAATGATATGAATCGAGAGAAATTGGAGATCATTTTAAAGTGAGGGGCAGATGGATCGAGCACTAAAATCCTTGTTCTTTGGATTCTTTTGATGTGGGTTAGGCACTAGCTAAGGGGTGTCTTTTGTTTTTGTTGCTCCCCTTTTTCCTTTTTTGTCTTTGTCTTTGGCGCCCTCTGTGTATGCCCGATATACTTTGATGTGCCTCTTTCCTTGGTGCTGTTAATAACATTTATGCTTGCCTAGCATATAATTATTGGAAAATTTTAGTTTTTCCTCTCCAGGTCCAATGGTTAAATCAACATGGATTGTTTTGTAAGGGACTGAAAAGAAACCTTATTTCTTTTGATATCTGTAATGAAAATTCCAGCACACAAATTGCATTATCAAATGATAACATGTCAGGTATTCAACATATTTTTGTCTCAACAGGGTTCCTCCTCCACATCTATCACCGTTCATTGACAATGAGGCCGAAGGTTATGTTCCTGAGTATGCAGAGATGATCAAAAGACTGCAAGCTGCTGCAAGAAAAGAAGTCCTTCCAATTCCAGGTGCCGGAAAAGAAGATTTGGATGATCCTCAGAATTTACTGGTAGAAGGTATTATCAGCCGAACTGAAGCCAATGAAGTTGCAGAGAGAAAACAGAAGGTACAAACTCTTTCAGCAATCAGATAAAATTGATTATGGTATACCAGCCAAAGACAGTACGGTTTCTAAAAGTCAGCCACTCATGCCTGCTGGTACATGCATGGGATTGGTTGGTGGAATTCTATAGATGTCAGACTGTTCATCAAACTGGAAAGTAGTTGGATTTGCAGACCACCTATAACCTCTTTGAGTAAAATAAAAAAATAAAATGAAGTGTTAAACAGTAGGCTTAGCTATTAGGATTAGCCTGTGACTAGTGGTTCAATTGTACGTGCCTGTGTATACATGTGTTACTGCTGCCACATGCATGAAGATCCTCTTATGTGCTATAGAAAATATTAGAACCATACGTTAATGACCAATTGTATAAAATTACAAGTGCCATATAGGAGTCTATTTGTTCTATTTTTTCTTTTCAAGAAATCGACTTTTATTAACACCTGAAATGTGCTTGTCTGGAGGGGGAAATATTGAATCAACACTGAAAATTTTTCAATCTTTTTTTCCCCTCTTTTAAATTCACATGTTTTAACAATCCATTTATAAGTTAATTTCTGTTAAAAATTGAGCATCAATGAAAGTGCCCTTACCTCTTCTTTTCTTCTTCTCCATTGTAACTTCTTTCAAAAATATATTCTATGTGCCTCATTTTTATCATTTTCAATCACAACCTGACTCATTATTTTCTTTTAGGTATCCATTCTTTGTCCTTGTCCTTCGTCTGCAGCATTTTCTTTTAAGTTCTATTAATTTTAAGCTCACAAATTTGTGTTGGATGCAGATGTTAGCTCTTGAGAATCAGTATCACAATGAATTGCAACTGGAACTCCAGGGTGTCCAGTATTCTTCATCTGTCTCGAATATGAATAAGCAAAGCTCTGTCGAGGACACTGAGGCTTGGGAAGAATCTCTCCCCAATATGCAACAAATTGCTGAGGATACTACCACCATGTCCAAGGTTGTCATGTCACGTAAGAAGAGAAGGCTTTATGAAGCGATGCAGGTAACTTTGTTAACTCCTATTATGCTGCTATTATTCCTTTTTGACATGCATGCAGCATGTAAAATTTTTTTCTTGCAATTAAGTATAAAAGATTACCTTCTTTTGTTCATAATAAACAGGTTTCCGCATGTTGTTCTGTTTTTGAGACTTGAAAGTAGGCTTTATCTTAATTGGTATACACAGTGATTTGCATGATTTGTACACAAGCTAAGAGCAGTATTTTCAAATTTCAGATTTCTTTTACATCCATTAAAATTAAAAGCTACAATCTTAGTTTCTGTGAAAAGTTATAAAGCATTATGATGTGAGTTCCCTACAAAACTTCACTGGTTAGTGGTACTTAGTGGTGGAACCATAGCAAAAATTGCGTTCTAAGACAAACTGGATGCTTCTTGGCATGCTTCTTACTCTGAACTGTTTTTTAGTTTTGCTGCCTTGTTTATTTGTTTTGGCCATTTCCATGCTTTAGCATGTATCTAATGGCAATGATTGGAGTGAGTTTTTCCATTTAAATAGACAAGTGGGAATTGAGTTCGTTTGGGTTGGCATGCCAATAATCCAAAGGTTTCATTGGTTTGAAATATCCTTTAAAATGTTCATCCTAGTGTTAGCTGTGTCTTATAAACATACTTGGTGTTTTTGTCTTCATTTCTATTTGGTCCATAGTTTTGGTACAATGAGATAAAAGTTCTAATTCAAATGAATTTTCTAGTTCATGACTATTTGAATTTAAATTTGTTATGGGATGAATTATCCTGCAAAATTGAGATGAACTTTATCTGGGGTTTGATTTGTGAATCTATTGTCTCAAATCCAGATTGGCAAGGAACGAAAGCGGGCTCATGTCAATCTTCTCAAGGAAAGGAAGCAAAAAATTGAAGCAGCACAGGGATCAGAGAAAAACTGAAGCCCCTCTGAAATCCCGGTACCTTTGTGTTATCTGTAACTTACTGATTCATGTTAGTCCTGGTTTTGGAAGCCAAGTCAATTTTGCTCATGGTCCATTAGGTTTTCTTGTGACATATACATTACCTTGGAACACTGCCAATTAGGAGTGTGATTGGCTAAAATTTTTCTATGGTAAAAGTAGTTATTTTGATTTCAAATAGTAAAAGCCTGCCTTGTTGAACAACTATTTTTTGGGTTTTCAGCAGATCTAAGACCAAAAGGAGAGCATAAATGCATGTAAACTTGGGTCTGGACTCTGGAACATTGCCTACATTCCAGCCTCTCCTTGTTTCCTGCTGGAGGCATTGGTGAGGTAACCTGGCCATTAATGGACTCCTGACGCTTAAGTTAAATGTTCCTCTGAAAGATCCACTGAAATGCTACCTAAATATTTTACTGAATTGCGAGGGTTTATAATACACAAGAATATTATAGGAACGTGAATGGATGGAATCAAAATTCACATGCTCCATACCCTTCACATGTCGCTGGAACGTCTGCACGGTCTTAATAAATAGATGGCTCTGCGTCTAGGTAGAAGTGTTCACAATATAATAGACCGAAGGTGGGAATATTGGAATCAGCCAAAAGTTAGGTCCGCCGGCACAATGTTTTGAGACCCGTAATCCAACTTTTCGTGCTGTCCTTCCACGTTTAATTAACTTAATTTCCACTAACAATATGCCCCTATTCTGCCCAGTAGTTTTCTGACGCCACGCCCCAAACCCAACTTAGGCCGAAAAACTGTAATTTAAAATATAAAAATGAATTAATTTAATTTAATAAGGGTAAAAAGAAAACTTTTTTAATATGGAGAACAGAGAAATAAAAAAAACATAGAGTAATAGAGTAATATAGGATTGAAGATTTGGAGATTTAGAATATAAATATTAAATATTGAATTGAGTAGATTAAAAAAAAGGGTTAAATGAAATAAATAAAATAGTTCAATTATGCAGGCTTGAGATTCGAAAAGAAATGGGGAAATAAAAAAATTTTTAAAAAAAATTATAGTTTTGTCGTGAGAGTTGGCAGGAGCAATGGGTTGTTGCGAGGAGGGAAAAGGGAGGGAGGTTGCCAGCCGGAGGGGACCATGAGTACAGCCGGCCATGGTGATGGCGCCTAGTGATAGGGGTGATGTCGAGAAAGGGAAGGAAAAAAGAGACAAAGAGAGAAATAGAGAAAGAGAAGAGAGGTTGCCGATTAGAGAGACGATGACGCCCGCAGAGAGAGGGAGGTTGCCAGCCGGAGGGGACTATGAGTGACAGCCGGCCATGGTGATGGCGCCGACAGTAGTGATAGTGGTGATGTCGAGAAAGGGAAGGAAAAAAGAGATAAAAGGGAGAAATGTATGAAATGATAATTTTTTTTTCATTTTGTACTTTGAATTGAAAAATTAAAAGCAAAGTTTCAAAAACTTAAATTTTCTAGGATTGGTGTATGGTTGGGATACGGGGGATTAATTATAATAATAATAATAATAATTATCATTAGTAAAAGTTTTAATATAATTTAAGTATATAAAAAAATATGGTAATGATATTATGTTAGGTGAGGAGAAAATTGTTCAAGATTTTGAGTGTTTCGTCAAGGTAAGAGAAATTAATACAGACTTTATAAAAAAAAATGCATTTCTTTTTGCATGTTATTTTTAATTAAAAAAATTATTTTTATTTCTATGCATGGATCAAATATATGTTTTGTATTCAAAATATGTTTGAATATTTTCTTTCTTTATAAAAAATGAAAATTATAAAGATATAATATTCTATTTTGTAAGTTTGAATTAATGAAATGAAGTGTTTGATTCTAGTTTATATAACTTTAGTCAAGACGTTAAAATTATTGACATTTTTTGCCCTTATACGTTATATCTCTTGTTTATAATTATAATCGAAAATGTTTTATCTATGAAACTGTATTAATGTTCCTTATTAGGTTTTGAGTTGATTTTCATTTGTTAACAAATTTTCGGGTACTCTTAGTTTGGGCGAAGAATGATGACTAAATTAGGAAATTTTCTGTATTAGGATTTTAATTCAAACTTTATTTAATTCTCATTTAAATTATTTGGGTTTGGAGTTAATTAGCCAATAACACTTTGGTTAATGTGTTAGTTTTAAAATTGAAAATTATAGAATTTATTTATTTTATTACTCACGGTTTGTAACCAATGGATGCCTCTATCCTCCCCAATAGTTTGATCTGAACAGGAATGACTAGTAAAGAACGACATCCTCTACCCCATTTTTCTAATAAATAATTGGTTAAAATGGATTAAATAATCCTTAAATTTGTGAATTTAATCATCTTTATGTTTTTTTTTTTTTAAAGTAACTCATTTTGGACATAAATACCCTTTGTCATTTGTAATTTCAAGTATTTACATATAGGTTTTTTTTAAAAAAAAAAAATTGTTTTTACAAAGAAAAAAGTGAGAACATTTTTATCAAAATGAAACAAAAAAAAAAAAAAAAAGGATAAAGATGATTAATAGTAACCCTTTTTCTTATATATATTCAGCAAGTAATGCTATATATTCAGAGAATCAAGTAATGCTTCATTGCTCAATCTAACAATGAAGTTGGTCGTTTTAGCTTTCCTGCTGATGTTCCTCAGTATTTCAGCCATGGGAGCTGACCCACTTGGTATTGACATGAGATCAGATGGCTACGGCAGCCCACATGACAAACTGAAACATGCTGCGTATACTGTGAATATCATGGGAAGGAGAGGTGGAATTGGCGGCGATATCAATAAAGGAAAGGAGATGCTGCACAATGGCAAGGGAGTGGCGCCTCGGCCTCCTACTGCCAGTTCCTACAGGCCCTATCCTCCATCTCCATCCGATTTTCTAAGTTAAATGTATGTTGCTGTATCTTCCATTATGATAATAATCGTCTTCTTCTCCATCAATCAATCCATTAGGTTTTCTTGTGACATATACATTACCTTGGAACACTGCCAATTAGGAGTGTGATTGGCTAAAATTTTTCTATGGTAAAAGTAGTTATTTTGATTTCAAATAGTAAAAGCCTGTCTTGTTGAACAACTATTTTTTGGGTTTTCAGCAGATCTAAGACCAAAAGGAGAGCATAAATGCATGTAAACTTGGGTCTGGACTCTGGAACATTGCTTACATTCCAGCCTCTCCTTGTTTCCTGCTGGAGGCATTGGTGAGGTAACCTGGCCATTAATGGACTCCTGACGCTTAAGTTAAATGTTCCTCTGAAAGATCCACTGAAATGCTACCTAAATATTTTACTGAATTGCGAGGGTTTATAATACACAAGAATATTATAGGAACGTGAAAGGATGGAATCAAAATTCACATGCTCCATACCCTTCACATGTCGCAGAAACGTCTGCACGGTCTTAATAAATAGATGGCTCCGCGTCTAGGTAGAAGTGTTCACAATATAATAGACCGAAGGTGGGAATATTGGAATCAGCCAAAAGTAAGGTCCAGCGGCACAATGTTTTGAGACCCGTGATCCAACTTTACGTGCTGTCCTCCCACGTTTAATTAACTTAATTTCCACTAACAATATGCCCCTATTCTGCCCAGTAGTTTTCTGACGCCACTCCCCAAACCCAATTTAGGCCGTGAAACTGTAATTTAAAATATAAAAATGAATTAATTTAATTTAATAAGGGTAAAAAGAAAACTTTTTTAATATGGAGAGCAGAGAAATAAAATAAACATAGAGTAATAAAGTAATATAGGATTGAAGATTTGGAGATTTAGAATATAAATATTAAATATTGAATTGAGTAGATTAAAAAAAAGGGTTAAATGAAATAAATAAATAGTTCAATTATGCAGGCTTGAGATTCGAAAAGAAATGGGGAAATAAAAAAATTTAAAAAAAAATTATAGTTTTGTCGTGTGGTAATAATTTGGAAAGAGAAAAAATAAATAAACAGAAAGGTTTTGTGGAGTGTGTGTCGTGCTACATGTGACTTATGGGGCTTGTTTAAGAGCCGTTAGTGGTGGACCTGATGGCTAGCGAGAAGTGGAGCACATTGGCTGCAGTAATGGTGGAGAAGAAAAAGGCAAAAAATTCAAATGCACTATTATATTATAATAATAATAATAATAATAATAATAATAATAATAATAATGACGGGAATAGGTGGAGTTGTCCACCACTGCCAGCAACCCACTGCTACTGTCGCCTTTCACTGTTGGCGATTGGTGTCGCCGATGAGAGTTGGCAGGAGCAATGGGTTGTTGCGAGTGGTGGCGGTGGTGATGCGGAAAGGGAAGGAAAGAGAGACAAATAGGGAGGGAAAAGGGAGAGAGAGAGAGAGAGAGAGAGAGGGAGATTGCCGGCCGGAGGGGACTATGAGTGACAGCCGGCCATGGTGATGGCGCCGACAGTAGTGATAGTGGTGATGTCGAGAAAGGGAAGGAAAAAAGAGATGAAGGGAGAAATAGAGAAAGAGAAGAGTGAGGGGAGAAGAGAGGTTGCCGATTAGAGAGACGATGACGCCCGCAAGGTGACGGTAGATTTTGGAGGGGAGGGAGAAGCGGGAGGGTAATTTTAGAAAAAAATTTTGAATTGCCGTTTGAGTGTATGAAATGATAATTTTTTTTTCATTTTGCACTTGTATTAAAAAATTAAAAACAAAGTTTCAAAAACTTAAATTTTCTTGGATTGGTGTATGGTGGGGATACGGGGGATTAATTATAATAATAATAATTATTATCATTAGTAAAAGTTTTAATATAATTTAAGTATATAAAAAAATATGGTTATGATATTATGTTAGGTGAGGAGAAAATTGTTCAAGATTTTGAGTGCTTTGTCAAGGTAAGAAATTAATACAGATTTTATAAAAAAAAATGCATTTCTTTTTGTATGTTATTTTTAATTAAAAAAATTATTTTTATTTCTATGCATGGATCAAATATATGTTTTGTATTCAAAAATATGTTTGGATATTTTTTTTCTTTATAAAAAATGAAAATTATAAAGATATAATGTTCTATTTTATAAGTTTGAATTAATGAAATGAAGTGTTTGATTCTAGTTTATATAACCTTAGTCAAGGCGTTAAAATTATTGAGATTTTTTGCCCTTATACGTTATATCTCTTATTTATAATTATAATCGAAAATGTTTTATCTATGAAACTGTATTAATGTTCCTTATTAGGTTTTGAGTTGATTTTCATTTGTTAACAAATTTTCAGGTACTCTTAGTTTGGGCGAAGAATGATGACTAGATTAGGAAATTTTCTTTATTAGGATTCTAATTCAAACTTTATTTAATTCTCATTTAAATTATTTGGGTTTTGAGTTAATTAGTCAATAACACTTTGGTTAATGTGTTAGTTTTAAAATTGAAAATTGAAAATTATAAAATTTATTTATTTTATTACTCAATTTGTAACCAATGGATGCCTCTATCCTCCCCAATAGTTTGATCTGAACAGGAATGCCTAGTAAAGAACGACATACTCTACCCCATTTTTCTAATAAATAATTGGTTAAAATGGATTAAATAATCCCTAAATTTGTGAATTTAATCATCTTTACGTTTTTTTTTTTTTAAAGTAACTCATTTTGGACATAAATACCCTTTGTCATTTGTAATTTCAAGTATTTACATGTAGGTTTTTTTTTTAAAAAAATATTTTTACAAGAAAAAAGTGAAAACATTTTTATCCAAATGAGACAAAAAAAAGAAAAAAAAAAGGATAAAGATGATTAATAGTAACCCTTTTTCTTATATATATTCAGCAAGTAATGCTATATATTCAGAGAATCAAGTAATGCTTCATTGCTCAATCTAACAATGAAGTTGGTCTTTTTAGCTTTCCTGCTGATGTTCCTCAGTATTTCAGCCATGGGAGCTGACCCACTTGGTATTGACATGAGATCAGATGGCTACGGCAGCCCACATGACAAACTGAAACATGCTGTGTATACTGTGAATATCATGGGAAGGAGAGGTGGAATTGGCGGCGATATCCATAAAGGAAAGGAGATGCTGCGCAATGGCAAGGGAGTGGCGCCTCGGCCTCCTACTGCCAGTTCCTACAGGCCTTATCCTCCATCTCCACCCGATATTCTAAGTTAAATGTATGAGTTAGTAGTGAAATGTAAGAGCTCTGTTTCAGTATGTGCTTTTTGCTCTTTTTAAGTTTCTTCTTTAAGTTGCACTGTTCTTGGGTCTCCATGGAGAATGTATTCAATGCTTAAAAAGACAAAAAAGGAAAAAACTTGCAATGATGTTTTCTCATTTTTCAAAGCATCTTGATCTCAACTTAATCACAAGAGGCCAAGGTTTATGCTTTCAAATGTTTTTTAATACATAAATAAACACACCAATATCACAACATTTGGATACTCCCAAAAGAAAGCGTCAAACATGACTCTTTATGGAAGAACTATACCCAGTCAGATCATCATAATACTTAGACCACAGCATCACACCTCCATACTTGCTGGTATTCTTCACCAATGGAAGAACTTGAGATATCAACACATCTGCAGGAATATATCCACTGCTAGCAGCACTAGGTGCAGCAGGGAGACCCAGGAAAAACCCTGTTGCAGTCACATTGCTAGTCCATGTATCCCATGTTGCTTTCAGTTCAGCAGCATTTCCTTTGTATTCACAGTAATTGTTATAGAATTGCATCCAAACATAATCAAAGAGGCCACTGGACAAGGCCTGCCCCATGTATACATCAGGAAAGGGACACTGGGGTGCTGCAGTCAGATACAACTTCTTTGCAAAGCTGTAGCTTCTCAAGTAGCTGTTGTAGGGACCCATCCCTGATAACACGTGGCACACGTCCCCTGACGATACGTGGCACGTGATCCTATCCGGAGTATCCACATCCGGATTTCCCCAAAAGAACACGTGACACGCTTTCCTATCCGGACCCCTGAAATAAGGAGCACACGGAATTCGCAAAGACTTCCCATCCGGACCACCGCCATTACTCATCCGGCGACCTTTCATATTCTACCCGGATATGTTCATCCGGATCACTGGCCAAACCAAGCATGCCTCACTACGTCATTCTGACATCTCGTCACAAATCATATTCCGATGACCTGCAGAGTGAAAAGACAGAAGTGACAGCAAGTCACTTCCCACGATCTCTGACAGCCGTTCGTAGGATGAGGATGTCCCTGCCACCACCTAGTGGCATCATGGTAAACCAAAAAGCCTTCCATCATTTATGGAGGAGAGAGAGAGTTTCTAAATGATATATATATGAACCTTCGCGCAAAGAGGAAGGTAAGCTTTTCAATACCTAGTAAAAGGTCAACTGTGTCATCTTCTCTTATCTCTCTTTTCATGGCTGACAAAACCATCGGAGGGTGTGTCCGGACACCCTGTCCGGACGCCTTTTGCAGGAACAGCTGAATCAGGAATTCATATTGGTTGAGATCGTATGTTCATCCATTGGGCAACTACGTGGAGCATTGGGAATACGAGGCCTCAACAGCTGTAACGATCAAACAATGAAGTGATGTCGCCATCTGTGATTATAAAATGAATCCAAATAAGCAGATTTTCATTTACCTAGCTAGCTCATCCCAGTGCTGTGTGGTTCCACCTTCAATATCAAAATCAATACCATCCAGCACTGCATCACCAAAAGGCCTAGAAGGGGATGTTCCACCCAAGTAGTTGTCCCACAGGTACGCAGCTACCTGCTTTGCATCTTCAGATGATGCAAGGAAGTAGCTGCCATCCCCGCCCCCAATCGACAACATGACCTTGACACCCCTGCTTTGGCACGACCGAATATCAGTGGCTAAACCAGTGCAGCCATTCTTTGTGGAGGGGTCACAGTGGTCATCAAGGTCCAGTGCAGGTGTTTGATTGTTGCCAAATACAGGAAGGAAAGCTATGTTAACAAAGGCAAATCTTCCAGTACCACAGGTATCAACCAATGTTCCCTCCTTGGAGTTTTGGCCCCAGTAAATGGAGATGCTGCCGGAATATGATCGGCCGGAGATCATGGCAAGAATTAAGAAGAATGGGAGTATGTTTGTGATCATTTTGGGGGGTTGTTTTGCTTCAGATTACAACAACGGACTGACTATTAAATCGGCTACCACTTCCTAGGCTGAGACCAACTTTATATGAAATTTTTCTTTAGTGAGTTTGGAGTCATATAGATGGTAGGATACATTTAGATGATCAAACCAATGCAGAAAGTCAAACAAGAACTATGCAAGGCATTTGCTTTGAAGAGGACAAAATGAAGAAACGGGGTGGGATATTCACATACAATTGAGTACAAACTACAAAATGAAGAAATAAAAAGGTTTAAGGGAGAATCAAATATAAATCAAAGAGATAAAAAGGTTTAGGAGTTCAAGTAGATGAGAAATATATCTTAAAGGAAAACTATTTAAAAACATAGTAGGTCATTGAAAATTTAATTATTAAAGATTCAGTTTTAGGTAACTACTTTCTAAGTATGGAAAGTGTTTCCAAAATGTCTTTGACTTAAAATGTTTTCTTTAAAAATATTTTTTTGGAGAATCACTTCTCGAATGGTTATCTAAAAAGTGATTTTTTATTTATTTTTACTTTATAAATTTATCAAACACTTGGTTTTGTTTTGTAACTGTTTTCGAGAATAACTTTTTGTTTTCTAAAACAAAAAAATATGAAAACATATTTGACAATAAAAAAAACTGTTTTTTATTTTTTAGTTTCTATTCTTAAAAGCAAAGAACAAATTACTTTTGAACAACACATTTTAACTGTTTTCAATTGTTTTTACGCATTTTCTTAAAATTGTTTTAAAAAATCATCATATAAACATGGAGAATGATTAAAAAAATAAAACAATAGATGTAAAAAATATTTTTAAAACATTAAAAACAGGTTAAAAACATTTTAGGTTTTCAAAGAAATCTTGTTTTATAAAATATTAAATAATAGTTTTTAAAAATTGTTCTTAAAACTATTTTTTGCAATTATTTTAAAAAATAGTTACTACTTAATTTTTCTGAAAAACGTTTTTTTAGGTTAAAAATGTTTTCTAAAAATACTCACTTGATATTTTACCAAATTGTTTTCAAAGTGAGTCAAATTATTTGATTTTTTTTTTTTTTTATCAAGATAATTTTAGAAGGTGCTTCTAATGCCATGATGACAATGATATTTGTTATAGAACTACTCTTCTAATTGTTTTTCTGTTCTAATTACGAATTTATGACTTATGAGTCAACAAAGCAGTGACAGTGAGTCATTTGAGCGGTTTTAGATATGAAATCGCCTATCGCCTAACCCGTAACCATAATGTTCTGCGACTTCGATTCCTCCATCATATGGCCTAGAGTAACCGACCGTTGTCACACAAAGAAACATCGTTGGTGGCTGAATAAACAGCCATACAACCAACACTTGAACTGGAGATTTTCCCACCTCCCACCCACTTCAAAATCTTCGTCTAAATGAATACAGGTTCCTCTTTTCCCAATGCTATTTCTTACCCATGAAGTTTCTTCATATGTACGCTTCCGTTTGTTGTTCAGATGTTGTTTATTTATCTTATCGTTGATATCTCGAATTGGGTTTGCATTAAAACTGAAATTTCGTTGAAGGAATATGAAATTTTCCTCAAATTTGAAGTTTACCAGTCACAGCCCTGAATGGGTCCATTCTGAGGATTTCTCATATTGTGATTAGTTTTGGTCTTCTAATTGGTTTGTTTACCACCCATACTTTGTACAATGAGCGTAAATGTATGCTTGTTTCCATTCATCAAGAACTGGGTCTGGTTTACTTGCTGTGTTTACATTCATGAATTTCTTTCTTCATTTCATTCAATCTTTTCTGGGTTTGTATGCATCTGTTTTTCTTTCTTAATAGTTTACAAGACTGGACTGATTTAAATTTAAGAATAGTTGAAATGATTGTGAAAAATTTAGAACACATGATATATTTTTAGGGAGTGTCAATGAGATTTTATTGTGAATTTTCGATTGGGGATATTTGGGTTGGTGCAGTTATCTTGATTAAGCTTATTGAACTTGTTTAACTTCACTGATAATTCTCTGGTTATGAATTAAGTATGTTGCTTTCTAGTTTACCTTTATTTGGTTATATCACCTGTTGATGGTTTCTAATATTCTGATTGCATTAAGTTTTAGGTTTTAAATTCCGTAGAACCGTTGATAATCGAATCAACAAGCACGGCCTCGGGGCTCTCCATCCATCTCATAAATGTACAGGCGAGGATATAGTCTGCAATGTGGACATTGTAATATGTTACAACAACTTAATTTTTTAACTGACTTTACACAAATAGTGATTCTGAACTTTCACTTCAGAAATGCACACCACACTCACAACCTGATAATATACAAAGAAAAATAAACTACACACAAGCCCTTCTGCATAAATGTTTCAGATTAAACAAACTTCCAACTGGTTTTAACTGCTGAAAATAACCTATTTTTGTTCTTTTACTTTGGTGGCTGTTCCTTTTGGTGACGAATGCTTTTGGTGAGAAGACTTGCCAGTGATGGCTTTCTTCACCTTGGCAATTGAATGCTTAACCTTTGACCCAACTCCTGACAGGATATTGTGAGATTTCTTATGCCCATCCTTAACATTCATATCTCTGGAGGCTTCTACAATGATGGGAGCATCAGAGCCTGAATCGTCTTTTTTATGTTCATCTCCCTCCTCTTCCTCATCTCTATCTTCATGTGTTCCTGCTTCTTGAACCTTAATGGCTTGTTCTTCTTTAGCTAGCACATCTTCTTGGTTGGCCATTGGTTCTTTTTCTTCAGTCAAGCATCCAGGTGCTTGCAAGGTTTCTTTTACAGATCTCTGGAGGAGGTCGGATAATGACACAGCAGGACCCATTGGTGTGGAGTCGGCAGCTGGTTCTTTGCTTATATCACCCATTGTTTTCTCTCCTCTAGAGTCTTTTTCTCTCAATCCTGATTCAATCCCAGAAACATTTACAGCTTCCAGTGATTCTACCTCAGGTTGCTGGAAGGTTTTTCTAAGTAGGTCCTGTGGCACTAGCTGAACATCCTCTTTGCTACTTGAAATCATTACTTCTGTGCTCTCATTTGGTTCTGCTTCTCTTGGAATATGCTTTTCAGATGTTTCATCAGAGCCTTTCTCTAGCTGCTTAATGTCTTGAGTGGATTCATTGGCTTCTGCAAGATCCATGCTGACTTCTTTTTCTGATATCTCCATGCATGAATACTGTACTTGAGATGAAGCATTAAGCTTTTCAATTTGATCTTGTATTTCCCCATCTTTATTACATTTTGTGCTGTGCATCTCAGCTTCTTCAAGCTTTCCCTCACTGCCCCTAGCTGAAAACTCTCTTGGTTCCTGTGCACCAGATGAAGTGTCAAGTTTTATCCGTGGGGATTCCATGTTTGTTGAGTTTCCAAGTATAATAGTAATGATGCTTACCTCATCCTTTGTGTGCTCTTCCTCATCCTTAGCATGCTTTACTTCATCCTTAGCACCCTTTTCTTCTGTTGGCATTGATTCAGCTATTGTTTGCTTGCCAGATGTCAGATCATGTTGTCTCTCTTCCTCGCTGATCACACCCTCTTTATCTGGTATTTCTTCCCATGACATTTCAGATAGAGGTGAAGTGCCATTTTCATTGGTGTCAACCTCTGGATCTTTCAGGTTCAAGCCTTCTGAAACATCATGTTTGTTACATGCCAATTGAAGAGGTGTGTGCGTATGCATCTTATCTTCCATGACGTTCTCTGAATTATCAGTAATTG
Organism: Vitis riparia; assembly: GCF_004353265.1. Classification (NCBI taxonomy): domain Eukaryota; kingdom Viridiplantae; phylum Streptophyta; class Magnoliopsida; order Vitales; family Vitaceae; genus Vitis; species Vitis riparia. Next base: position 3,142,098 of record NC_048444.1, read on the forward strand.
CAGTTGCAATTTCTTCATTTCTTCTGGTGGTTTCATGGACTGGCTCCTGAGGAACTGATTCAGAGACTTCCCCAATTCTGTCACCTTCTTTCTGAAGTGATGCTTCTTCTGCTGCTGCACTTGTTGCTGGTAGAACATCAAGGTTTGGTTTTAAGTCCTCATCCTTTGTGATTACAATTTCTTTGTCGTCATTAGTATCCGCTATGTCCAGGTCTTTCCTCACCAACTGAATATCAGAGCAATCAACCTGTATAATAGAAACTTGAACTTATGATAAAAATAAATTGAAGGAGAATTGAATTATTCAGTTCTATCATATGTAATGGCTATGATTGACAAACAGCTCCTGACATGGATGAAACTGAAGAAAATACGATAGAGAAGAATGAACTTTTCCCTCTATTCAATATAGGAGTTTCTTTTACAAATTTCAGATTTCTTTTACATCCATTAAAATTAAAAGCTACAATCTTAGTTTCTGTGAAAAGTTAGAAAGCATTATGATGTGAGTTCCCTACAAAACTTCACTGGTTAGTGGTACTTAGTGGTGGAACCATAGCAAAAATTGCGTTCTAAGACAAACTGGATGCTTCTTGGCATGCTTCTTACTCTGAACTGTTTTTTAGTTTTGCTGCCTTGTTTATTTGTTTTGGCCATTTGCATGCTTTAGCACATATCGAATGGCATGATTGGAGTGAGTTTTTCCATTTAAATAGACAAGTGGGAATTGAGTTCGTTTGGGTTGGCATGCCAATAGTCCAAAGGTTTCATTGGTTTGAAATATCCTTTAAAATGTTCATCCTAGTGTTAGCTGTGTCTTATAAACATACTTGGTGTTTTTGTCTTCATTTCTATTTGGTCCATGGTTTGGTACAATGAGATAAAAGTTCTAATTCAATTGAATTTTCTAGTTCATGACTATTTGAATTTAAATTTGTTATGGGATGAATTATCTTGCAAAAGTGAGATGAACTTTATCTGGGGTTTGATTTGTGAATCCATTGTCTCAAATCCAGATTGGCAAGGAACGGAAGCGGGCTCATGTCAATCTTCTCAAGGAAAGGAAGCAAAAAATTGAAGCAGCACAGGGATCACAGAAAAGCTGAAGCCCCTCTGAAATCCTGGTACCTTTGTGTTATCTGTAACTCTTACCGATTCATGTTAGTCCTGGTTTTGGAAGCCAAGTCAATTTTGCTCATGGTCCATTAGGTTTTCTTGTGACATATACATTACCTTGGAACACTGCCAATTAGGAGTGTGATTGGCTAAAATTTTTCTATGGTAAAAGTAGTTATTTTGATTTCAAATAGTAAAAGCCTGCCTTGTTGAACAACTATTTTTTGGGTTTTCAGCAGATCTAAGACCAAAAGGAGAGCATAAATGCATGTAAACTTGGGTCTGGACTCTGGAACATTGCTTACATTCCAGCCTCTCCTTGTTTCCTGCTGGAGGCATTGGTGAGGTAACCTGGCCATTAATGGACTCCTGACGCTTAAGTTAAATATTCCTCTGAAAGATCCACTGAAATGCTACCTAAATATTTTACTGAATTGCGAGGGTTTATAATACACAAGAATATTATAGGAACGTGAATGGATGGAATCAAAATTCACATGCTCCATACCCTTCACATGTCGTAGAAACGTCTGCACGGTCTTAATAAATAGATGGCTCTGCGTCTAGGTAGAAGTGTTCACAATATAATAGACCGAGGGTGGGAATATTGGAATCAGCCAAAAGTAAGGTCGAGCGGCACAATGTTTTGAGACCCGTGATCCAACTTTTCGTGCTGTCCTTCCACGTTTAATTAACTTAATTTCCACTAACAATATGCCCCTATTCTGCCCAGTAGTTTTCTGACGCCACGCCCCAAACCCAACTTAGGCCGTAAAACTGTAATTTAAAATATAAAAATGAATTAATTTAATTTAATAAGGGTAAAAAGAAAACTTTTTTAATATGGAGAACAGAGAAATTAAAAAAACATAGGGTAATAGAGTAATATAGGATTGAAGATTTGGAGATTTAGAATATAAATATTAAATATTGAATTGAGTAGATTAAAAAAAAAGGTTTAAATGAAATAAATAAATAAATAAAATAGTTCAATTATGCAGGCTTGAGATTCGAAAAGAAATGGGGAAAAAAATTATAGTTTTGTCGTGTGGTAATAGTTTGGAAAGAGAAAAAATAAATAAATAAACAGAAAGGTTTTGTGGAGTGTGTGTCGTGCTACATGTGACTTATGGGGCTTGTTTGGTAGCCGTCAGTGGTGGACCTGAAGGCTAGCGAGAAGTGGAGCACAATGGCTGCAGCAATGGTGGAGAAAAAAAAAACAAAAATTTCAAATGCACTATTATATAATAACAATAATGACGGGAATAGGCGGAGTTGTCCACGACTGCCAACCCACTGCTACTGTCGCTTTCACTGATGGCGACTGGTGTCGCCGATGAGAGTTGGCAGGAGCAATGGGTTGTTGCGAGTGGTGGCGGTGGTGATGTGGACAGGGAAGGAAAAGGGAGAGAGAGAGAGAGGGAGGTTGCCAGCCGGAGGGGACTATGAGTGACAGCCGGCCATGGTGATGGCGCCGACAGTAGTGATAGTGGTGATGCCGAGAAAGGGAAGGAAAAAAGAGATAAAGAGAGAAATAGAGAAAGAGGAGTGAGGGGGAGAAGAGAGGTTGCCGATTAGAGAGACGATGACGCCCGCAAGGTGACGGTAGATTTTGGAGGGGAGGGAGAAGCGGGAGGGTAATTTTAGAAAAAAAATTTAGAATTGCCGTTTTGAGTGCATTTGAATATGAATAAGCAAAGCTCTGTCGAGGACACTGAGGCTTGGGAAGAATCTCTCCCCAATATGCAACAAATTGCTGAGGATACTACCACCATGTCCAAGGTTGTTATGTCACGTAAGAAGAGAAGGCTTTATGAAGCGATGCAGGTAACTTTGTTAACTCCTATTATGTTGCTATTATTCCTTTTTGACATGCATGCAGCATGTAAATTTTTTTTCTTGCAATTAAGTATAAAAGATTACCTTCTTTTGTTCATAATAAACAGGTTTCCGCATGTTGTTCTGTTTCTGAGACTTGAAAGTAGGCTTTATCTTAATTGGTATACACAGTGATTTGCATAATTTGTACACAAGCTAAGAGCAGTATTTGCAAATTTCAGATTTCTTTTACATCCATTAAAATTAAAAGCTACAATCTTAGTTTCTGTGAAAAGTTATAAAGCATTATGATGTGAGTTCCCTACAAAACTTCACTGGTTAGTGGTACTTAGTGGTGGAACCATAGCAAAAATTGCGTTCTAAGACAAACTGGATGCTTCTTGGCATGCTTCTTACTCTGAACTGTTTTTTAGTTTTGCTGCCTTGTTTATTTGTTTTGGCCATTTGCATGCTTTAGCATCTATCTAATGGCAATGATTGGAGTGAGTTTTTCCATTTAAATAGACAAGTGGGAATTGAGTTCGTTTGGGTTGGCATGCCAATAATCCAAAGGTTTCATTGGTTTGAAATATCCTTTAAAATGTTCATCCTAGTGTTAGCTGTGTCTTATAAACATACTTGGTGTTTTTGTCTTCATTTCTTTTTGGTCCATAGTTTGGTACAATGAGATAAAAGTTCTAATTCAAATGAATTTTCTAGTTCATGACTATTTGAATTTAAATTTGTTATGGGATGAATTATCCTGCAAAATTGAGATGAACTTTATCTGGGGTTTGATTTGTGAATCTATTGTCTCAAATCCAGATTGGCAAGGAACGGAAGCGGGCTCATGTCAATCTTCTCAAGGAAAGGAAGCAAAAAATTGAAGCAGCACAGGGATCAGAGAAAAGCTGAAGCGCCTCTGAAATCCCGGTACCTTTGTGTTATCTGTAACTTACTGATTCATGTTAGTTCTGGTTTTGGAAGCCAAGTCAATTTTGCTCATGGTCCATTAGGTTTTCTTGTGACATATACATTACCTTGGAACACTGCCAACTAGGAGTGTGATTGGCTAAAATTTTTCTATGGTAAATGTAGTTATTTTGATTTCAAATAGTAAAAGCCTGCCTTGTTGAACAACTATTTTTTGGGTTTTCAGCAGATCTAAGACCAAAAGGAGAGCATAAATGCATGTAAACTTGGGTCTAGACTCTGGAACATTGCTTACATTCCAGCCTCTCCTTGTTTCCTGCTGGAGGCATTGGTGAGTGTAAAGTGTGATTAAAGGGTCAAAGCTTAACCCTAATTGATATTCATCCATGTCAATATATAGTACATCAAGCAAACCTAATTAAGGGAAAACCGTGAGTTTAGGAAACAATCCTAAACAATGCCGAGAGTTTAGGAAACAATCCTAAACAATCCTAAACAATAGCAACTACTTTCCTAGAATATATCATAATATCTCAACATGTTTAGGAAATAATCCTAAACAATCCTAAACAATAACAACTACTTTCCTAGAATATATCATAATATCTCAACAGTGAGGTAACCTGGCCATTAATGGACTCCTGACGCTTAAGTTAAATATTCCTCTGAAAGATCCACTGAAATGCTACCTAAATATTTTACTGAATTGCGAGGGTTTATAATACACAAGAATATTATAGGAACGTGAATGGATGGAATCAAAATTCACATGCTCCATACCCTTCACATGTCGTAGAAACGTCTGCACGGTCTTAATAAATAGATGGCTCTGCGTCTAGGTAGAAGTGTTCACAATATAATAGACCGGGTTTGTTCTATGGTACCCACTATTCATTTTGGGGGTACATACCCACATTTGACCCCAATAAAAATATGATATGTGTAAAGTACATATCATTAAAAAATTTATAAAAACTTATCAAACAGGTAAAGATGACTTGTTGGTGAGAAGTAATCACATGTATTTCATATATATCTAAATATTACAATTTTTTTATAATTTATTATTAAATATCAAATATAATTTGTTATTTAATGCATTACTTAACTCTATCTAAAAAAAGAAAATCTTACCTACTACTCTTATACTCTCATTATTCATATATAAAAAAAAGGATAGTAATTTAATATGAAAATTAAATAATTTCAACTACCAAATTACAAAATATGTAAAATGTATTTTGATGAATCAAATTTCAAGATTAAGTTCAAAACTTTTTGAGAGAGAAAATTTAAAATTTGTATTATATGAAGAAGATGAAGGATTTCAAGTGATTACAAGTGTTAAAGGTAATATTTGATATTTTTTTATCCAAATATAATTGTTGTAGGAAGAAATGTGATGTTAAATAACGATTTTAGAATTTTTTATGAGTTTATTATAAAATTTTGTTATCAAATTGTTATTAATATTATTATATAATTTTAGTTTTTTTTGTTCATAAATTAAATTTGAAGATGAAGCTTTATATGTCTTGAAGGATGTCAAGTGATTACAAGTGCTAAAATGTAACATTTGATTTATTTTTTTTCCATTTACATATAACTATTGTAGGTAGAAATGTCATGTTAAATGACATTTAAATATGTAATGATTTATAATATCTAGATTTTTTAATTTTTTTTCTGAGTTATTTTTAATTAAATTGAGAGCACTTAATAGTTTGTTATGAAATTGTCATCAATATTTTGTAAGAGAGGATACGAACTTTCTAAGAGTGGGTAAGAACTTTCTAAGAGATGGTACGAACTTTCTAAGACAGGGTACGAATTTCCTAAGAGTGGGTATGAACTTTCTAAGACAGTGTACGAACTTTCTAAGACCGGGTACGAACTTTCTAAGACCGGGTACGAACTTTCTAAGAGATGATACAAACTTTTTAAGAGAGGGTACGAATTTCCTAAGAGATGGTACGAACTTCCTAAAAGTGGGTACGAACTTTCTAAGAGAGGGTACGAACTTTCTAAAACAGGGTACGAACTTTCTAAGAGATGGTACGAACTTTCTAAGAGTTGGTACGAACTTTCTAAGAGGGTGTACGAACTTTCTAAAACCGAGTACGAACTTTCTAAGAGATGGTACGAACTTTCTAATTTTTTCTGAGTTATTTTTAATTAAATTGAGAGTATTTAGTAATTTGTTATGAAATTGTCATCAATATTTTGTAAGAGAGGGTACGAACTTTTTAAGAGTGGGTAGGAACTTTCTAAGAGAGGGTACGAACTTTCTAAGAGAGAGTATGAACTTTCTAAGACAGGGTACGAACTTCCTAAGAGTGTGTACGAACTTTCTAAGACCGGGTACGAACTTTCTAAGAGATGGTACGAACTTTCTAAGAGATGGTACAAACTTCCTAAGAGTGGGTACGAACTTTCTAAGACCGGGTACGAACTTTCTAAGACATGGTACGAACTTTCTAAGAGATGGTACGAACTTTGTAAGAGAGAGTATAAACTTTCTAAGAGAGAGTATAAACTTTCTAAGAGTGGGTACGAACTTTCTAAGAGTAGGTACGAACTTTCTAAGAGAGGGTATGAACTTTCTAAGAGAGGGTACGAAGTTTCTAAGAGTGGGTACGAACTTTCTAAGAGAGGGTACGAACTTCTATAATTTCTTTAAGAGTACTTTTTTAAATTTCTTTTAATAGTGATTTCCATCATTTCTAAGCTTAATTAGTATCAATAAATAATATTATTGTACGAACTTCCTAAGAGAGGGTACGAACTTGCTAAGAGAGGGTACGAACTTCCTAAGAGTGGGTACGAACTTTCTAAGAGAGTGTACGAACTTTTTAAGAGAGTGTACGAACTTTCTAAGAGAGGGTATGAACTTTCTAAGATCGGGTACGAACTTTTTAAGAGATGGTACGAACTTTCTAAGAGAGGGTACGGAATTTCTAAGAGAGTGTACGAAACTTTCTAAGAGAAGGTACGAACTTTCTAGGACCGAGTACGAACTTTCTAAGAGTGAGTACGAACTTTCTAAGAGAGGATACGAACTTTCTAAGAGTGAGTACGAACTTTCTAAGAGAGTGTACGAACTTTCTAAGATTGGGTACGAACTTTCTAATTTTTTCTGAGTTATTTTTAATTAAATTGAGAGCATTTAGTAATTTGTTATGAAATTGTCATCAATATTTTGTAAGAGAGGGTATGAACTTTCTAAGACCAGGTACGAACTTTCTAAGAGAGGGTACGAACTTCCTAAGAGTGGGTACGAACTTTCTAAGACCGGGTACGAACTTTCTAAGACAGGGTACGAACTTTCTAAGAGATGGTACGAACTTTCTAAGAGAGAGTACAAACTTTCTAAGAGTGGGTACGAACTTTCTAAGAGTGGGTACGAACTTTCTAAGAGATTGTACGAACTTTCTAAGAGAGGGTACGAAGTTTCTAAGAATGGGTACGAACTTTCTAAGATATGGTACGAACTTCCATAATTTCTTTAAGAGTACTTTTTTAAATTTCTTTTAATAGTAATTTCCATCATTTCTAAGCTTAATTAGTATTAATAAATAATATTATTGTATTTCCATGTGGAAAAAAAAATTGAAAAGTTTGAAAATTTGTAAAATTTTTTAGGGTAAAGAGAATGTGACGAAGGGTGCTAAGAATGTGAGGATTCCTCACATTTTTAGTACAATTCCTCACATTATTCATACCTTCTACAATTACTTAGTGTTTTAATTTTTTAATTTTCTTAAAAGTAATATTCATCATTTCTAAGCTTGATTAATATCAATAAATAATATTATTTATATTTTTAAGTGGAAAAAAAAATCGAAAAATTGTTAAATTTTAAGGTACGGAGAATGTGAGGTAAGGTATGAAGAATGTGAGGATTTCTCATAATCTTCATACATTTTCTCACATTTTTCATATCCTCTCTAATTTTTTAGTGTTTTAATTTTTTAATTTTTTAGGATAATTTACATTATTTCCAATTTAAAATTTTTTTAATGCTTAATTTTTTTTTAACAATTCTATCAATAATAACTCAAAATAATATTATTAAACTATGTTATTGTTATTTCAAGTTAAAAAGTCAATCTAAAATTTTAAAAATATAAATAATTTAGGGTACGAAAAATATGAGAACGGTATGAAAAATGTGATAAATACATGTTTGGTACTTTTATCACATTTTTCATATTGATTTTTAGTTTTAAAATTTTTGAAATTACAAATTTATTTTCGAAAATACTATCATTAGTAACTTAAAAGAGTATTAGTAATTTATTTTATTGTAATTTAACTTTAAAAACCTTAAATTCAAAAAATGTAAAATTTGGAGAGTACGGAAAAAAATTAGGACGATCTAATTACCTAAACTTTATATATGATTATCAAAATGTTGAATTTTTATGAAAATACTTATTTCATATTAAAATATTACCATATTCATTTTTATGTTGAATTTAAATGTTTAATAATTTGTTAAAAATAAAATAATGTAATTATGATATATTATGATTTTTTTTTTTGTTAATAAATATGTTTTCAAATTTTATATCATTTTATTTTTTATTTTTTTTCAATTCTATTTTTATCTAATATTTATTTTATTTAAACCCAAAATTGTTGAGAATGGAGGAAGAAAGAATGCCACAACCGGTTCTTCCCTTAACTGGTTAAGTAGAATTTTTATTTTAAATTTAAAATGGATGGTCAAGATGTAATCTTGGACATCCAATGGCTTGAAAAGCTTTTTGGGTAGGTACCGAAGAGGTACCCTAGAATTTTCCAATAGACCGAAGGTGGGAATATTGGAATCTGCCAAAAGTAAGGTCAAGCGGCACAATGTTTTGAGACCCGTGATCCAACTTTTCGTGCTGTCCTTCCACTAACAATATTCCCCTATTCTGCCCAGTAGTTTTCTGACGCCGCGCCCCAAACCCAATTTAGGCCGTGAAACTGTAATTTAAAATATAAAAATGAATTAATTTAATTTAATAAGGGTAAAAAGAAAACTTTTTTAATATGGAGAACAGAGAAATAAAAAAAACATAGAGTAATAGAGTAATATAGGATTGAAGATTTGGAGATTTAGAATATAAATATTAAATATTGAATTGAGTAGATTAAAAAAAAAGGTTTAAATGAAATAAATAAACAAATAACATAGTTCAATTATGCAGGCTTGAGATTCGAAAAGAAATGGGGAAAAAAATTATAGTTTTGTCGTGTGGTAATAATTTGGAAAGAGAAAAAATAAATAAATAAACAGAAAGGTTTTGTGGAGTGTGTGTCGTGCTACATGTGACTTATGGGGCTTGTTTGGTAGCCGTCAGTGGTGGACCTGAAGGCTAGCGAGAAGTGGAGCACAATGGCTGCAGCAATGGTGGAGAAAAAAAAAACAAAAAATTCAAATGCACTATTATATAATAATAATAATAATAATAATAATAATAATGACGGGAATAGGTGGAGTTGTCCACCACTGCCAGCAACCAACTGCTACTGTCGCCTTTCACTGGTGGCGATTGGTGTCGCCGATGAGAGTTGGCAGGAGCAATGGGTTGTTGCGAGTGGTGGCGGTGGTGATGTGGAAAGGGAAGGAAAGAGAGACAAATAGGGAGGGAAAAGGGAGAGAGAGAGAGAGGGAGGTTGCCAGCCGGAGGGGACTATGAGTGACAGCCGGCCATGGTGATGGCGCCGACAGTAGTGATAGTGGTGATGCCGAGAAAGGGAAGGAAAAAAGAGATAAAGAGAGAAATAGAGAAAGAGGAGTGAGGGGGAGAAGAGAGGTTGCCGATTAGAGAGACGATGACGCCCGCAAGGTGACGGTAGATTTTGGAGGGGAGGGAGAAGCGGGAGGGTAATTTTAGAAAAAAAATTTAGAATTGCCGTTTTGAGTGTATGAAATGAGAAATTTTTTTTCATTTTGCATTTTAATTAAAAAATTAAAAACAAAGTTTCAAAAACTTAAATTTTCTAGGATTGGTGTATGGTTGGGATACGGGGGATTAATTAGAATAATAATAATAGTTGTCATTAGTAAAAGTTTTAATATAATTTAAGTATATAAAAAAATATGGTTATAATAAGATTTGGAAACCATATGAGTTTATGAAAATTTGGAATTCATTAATTTATATTATTATTGTTTAGGAAGTTGAAAAAAATATTTGATGGTAATAATATTAACATGAGAAATTAATCGGTATGTCTCATATAGTCATATTAAATAAAATATTTTTAGGATTGTCAAATTTATATATTTAGATAAATAATTAATAATAATCGTTGGATATGATATTATATTAGATGAGGAGAAAATTCTTCAAGATTTTGAGTATTTTGTCAAGGCAAATAATCAATACATTTAGATAATAAATAAATATTTTTAGGATTGTCAAATTTATATATTTAGATAAATAATAAATAATAATAGTTGTGTATGATATTATGTTAGACGATGAGAAAATTCTTCAAGTTAATTTTTTCAAGATTTTGAGTGTTTCATCAAGGCAAAGGGAAATTAATACAGATTTTATAAAATAAAAAATGTATTTCTTTTTGTATGTTATTTTTAATTAAAAAAATTATTTTTATTTTTATGCATGGATCAAATATATGTTTTGCATTCAAAATATGTTTGAATATTTTCTTTCTTTATAAAAAATGAAAATTATAGAGATATAATGTTCTATTTTGTAAGTTTGAATTAATGAAATGAAGTGTTTGATTCTGGTTTATATAACCCTAGTCAAGGCGTTAAAATTATTGACATTTTTTGCCCTAGTCAGTGGGTTATAATAATTGACCCTATGACCTTAGTTAACGAATTATAATTATTGACATTTGGTTTTATCCATCTTAAAATGAACAAATTTACAATTACTTACTCACTTGTAAAGTCTCACATAACTGGACACCATTTGTTATTCGATAATGAGAATAAAAATATTTTGAATGTATTTGATTTGGTTTTAATATAAAATTGCTTTGACTTAAATATAAAAATATTTGGTTCAAAAGTTTTAAATGTATTTGCATGTTGAACTCAAAAGTTTTTATAAAAATTATTATACGTTATATCTCTTATTTATAATTATAATCGAAAATGTTTGATCTGTAAAACTATATTAATATTCCTTATTAAGTTTTGAGTTCATTCTTATTTGTTGACAAATTTTCGAGTACTCTTAGTTTGGGCGAGGAATGATGACTAGACTAGGAAATTTTCTTTATTAGGAATTCAAACTTTATTTAATTCTCATTTAAATTATTTGGGTTTGGAGTTAATTAGCCGATAACACTTTGGTTAATGTGTTAGTTTTAAAATTGAAAATTGAAAATTATAGAATTTATTTATTTAATTACTCTAAACAGGATTTTGATAATGTTTGTAACTAATGGATGCCCCAATCCTCCCCAATAGTTTGATCTGAACAGGAATGCCTATTAAAGAACGACATCCTCTGCCCCATTTTGCTAAGAAATAATTGATTAAAATGAATTAAATAATCCCTAAATTTGTAAATTAATCTCTTTATGTTTTTTTTTTTAAAGTAACTCATTTTGGACATAAATACCCTTTATCATTTGTAATTTCAAGTATTTACATATAGGTTTTTTTTTTAAAAAAAATATTTTTACAAGAAAAAAGTAAGAACATTTTTATCAAAATGAGATAAAAAAAAAAAGGACAAGGATGAAATTTCAAATTTTGGGTTTTCAAAGACCCTTTTAATAGTAACCCTTTTTCTTACGGCGTACACAAGTCCTATATATTCAGCAACTAATGCTTCATCGGCGTACACAAGTCCTACATATTCAGCAAGTAATGCTTCATTGCTCAATCTAACAATGAAGTTGATCTTTTTAGCTTTCCTGCTGATGTTCCTCAGTATTTCAGCCATGGGAGCTGACCCACTTGGTATTGACATGAGATCAGATGGCTACGGCAGCCCACATGACAAACTGAAACATGCTGTGTATACTGTGAATATCATGGGAAGGAGAGGTGGAATTGGCGGCGATATCCATAAAGGAAAGGAGATGCTGCGCAATGGCAAGGGAGTGGCGCCTCGGCCTCCTACTGCCAGTTCCTACAGGCATCCTCCATCTCCACCAATCACTCCATCTCCACCAATCACACCCTGATGCTGTGTATACTGTGAATATCATGCCCAATATGTGCTTTTTGCTCTTTTTAAGTTTCTTCTTTAAGTAGCTCTGTTCTTGGGTACATCTGTGGGGTCTCCATGGAGAATGTATTCAATGCTTAAAAAGACAAAAAAGGAAAAGAACTTGCAATGATGTTTTCTCAGTTTTCAAAGCATCTTGATCTCAACTTAATCACAAGAGGCCAACGTTTATGCTTTCAAATGTTTTTTAATACATAAATAAACACACCAATATCACAACATTTGGATACTCCCAAAAGAAAGCGTCAAACATGACTCTTTATGGACGAACTATAACCAGTCAGATCATCATAATACTTAGACCACAGCATCACACCTCCATACTTGCTGGTATTCTTCACCAATGGAAGAACTTGAGATATCAACACATCTGCAGGAATATATCCACTGCTTGCAGCACTAGGTGCAGCAGGGAGACCCAGGAAGAACCCTGTTGCAGTCACATTGCTAGTCCATGTATCCCATGTTGCTTTCAGTTCAGCAGCATTTCCTTTGTATTCACAGTAATTGTTATAGAATTGCATCCAAACATAATCAAAGAGGCCACTGGACAAGGCCTGCCCCATGTATACATCAGGAAAGGGACACTGGGGTGCTGCAGTCAGATGCAACTTCTTTGCAAAGCTGTAGCTTCTCAAGTAGCTGTAACGATCAAACAATGAAGTGATGTTGCCATCTGTGATTATAAAATGAATCCAAATAAGCAGATTTTCATTTACCTAGCTAGCTCATCCCAGTGCTGTGTGGTTCCACCTTCAATATCAAAATCAATACCATCCAGCACTGCATCACCAAAAGGCCTAGAAGGGGATGTTCCACCCAAGTAGTTGTCCCACAGGTACGCAGCTACCTGCTTTGCATCTTCAGATGATGCAAGGAAGTAGCTGCCATCCCCGCCCCCAATCGACAACATGACCTTGACACCCCTGCTTTGGCACGACCGAATATCAGTGGCTAAACCAGTGCAGCCATTCTTTGTGGAGGGGTCACAGTGGTCATCAAGGTCCAGTGCAGGTGTTTGATTGTTGCCAAATACAGGAAGGAAAGCTATGTTAACAAAGGCAAATCTTCCAGTACCACAGGTATCAGCCAATGTTCCCTCCTTGGAGTTTTGGCCCCAGTAAATGGAGATGCTGCCGGAATATGATCGGCCGGAGATCATGGCAAGAATTAAGAAGAATGGGAGTATGTTTGTGATCATTTTGGGGGGTTGTTTTGCTTCAGATTACAACAACGGACTGACTATTAAATCGGCTACCACTTCCTAGGCTGAGACCAACTTTATATGAAATTTTTCTTTAGTGAGTTTGGAGTCATATAGATGGTAGGATACATTTAGATGATCAAACCAATGCAGAAAGTCAAACAAGAACTATGCAAGGCATTTGCTTTGAAGAGGACAAAATGAAGAAACGGGGTGGGATATTCACATACAATTGAGTACAAACTACAAAATGAAGAAATAAAAAGGTTTAAGGGAGAATCAAATATAAATCAAAGAGATAAAAAGGTTTAGGAGTTCAAGTAGATGAGAAATATATCTTAAAGGAAAACTATTTAAAAACATAGTAGGTCATTGAAAATTTAATTATTAAAGATTCAGTTTTAGGCAAGGATGAAAGTTTCCATTTTTTTCGCGGAAATTTCGCCGAAATTTCGGGTTTCGGTGGCCGGCGATACGAAAGAGGGGGGCGAAATGTCGAAGGGAGAAATTTCGCCAAATTTCTGTTAAAATCGGCGAAAAATCACCGAAACATGGCTGCAAGCAAAAAATCGGTGAAATTTCGGTTTGTATCGCCGATTTTTCGGGAAATTTCCAGATATTTCCTACCAGTCCAGCCCGCGCACAGGATACAAAATCTGTCCAATTTTTATTTTTTTTAAAAAAAACATAAGATGTTCCTTGGTAATCTGATCATGACTTGCAGGCAAAGGTTGTTTTTCAGCCTGGCTCAAAAATCATGGATTTAGGGTTCGTGAAATTTAAATCCAATGGCACAAAAGCAAAGCGACCCTAGAACAGATCAGAAAACACAGGGAGAAAAAAAAAAAAAAGAAGCAATTTTTTTGGTTTTCCTTGAGGGTTTTGCATGGATTTTCTCGGAAATCAAACGAGGATGAATTTTCTCGGAAATCAAACGAGGATGAATTTTCCCGGAAATCGAATGGGGGATGGATTTCCCGGAAATTGAATGGGGGATGGATTTTCTTGGGAATCAAACAGGGGTTGCAAAAAAAAAAAAAAAAAAGTAATAAATGATTAGATTAGAACCTGCGAGGATTGAGAGTGAAAGAGGAAATTGGGGCCGATTCTCTCGTCCGGAGGGCAGCTTCAGCCAAGGGCTTTTTGATGCCCGAGTGAGAGAAGCGAGTCTTCAGCAAAGGGCTTTTCGGATGGGTGGCCTTTTGATTTTTTAAAAATTTAGTAGAGATAAAAAAAAAAAAAAAAATGGAAACAGATCATGACTCCGTGGTGATGGTCCAAAGTGAATTTGGATGTGATCCAATGATCCAAAGTGAACCTATGCGATAATATATACAAATTATTGGTATTTAATGAAATCAAGTTAATATATATAAATTATTTATATTTAATAAAATCAAAATTTTTATGAAGCTTGATAATGAATGCTTAATTACAAAATTCACATTTTTTATTGACCTATATAATATAATTACATATAATATCGCAAATCATATAATATATATATCAAATTATTCAACAAAATAAATTTAAATTATCTATTATACTTCTAATTATATTGTTATGAGGTTTTTTTTTTATATTTTTATGAACTTTGATCAATTTTTTACCTATTAAAATTTTTTTTCCAAAATATCCGTCGATATTTCTCCGATATATCCGATATATCCGTAAAATCAAGTTACCGATATATCCGTGATTATCGATATTTTCATCATTGGTTTTAGGTAACTACTTTCTAAGTATGGAAAGTGTTTCCAAAATGTCTTTGACTTCAAATGTTTTCTTTAAAAATATTTTTTTGGAGAATCACTTCTCGAATGGTTATCTAAAAAGTGATTTTTTTTTTTTTTTTACTTTATAAATTTATCAAACACTTGGTTTTGTTTGGTAACTGTTTTCGAGAATAACTTTTTGTTTTCTAAAACAGAAAAATATGAAAACATATTTGACAATAAAAAAAACTGTTTTTTATTTTTTAGTTTCTATTCTTAAAAGCAAAGAACAAATTACTTTTGAACAACACATTTTAACTGTTTTCAATTGTTTTTACGCATTTTCTTAAAATTGTTTTAAAAAATCATCATATAAACATGGAGAATGATTAAAAAAATAAAACAATAGATGTAAAAAATATTTTTAAAACATTAAAAACAGGTTAAAAACATTTTAGGTTTTCAAAGAAATCTTGTTTTATAAAATATTAAATAATAGTTTTTAAAAATTGTTCTTAAAACTATTTTTTGCAATTATTTTAAAAAATAGTTACTACTTAATTTTTCTGAAAAACGTTTTTTTATGTTAAAAATGTTTTCTAAAAATACTCACTTGATATTTTACCAAATTGTTTTCAAAGTGAGTCAAATTATTTGATTTTTTTTTTTTTTATCAAGATAATTTTAGAAGGTGCTTCTAATGCCATGATGACAATGATATTTGTTATAGAACTACTCTTCTAATTGTTTTTCTGTTCTAATTACGAATTTATGACTTACGAGTCAACAAAGCAGTGACAGTGAGTCATTTGAGCGGTTTTAGATATGAAATCGCCTATCGCCTAACCCGTAACCATAATGTTCTGCGACTTCGATTCCTCCATCATATGGCCTAGAGTAACCGACCGTTGTCACACAAAGAAACATCGTTGGTGGCTGAATAAACAGCCATACAACCAACACTTGAACTGGAGATTTTCCCACCTCCCACCCACTTCAAAATCTTCGTCTAAATGAATACAGGTTCCTCTTTTCCCAATGCTATTTCTTACCCATGAAGTTTCTTCATATGTACGCTTCCGTTTGTTGTTCAGATGTTGTTTATTTATCTTATCGTTGATATCTCGAATTGGGTTTGCATTAAAACTGAAATTTCGTTGAAGGAATATGAAATTTTCCTCAAATTTGAAGTTTACCAGTCACAGCCCTGAATGGGTCCATTCTGAGGATTTCTCATATTGTGATTAGTTTTGGTCTTCTAATTGGTTTGTTTACCACCCATACTTTGTACAATGAGTGTAAATGTATGCTTGTTTCCATTCATCAAGAACTGGGTCTGGTTTACTTGCTGTGTTTACATTCATGAATTTCTTTCTTCATTTCATTCAATCTTTTCTGGGTTTGTATGCATCTGTTTTTCTTTCTTAATAGTTTACAAGACTGGACTGATTTAAATTTAAGAATAGTTGAAATGATTGTGAAAAATTTAGAACACATGATATATTTTTAGGGAGTGTCAATGAGATTTTATTGTGAATTTTCGATTGGGGATATTTGGGTTGGTGCAGTTATCTTGATTAAGCTTATTGAACTTGTTTAACTTCACTGATAATTCTCTGGTTATGAATTAAGTATGTTGCTTTCTAGTTTACCTTTATTTGGTTATATCACCTGTTGATGGTTTCTAATATTCTGATTGCATTAAATTCCGTAGAACCTTTGATAATCAAATCAACAAGCACGGCCTCGGGGCTCTCCATCCATCTCATAAATGTACAGGCGAGGATATAGTCTGCAATGTGGAGATTGTAATATGTTACAACAACTTAATTTTTTAACTGACTTTACACAAATAGTGATTCTGAACTTTCACTTCAGAAATGCACACCACACTCACAACCTGATAATATACAAAGAAAAATAAACTACACACAAGCCCTTCTGCATAAATGTTTCAGATTAAACAAACTTCCAACTGGTTTTAACTGCTGAAAATAACCTATTTTTGTTCTTTTACTTTGGTGGCTGTTCCTTTTGGTGACGAATGCTTTTGGTGAGAAGACTTGCCAGTGATGGCTTTCTTCACCTTGGCAATTGAATGCTTAACCTTTGACCCAACTCCTGACAGGATATTGTGAGATTTCTTATGCCCATCCTTAACATTCATATCTCTGGAGGCTTCTACAATGATGGGAGCATCAGAGCCTGAATCGTCTTTTTTATGTTCATCTCCCTCCTCTTCCTCATCTCTATCTTCATGTGTTCCTGCTTCTTGAACCTTAATGGCTTGTTCTTCTTTAGCTAGCACATCTTCTTGGTTGGCCATTGGTTCTTTTTCTTCAGTCAAGCATCCAGGTGCTTGCAAGGTTTCTTTTACAGATCTCTGGAGGAGGTCGGATAATGACACAGCAGGACCCATTGGTGTGGAGTCGGCAGCTGGTTCTTTGCTTATATCACCCATTGTTTTCTCTCCTCTAGAGTCTTTTTCTCTCAATCCTGATTCAATCCCAGAAACATTTACAGCTTCCAGTGATTCTACCTCAGGTTGCTGGAAGGTTTTTCTAAGTAGGTCCTGTGGCACTAGCTGAACATCCTCTTTGCTACTTGAAATCATTACTTCTGTGCTCTCATTTGGTTCTGCTTCTCTTGGAATATGCTTTTCAGATGTTTCATCAGAGCCTTTCTCTAGCTGCTTAATGTCTTGAGTGGATTCATTGGCTTCTGCAAGATCCATGCTGACTTCTTTTTCTGATATCTCCATGCATGAATACTGTACTTGAGATGAAGCATTAAGCTTTTCAATTTGATCTTGTATTTCCCCATCTTTATTACATTTTGTGCTGTGCATCTCAGCTTCTTCAAGCTTTCCCTCACTGCCCCTAGCTGAAAACTCTCTTGGTTCCTGTGCACCAGATGAAGTGTCAAGTTTTATCCGTGGGGATTCCATGTTTGTTGAGTTTCCAAGTATAATAGTAATGATGCTTACCTCATCCTTTGTGTGCTCTTCCTCATCCTTAGCATGCTTTACTTCATCCTTAGCACCCTTTTCTTCTGTTGGCATTGATTCAGCTATTGTTTGCTTGCCAGATGTCAGATCATGTTGTCTCTCTTCCTCGCTGATCACACCCTCTTTATCTGGTATTTCTTCCCATGACATTTCAGATAGAGGTGAAGTGCCATTTTCATTGGTGTCAACCTCTGGATCTTTCAGGTTCAAGCCTTCTGAAACATCATGTTTGTTACATGCCAATTGAAGAGGTGTGTGTGTATGCATCTTATCTTCCATGACGTTCTCTGAATTATCAGTAATTGCAGTTGCAATTTCTTCATTTCTTCTGGTGGTTTCATGGACTGGCTCCTGAGGAACTGATTCAGAGACTTCCCCAATTCTGTCACCTTCTTTCTGAAGTGATGCTTCTTCTGCTGCTGCACTTGTTGCTGGTAGAACATCAAGGTTTGGTTTTAAGTCCTCATCCTTTGTGATTACAATTTCTTTGTCATCATTAGTATCCGCTATGTCCAGGTCTTTCCTCACCAACTGAATATCAGAGCAATCAACCTGTATAATAGAAACTTGAACTTATGATAAAAAAAAATTGAAGGAGAATTGAAGTATTCAGTTCTATCATATGTAATGGCTATGATTGACAAACAGCTCCTGACATGGATGAAACTGAAGAAAATACAATAGAGAAGAATGAACTTTTCCCTCTATTCAATATAGGAGTTTCCTCAACTCAAGATGAACAATTTTTTAATTTTTTTTTAAATAATTGACATAAGTCCTCACCATTCTATCCACCATGAACAAATGTATCAGCATTGAGTAGATTTTGCAGTTCATAGCTACTATCATGTTAGGTTTCCTTTTTGTTTTTATTTTTCATTTTTTTTTTCCATTTTTCTTAGAGCAATGATTGTTGCAAAAAACTAGTGGACCTTGGAAAGGAACTTAATTTATTTTTTATATGTTTAAAATTTTGAAATTTTCTTGATAATTTATTTTGTAATAGTGAAAGGAGGATATAATGTAATCTGACCTGTTCACTTAGAGCTGTTTCATCACTCTGATTTGCAAGGTCCAATTTAATATCTGTCACCTCGTCATTCCTTTCCCCCTTTGCTTCTTCTGGAAGATTCTCTTTGAGACTTTCATCCCTGAAAGAGACTAAGTGAGGGTGCTCAACGGTTCTAGCTTCATCTATGATCTGTTTCTCAATGTTCTCATTCGCTTCACCCTTTTGCGATTCCCCATACAGCTGTATAACAGATAAATTTTCAATTTTATAAAAGAGAGAGAGAAGAGTGTAA